>NW_024962261.1:7380914-7501584 GCF_019238085.1 Lagopus leucura | reverse complement strand
GAAGGGAAGGGAAGGGAAGGGAAGGGAAGGGAAGGGAAGGGAAGGGAAGGGAAGGGAAGGGAAGGGAAGGGAAGGGAAGGGAAGGGAAGGGAAGGGGGGGGAAGGGGGGAAGGGGGGAAGGGAGGAAGGGAGGAAGGGAGGAAGGGAAGGAAGGGAGGAAGGGAAGGAAGGGAAGGAAGGAAATTATCCATTGCACAGGGCACTGTACTTCTGGATAATTTCCTTTTTCTCAGTAAGGGTTGAGTGCGCAAGGGATGTCAGATTTAGCCATATTTTGAAGTGAACACATTCTGCACCAGTGGACTCTTGAGTGTCCAACTTAAAATTCTGAATGTTTTAAGTTGACTTTTTTTTTTACTAAAGGCCATGTTTTTCTTATCACCTTAGTACTGAATTAAATTTAAATGTCAAAAGCTTTCCTATGCTTTGGGTTGCACAGTATAAAAGCCTGAAATTCTTAGCTGTGATTCATACAGTAATAAAGATTTTTTCCATTTTAATATAATCAAAGGTAACACTCAAAACTGCTTTTCTTGCTCAGCTTTTGATTAAATTACAGCAGGTGATTAAAGGAAAGGCCACAGTGTTGATCATTGATATCTTTTTGATTAAAGAGTGCAGACAAATATTTTCTGTAGTCATTTAATAAGTTGATATTGCCTGACCTTCTGTACCCTGACAACCCAAAGTTTACTTTGCATAACTGTTCATTATTACACATGGTCTTGTCTGTGAATGTCACAAAAAAAAGAAAAAAGTACCTTTTAGAGCCACAACTGATGGAGAAAGATCTCCAGTCAAAAGTAAAGAAGAAAGCACAGACATGCTGCTTGATTATGCAAAAAACATGTTCAAATTTATAGAGTGTTAAGCACAGAGGAGTTGAGCAAGCGTTGGAATTCAGGCTCTTACCGTCCTCCTTTAATGCCAGAAATCAGAAATTCGAAAAGGAAATGGAAACAGTAAATGTCACATTGTGTTATTTCTAAATATTATTTGAAGGAAGGAGAAAAGAAGTGCAGTGTTGGTGTCTGCCCTAGCTGGGCGCTTCCTGGCAGAAGCTTACCTGCTGCACAGGGCTGTGTGATGGATGTGCTCTGCTCTCTGTGGCTGTGCAGGCTGCCATCGGCTCACACAGAAGCACACAAAAAAGCATCAGCTTTCTGCCAAACGAGGCACTGGAAAAGCTCTTTAAGGGATCTCTTGTCCAGCTCTGCTTCACATTTTAGAACTGGCCTCATTAACCAGCGTTTTGGTGCGCTTTCTCTCAGTAGCAGAAGTTTCCATCTCATAAACCCAGCATGCTCAGTATACATCTGTTCTTGAGCTAAAACACAGAGGAAGACTTTTCTCTACCCCCTGAACAAATACGGTAACAAAAGCAAAAAGTATTCTCCTTTACCCTGGGACATGCATTAGCTGTTGCAAGCCATTCCTCTTGTGTCTAGATGAGTTGATGCTCACAAGTCATGGTCAGATAGGAAAAAAGGGCCTGGAGACCATAACAGCTCTTTCCCTCAGCTGCATTTCTGTTCCTCCATCTGAGGCCCCTATAAGCGTGTATTGAGGAGGGGAAGAAAAAGCAAGGATGGCCATGTATCGTTAGGTGCATTTCTTGTAAACTAGATGGCTGTCAATAACAGCTAATTCTTACAGGATTTTATTATTATTATTATTATTATTATTATTATTAATAATAATAAATAAAATGTTTTAAAAGGAAGATGGCAATAGTGCTAGACAAGGAGGAATTCTCACCTGTAGTTCTGAATTTGTTGTGTTCTCTGCACCCCAGCCTGGATGTTAAACTCTCTTTTTGCCTTCAGCACATAGCTGGGGAATGTAACATACTCCACTGCAGCTATCTGACATGTTTCTAACTTTTAAAAATATCAGTTCCTATATATTTTATTTTATTTCATATTTTATTTCAGTTTATCTGTATATACAACCCTTCCATTCAGTACTGAACTGCAGCCATTCCCCTGCATGTCCATGTACTGGGGAAAGCCCATACATCTCAATTCTCTCATCAGTTAAATTAAATGGTGGAAAATACATGCAAATTCTCACATTATTTACAAATAATTGCTTTAAAAACAATTTTTTTTATCCCTACATTCAGCACTGAAAGTAATTTGTCATTTAATTTCATCCCTGTTCAGCCTGCAATGGTAGGGAACCTGCTTTAGCAGGGAATTGGACTCAATGATTTCCAGAGGTCCCTTCCAGCCCCAATTGTGTGATTCTGTGTTACTACCAGAGACAGACATTTAGTCACAGAATGAAAAACTGAAATCATCAGGTACATGTGGACACCATATAATAAGCTTCATTATTAAATGAGAGGTGAAAGAAGAACCTTACCAAAATCAGTTTGGTGATGGATTTGCTCTTGGCGTTCCTGGATGGAATTGTCAATACAATGTGAGTAGCATGGATTTAGCAGTTTGGCACTGCCAACTTTAGATAGAGGGGATACCATCTCTTCAGCAACAAGTGTCTTTTGAGTGATGGAAGAAGGAGAAGGCTAAAAACATGCAAAACTCTGTTTCAGCACACATATGGAAGTCAGCAAATAGCTGTAAGCTTTTCATGAGGATGTCCAGGTGCACTCTTTGGGAGGAAGCAGTACAAATTTCCTTCTGAGGATGCTCTGGGGTGTGGAAGTTTGTGTGTGTGTGCATGGCCCTGATGGGGATGCACAAACCTTCCTTGCTTTCTGAATAGAGTCTGTCACAGGTATCTACTGGACTATATACTATATACTGGTATATATTGGACCAGTATGCTGAGGTGGCCATCCTGGCTTATATCACAAATAGTGCAGCCAGCAAGAACAGGGAACTCAATATCCCTCTGTACTTGGCACACATGAGGCTGCAGCTAAGTGTTGAGTTCATTGTTGGGCCTCTCACTACAAGAAAGGCATCAAAGCCCTGGACTATGTCCAAAGAACAACAAAGGTATGTCCAAGGACAACAAAACCGAAGGTCTGGAGCACAAGTCTTATGGGGAGCAGCTGAGGAAACTGGGGATGTTCAGTCTGGAAAAGAAGAGGCTTAAGGGAAACCTTATTATGTCTCTCTACCACTCCCTGAAAGGAGCTTATGGTGAAGTCGGAGTCGACCTCTTCTCTCATGTAACAGCAATGAAATGAGAGAGAATGTACCAGAGGAGGTTCAGACTGGACATTAGGAAAAATTTCTTGCCAGAAAGAGCAGTGAGGCGCTGGAACGATCTGACCAGGGACTTGGTGGAGTCACCGTCCCTGGAGGTATTTGATACATGTGTGCATCTGGCACAGAGAACATGGTTAGTGGGCACATTGGGAATGGGCTGACAGTTGAACTTGGTGATCTTATTTGGATCCCTCCCTGCTTTTTGTGTAGAGTGAGAGCAGGCTATCAGGGAACAAGCAATTATTCCTCTTCTATGAACACTCCAGAAATCAGAGGAGCTGATGGAGAAGATATGCCATAATCAACCCACAAGACACACACTCAAAGTCCCATTTCTAGCAGATAAGGAGGCACTGAAGATGGTTTGTCCCACTGACCACCTCCTGCCCCCAGCTCGTGTCAGTGCTCAGAGTCAAGTGCCAGCAGTGTGCACAAGCTGAGGTAAGGAGTGCAAGTATGTAAGCATTAGCGAGAAATGGGATCTGCCTGGTTTTAAGACTAAACAGGCAATGAAAGAAAATACCAAACCAGAAAGCTGTGTAACTTAAATCTGTAGCTTTAGGATTTATTTTTTAATATAGATCTTTTTAGATTAGTCCAGTTTTTATTTGGAAAAAAAAAAAAGGAAAAAAAAAATTTCCCTGAATTTTCAACAGGACTGTTGGTTGCAGATGTGTCGGTACATGGATGGTCATATATAGATCCCACCCTGTTCTACTTTAAAGATCAACATGATGTAGGTGTTCTGGCAGCTAAACAAGGATGTGACTTTCTTCACAATTTCTGCTGAAAAGTGGTGACATTTAGCAAATGTGTACAAGCTTGTCTAGGTAAGACAAGAATCAGATTAATTAGACTTCAACACTGCACAGATGACAAGCCATGAAAGCACACCTCCCTGTGTCAGCACTTCCAACCATGAGCAGAAGCTGACTGATCAGTCCTCTGCTGTTTTTACTTTCACTTCTATTGCATTCAAGACAACTTTCTAGCATCACTAAGATAGCCATCCTTAAAGATCAGTGAAAGTTGTATTGAAAGAGCCCTGGGGAGATGGGTCTCAGTTTCCTTGCTAGGCAGCAGTGCAGTGCTTTTGCTCTTTTTTCTCCATCCTTTGCTCTCTTCCCAGCAGTCCCTTTGGCTGTGGGCAGCCATCATAATTCCTGGTATTGTGAAAAACTGACAAAACAGTCTGATTTACCTTTTAAAAGTGTATTACAACCAGAGGTATCATTTTTTAACGCTTCTGATTATTTTTTGAGAAATTAAATCACTCTTCCCCAAGCACAGGTCAGCAGATAAGAAGCCCTCTGCGGAGCATTGATTGATCTGCAGCCTCCCCCTTCACCTTCTGCCTGCCCACAGGTCTCCCTGTCCGGAGAATGCACTGCTCAGCACTCTTCAATTCAGCCTTTTGCCCAGAAAAGGTTTCTGCTTTTCTAGAACTGCCTAAAACTTACTACTATCAAAGCAGCTCTTAATATCCTGACTTAAAACTACTTCTCAGGCCAGCTTGAGTTCGTAATTTTTACTTAACAGAGATTGGTTGATGAATTGGGTGCATCTGCACAATCTTCATCTGAATATGACTAAATGTTTGGCAAAGTGCAACTTTTAGATCAGTTTTCCTGAAGAAACATCATTTCACATCCCGGTAAACATGATGACAGATACATTAACTTGTAAGGCTTTTCGTGTATTACATTTTGATGATTAATACAGTATAGGATTATTTAATGTACATTTAACAGATTAAAAAAGAAGTTACCTATCTATCTGACAGATTTTAAAGAGTGTTCAGTGGGGAATAATCACCAAACATGAAATGTCCCCAGTGTTCTGCTGCGGTTGGCACTGGGACCAGCATATTGCTCCACCAATGGATCAAACACAGCCATTTGCATTTAATTTTGCATATGGCGCAGGAAGTGATGAAATGGCCACTCACACAGACAGATCTGCTCAATCCCTGAAAAACAGAAAAAAAAACCAGAACTTTTCCATACAGACAGTTAAAGCTGAATACAGGTCTGTATGATGAGTGCCATAAACACACCTGCCAAGAAACTGGAGATGAGTTGCTCTGACTTCACTGCTGTTGGCCACAGAGGACCACGGTGTGATGCTACAGCCAAGGGTTCAAACCAAATGCACAGGGAAAGGGCATTGAGGCAGGGGGCTGCTGTTAACTCTGCACATAGCTTTCAGGAACTGACCTTTGTCAATGCAGATATTTAGCAACACGATGTAGGAAAGAGCTTCAGCACTGTTTGAAGTTATGTATTTTAAAGAATCATAGAATCATTAAGGTTGAAAAAGACCAGTAAGATCATTTAATCCAATGGTCCATCCATCCCCACCACAACCACTGACCAGTTCCTCAGTGCCACATTCACATTGTTCTTGAACAGCACCAGAGACAGTGACTCCTCCTCTCCCCTTAGCAGCTTGCGCCAATGCAACATCACTCTTTTGGAGAAGAAATTCTTCCTAATATCAAACCTGAAGGAAGGAAGCACTGGCACTGAACTCTGAGACACTTTTCAATCAGAAACTTTCAGTAGGCATCAAAACCACAGTAATAAGCCACGTAAGAACTAAGCTTTTTTCCTAAAAAAGAATTAAACAGCAGCAAAACACCCAAGGCAACTGTTGTATGTCATCTTTGGTCATTTATTTGCTATGAGTCACATTCTGAAATATAAGAAACACTCAGGAGAAAGTCTTTACAGATATCACCAATCTCTTTGTACACAAAGTTCATCGTTAATACACTTGTGTTCAGTAGTATCACTGCTGTCAAACAACAGGTATGTGTTGGAGAAGCTATAATAGTGAAATTTGGTGTAATTCTACTCCTTTTTAGCTACTTTTGATGCTTTAGCAACAACTCTGCATGCTACTATAATTCCAACTACATATCACAGCATGCTGTGCCTATTTTGTTTTTACCAAACATTATGCTATCAACAAGCCAACAGCTGCTCTGGGCAGTACTTGGTGTCTGTATGTGTAACAGCGCTGTTCTGCAGCTGCATGTTGTAGGTGGAGAATGTAGAGAAACTTACTAAAGGCCTAAGAAACTGAGGTTGGCTGAGGACAAACTTCTGTGAAGCACGCTGGCTTGCAAAACATGGAGGGATTTTAAAAGGAGACAGTTTAATCACTTAATAGAGCTCACTTCATTGTGATCATGACTTAAAAAATTGCTATTCTGGAAGAGAATAGGTGCTCTCTAATAAATGAGATGAAGCACATAATCTTATGTCAAATATGATGGAAATATATTTAAGATTTTTCAAGGATATGTAGTCTGCAAACACGATTATATCTAAAATTGAATATGTATAAAACTGACCGACGTTAAGAGCGTAATAGGTGATCCTTACTCAAACTGAGAGAACATAAGGGAAAAATATGCCATCGTATAATTGAAGACTGATACTGTACATCAATAATCTCTAAGCTAGAGTTAGATGTGGAATATTATGATATAATTAAGGAAAATTTTTATACAGCTGACATACTTTTCATTCCTTACAAAGTATGTGCACAGTATTTCTTTCATCACATCCTTCAACAGGGAATACTGAAGTTTGTTGATCGTTAACTTCACACACAACAAAAGCTTTCTGAGTGTTGCTTTTTCACTCCAACTCTTTCACTGTAGGAAACGCAAAAAGGCACAAACAGAAACAAATTCAATAAGAACTGGCCCTCTATTCTACCAGAGCAGGCTGTTCTGCATGCACACATAAAAATAATAATCGGTCATTAATAAAGACTAAACATTTGTAAAAAAGGTCTGGTTTGAAGACCAACCCAGTCTGAGCATCTTCAGTAGATTAATTGCTATGAGATCATATGTCTGCTGCAAAGACTAAATGGAAGTTTTAGTGTGCTGCAAGCCAGCTGCATCAATGTAACTTATTCCTCCTAGTCAAGCAACATCAATTTCAGAAGCAGTTATTATCCACACCCTTTCTTTTAATGTTCTTTTTTTTTAAATAATATAAATCGCTACTATAAGAGAACTGGAAATGTTGCTAATTAGTACCTTTCCTCTGAAGGCTAAGATTCTGAATTATTCCTGATCTTGTACTGAATCCATTAGAAAAAATAAAATCAGTTGTCCTTATTCTAAAGCAGCATTTCCTTCTCTTCCTTAGGAAGGGAAAAGTTAATCTTCCACTAGAAGTGTATATTCTCAGATTTTAGTCTGATCTAAATTTGTACCAGATCTCTACAAAGATGCTTGGCAGAAGGATAGTCATTGCTGTATAAATCTGTGACAAGAGTTCTCTAAAATACGCAACTCTTCCACACACCCAACCTCTCGCAGCACAATTATACAGCTCAGCTGCTGCATGAGCCTCAGTACCTTTAAAGAACAGCACAGGATTTTCTCTATTTCTTAATTAATTAAAAGGACCATCTGATAGAATATGTAGCATACAATACTAAATTAGGTTAGAGGATTAGTTTGGAGGATTTATCATGTGTAGTTTGCATGTATTCACAAAACAGAGAACAAAATTCTAACATTAAATGGGCTGTAATTTTTAAGGAGATTCATACTTAGTGTCAGAATCTGATGCCCAGTACATACTTAAACTGTCTTGTCTAATCCTTAGCAAATTCCTCCGCCAACACAGCTAGATTTATATCACTACTACTACCAGCATCTGGATTGGAGAAATCCCAGGGGTGTTACCAAGATGACTTTATGCACTGCCAACATATAGGATTTATCAAATCACGGCAAGCCAGCATGAGGCAGAGGAGAGCTGGTGACATCATCACTCATGCTGAAGGTGCATTTGGTCCTTTACAGCATCACTGGCCTGCGGGGCAGGAATTGTAAAGCTCCAGTCAGTGACACCCACTAAGATGCCGAATAAAACCCAAGTGCACAGGCCAGACTCCTCAGGTTGGTCTGCATAAACAAATGTGGCCATTAGCGCCCTGTAGCATCATAGTGTACTACCAAACTAACAAAGACAAGGGAAGTGCTACCACACTGATTCTATAATTGAAGTTTTATTATCTTCTGTTTTTAATTTTACAAGACGTGGTTAGGTAAGATGCAGAGAAGACATTTGTTTTCCCTGCATTTTTGTTTACTGAAAGACAGTTAGAATATTGGTTTTGTTAAAATGCAGTAAATTATGTAGGTATGCACTTTTCTAAGGGAAAAGCTGCTTGTTAGATAGTGTGTAACTCAGTTCAAGGTGTTCTACCTTTAGAAACCAAACTCAACTATGGCACCAGACTGGCGACAAATATTTGCAAGACAGAAAAAGTAAAGATTAAAACAACACAGCACCTCCTGAAGTGCTGTCATGCATCCAGAGATGTCTGACAGTGAGAAGGTATTGTGAGTGGACAGATTTTGCCTAAAAATTGCATTGAATCAATGCATCTGACTTTCAAGTCCCACTAGAAGAAAGTATTGATGTAATGGATGATAATAACATGTGCGGCTGTGACATCTCTACTTCAGTGACCAGAAAAAGTATCAGCCAAATATCGTAGGTTAGCAGTCATGATTTAACCTGGTTATGGAAGCTACCTATGGAAAGGATTTAAGCAAAGAGCTAATTTGCCTTTACCACAGTTTCCAGAGTTGCTAATAAAGCCTTCATCTGTTCTCCAGGAAAACCACACATGTATGCAGATACCTCTTCAATAAACTGTGGTAGCTTTTGGAAAGTTTCTAGCTCCTTAAAGAATGTATCTACTAACCAATGTGCAGGAAATGTATCTTCCATCTTATGGCTATCAGCAGTCATTACTAGAAGCATACTTGAATGAGCTACCTCTCTGAGAGTTAAAGTAAAAGGTGAAAACAGATTATAAACAGAACAAAAATTGAGCAGCATCTTGTTAAATAAAACCAACCACAACTCTTTTTGCTGACTGCTGACATCTTGTTGTATATGTTTGTTGAAACTTTCAATTTTCTCTTCTGGAAGAACAATGTTCAGAAGTTCTTGTTTTACTGGCAGGGACTGAACATAATCCAGTGGCAATTTTCCATTGGAGTCCCTGTGCTGTAGAAGGACTGGTCCTGAAGGAAAAATACAAATATTAATAATAACATGTTATGTTTGGCAGCTGAGCAAGATGTTAATGTTTTGGGTTGGTGAGGTTTTTTTTGCCAGAAACTAGGAGTCTCTTTAAATTCCTTTTTGCACTAAGTTATCTTCACACAACTGATGAGGTAGAATTAGCAACACAATTTAGATGCAGAGAAAAACATTATAACAGTTTCGTTATGATATTTTTATGATTTTCTCCCTGGCTTTCCTATAGTGAAAAAATGAAGAATTATTATATAGAACTGTAAAAGAAGTTAAAATCTATCTTATCCTAAAATTTCAAGTTGCAACACACAGCATATGTAAAAAGTTAGCTAATGTTATTACTGATGCACATGATCATCAAGGATTTTACAAGGTAGGTTAATTGCTGACACTGTCTGAAAATTAATGGCAATTTACTATGATGGTCTTTACCTTCCTGGGTGGTGTGGCCAACCTGGTATTAGGCTATGCAGAAAGGTAAACCATTGAGATAGGAAGCCTAGTTTTTCTTAACTAAGGTACAAATTCATTCTGAGTAGGTTTCTGCAAAAATTAATTATTACCATAATAAGTAGATTTAAAGAAAGGGAATGAGACATGTCTTACTTGTTCGGATTATAGTAAATTCTTTCAGCACTTCCTGTTTATTAGTACAATGAAGCTATTAAACAGATTACAGTATGTCTTATAAGTTTAAGAAAAGCCATATAAAAAAATGAAGTGGGATGAAGCAGCTTTAGGTGATACTTTTCAAAGGTGAAAACAACATAAATCTGCTTATGTAAATCTGGGTTACTATGCTAAAGCAATGATGCAATTTTATAACTTTATGCTTTCAGAAATGTATTTTAATTACTAATTAATTACAAGTTTTAAAAATTACTAATTAATTACAACACATGACATATCTCCATTACAGGTCTTAGCTTTGCTACGATTGAAGTCGCAGATATAAAACATAACTTCTGCAAGTTAAGGACTTCTTAAGGGAAAGAAATGGAAGAAGCTATTGCTTAGATATATTCTAAGTTACTGAGCTGACTAAACACAGACTGAAAGGGTAACATGCTTTCTACCCATAGTCTTGTCAGCTACTTGACAGGCCAAAACCCTGAGTATGACAAAGGCAAAGATAAGGGTGAATGCAGCCTTATAGTTGCCAGAAAACTTTGATGAATGCAAGTGCAAGTAGAGCTCTTCCCCTAGGACAACAGGATCCTATTCCTCACAATAGCCTAGGAAAAATGCACATCTGTCAGTGCAGTGCCACTTCCAATTGAGGAGCTGGGCTTAGGGCGGTATTGGCTATTGCATCACTTAGACCGATGGAACTGAGCCCGGTATTGGCTTGGCATGTCAGATGCGTGGCTCAGTAGATACACAAAACACCTGGGAGCTCCAGAACTCAAGCTCAGCAAACACAGAGAGGTAGACCTGCTGAGGAATGTATCGATCATGAGCCAGTGCTTGCAAACAGACAGAAATAGCCTTTAGGGGGCAGGAGAAGACTGTAAATACAGAGGGTCATATGCCAACAACGAAATAAAATTTTGTTTCTGCAGCTTAATTAAGTAATAGGCCATCTAAATACAGTGTATTACTTTACCTTAAGGCTAGAAACAGAATCATCTTTATTGAAAAAGTTTAGACTCATCATATCATGCAAAGAGATTAAATTGACACAGTAGGTCAACAGTAAAGATAGTGCAAATTGTCATTTTAGTAAACTAATTAAAGAATTTCATATTGAAGATCAATCTTCTGTTTTTTAAAAACAAAATGTGTTAATTATCTTGATACAAGATATTTTGAAATGAGATACAACCAGTTTCCTGTCACTGAAGAAAAAATACTGTTTAAAATATTTACCATGGGTCCACCTAAGGGACAATGTGTTTTTCTTAGAAACTAAGACATCCCTCCCACTATTATCCCTAAACAGCAGTTACCACAATTACAATATAGATCCCTTTCTTAAACTAATTACCAAGCTAATTGTGTTCTTCAAAGACCATCTCATTAATTTTCATAAATGCTAAATAACTTTATATTGAAATATGTGATTATAAAGAGATTTAGTGATCTATTTTTGCATTATGGTAAAAATAGGTCAAAATAAAAGAAAATCCTTAGCTTTGCTTGGTTACGAGGTAATTTTTATCTTCATTAGTTACTTAAGAGGATATAGTTACAATGCAAATGGAATAAAATGCAGAATAGAAACATTATCGTCTTGGAAAAAAAAGTGAAATCTCTCATTAATTTCATATTTGGCTGATCAAGATAAATGTGAGAACAGTACCAAGGTACCTTGGCTTGAAAATATTTTAAAATAAATGTTTCATACTAACACTTTGTTTTACATAACTATTAATCAAAGCACCACAAACTTCATAAGCCCTTAGAACAGGGTTATTTCCCTAACCCAGGTTAGCATAAATGCACTCACCCCCATGCCGAAGCAGCAGCTTGCCAATTTCCACATGTCCATTTGACAGTGCATCATGCAAAGGAGTCACCCCGTCCACTTGACTGAGCAGGTCTACCTCTGGACAACGCTGCAAAATTTCACTGACACACACTGTGCTGCCATGGTTACAGGCTTCATGCAAAGGCGTCCAGCCAGCATAGTCTGAATTATAAATCAAGGGAAGTTTTAAAACAGCAGAAGTAGTATTAAAATGTTAATAATGTAGTTCATTAGACAGCAAAACATTTTACTTTTTAGTATTCATTAAGGTCAAAGTGGTAAACTGAAAAGCATCTGATAAAAATTAAATGGTATTTTAAAAAATTGGTAGGAAATGTGATGTTAAAACACATTTCAGCTATAAATTAATCTTCCAGCCATTTCTGGTATGAAGTCCTTATTTTGTGTTATTTAGAATAATGCAATGTTTGCAGTATAAATGCAAACTTTATTCACAGAAGTATATTAATACACTTCCTTATCTGGATTAATTTCTTAGTTCTGTAGAGAAAATGAATAACTTACCTTTAGAATTAATGTCTATTCCAGGGAAAGAGAGAAGCTGAATCAATCTCTCCACTTTGTTTCTTATGCAAGCTCCATGCAGGGCTGTCTGTCCTACCATAAAAAATTAATAGATTACACTAGACTAGGCAAGATAGCAACTACAGAAAATAATCAAAGTGCCTGGAAGTAGGAGACCTGGCTATATGCCAGAAAATTCAATAATGAGTAAGATTTTCCTTTATCCTGTTTAACCATCTTTTAAGAAAATCCCAAAAACAAAAGAACAAAAAACAAAACCAAACAAAAAACAACCCACAGAGCTTCTGTTCCACCACAGATCCAGCAATGAAATTGTATTGCAAATGGTTTAACACAGGAATTATATCCCCCCAGTTCAAGGTTTAAAGCTTCAATCACACTATAAAAGCACCAAGTGATCACAGAACACCAAAAACACTGGGTTTTAAAGCAATAAAACTTTAGAGTGCAGTTGCCCTCCCTTCAATTTATTCATGAACCTACGTTAAAATGTATGGTTCTTTTTACACAGCATTTATAGCTTAATTCAAATGAATGTTTCTGGCTAAGCACGAGTGCCTCTACACACTCAAATATAATTCAGAACTTCAAATCCGTTAACAGATGGTTTGCTGTTTCTCAATAGGCTGTCTGACTTGGCTACAGTAGCAAGGGAGGGGGGAAAGAGGGAGAAACAAATGAAGGGGTCCTAATAATAATAATAATAATAATAATAATAATAATAATAATAATAATAAAAAGAAAGTCCTCTGAAAAAAAATTCCTAGCCTTAGCATCGCATAATGCAGAAGTGTGAAAAACTGAACATCAAGAAACTGAGAACTGCTGGTTGTATGTAAAAACACAATTAGTCTCCGCATGATAAAAAGTTCAGACCCATTCTGAACACTGTTTTGCTTTCACTACATGATTAGGTTTGAACAAGAGCCAGAGAAGAATCTTGATGCCAGGTGAAAGATGATGCAACAAACATCTTAGAAATGAAAAATATCTCAGGGTAAATCCCTCGGCATTTGCAATGAGATTAACATAGTGTATTTTGTTATGTCAATACCTTCATTATATAAATCTGTCAGCTTCATACTCATTCTTTCAACAGTAGATACTACTTAAATTTTGGCAGGGAAAGAATGAAAAAAAAAAAGCTTTTTTTTTGCTTGCTTTCTTTCTTTTTTTTTTTTTTAACACCCTAGTCCTTCAGCTCACTTTTCTTTCTAGAAGACAGCCTGTAATAATTCACATCAATTTTACTTGCAAAAGCAATAAAGAGAAAGCGAACCAATTTTAAAAATGCATGGTCTGGCTCTGTTACTGAAGCGCTCTTAAATCCCAAAAGAGAGTGAGGTTTTTTTTCTCCTTCAGTGTTTGTTATACAATTCTGATTATAATTTTTTGAACAATCCCGGGTTGCTTTCACCAGATTTTGCTAAGCCTAGGTGTCATGATTCATATAGCTGTGTTTTGAGTGATACAGCTAAATTTCTGATGATAAAGATGAGAGTTCTAACAAGTACCTCATTCTGTTGAGGTAAAGCCTCATGTAAAGCACAATTTATTAGATCTGTGTAATAAGTAGGAACTGAATGAATTACTGCAGTGCTGTTTTATTCCTTAGGTACTTGGGTTCCAGTATAGCTAAGACAAAAGCCAAATGCCTTTCATAGTCTGGGCTGAATGCCTAGAAGAAAACAGTCCATATGCTTAACACAGCTATGTAACGTAGCATACTCCTCAGTCTTTGTTCACAAAATGTCTAGGACTGAAAGCGGTGAAGACCGAATTATACTTTCAAATCAGAAGACGTTGATCCTACCAAGCACAGGTTGAGGTGGATTAGCAAAGTAAGACGGGCAAGACTGGAATGAGCTCACACAAGCTGTACACCGTATTTAATATCTAGGGGGGGAGGGGAATGAAGAAGGCAGCTTTATTCCACCATATATACAATTCTTCCTTTCAAACAGACATTGAAAAAAAGGGAACAAGAACCATATGAAAATAATTTTTGGATGTAAGCATTCATTAGGTCAAGATTTTTTAATCTGAAACCATCAGTTCTAACCATATAAAGTCTCCAACACAGATTAGATACATGGAATACCTTTAGCATTTCTCTTGTAAAAATGCCCCTCTTCAGCCCAAGGGGAACAATTCTCTTTGGTGTCTGAAGCCTTGGCTCTCTTCCTTGTACAGCACTTACTGTCTCTGAAAAAAGAGCTAAGGGGACACATCTAAAATCTCCACTTCATATCTTTTATGTATGTACTTAGTGCCTTTAAAGTATATAAACATCAAACTTAGACTTACGCATTTCAGAGTTATTTCTAGAATGTCCTAATGACGTAATTTTCACATCATTTAATTATAACTGTATTTAATACAGCAATAAAATTAAATTATCTATAATTAAACTTTTTTAAAAGGCAATTTTGTGGATTGTTCAACTTATCTGTGTATCCTTTACATCAAATATTGGGAAAATATGACTACTTTCGTTTGTGTAAGTTGAGAAGGAGGAATGGAAGGAAGGGGGGATTCCAGCCCAGAGGTTGGACTACAGGTTTAAATCTGAGCTTTCTGTCAGCTGTAGTAATTTGTAAACAACAAAACAGGTCATATAAAGTTCAAGAAATGTGTCAGGTCAGAAGCTGTCCCCCAGAGCAGAATAAAATTGGTGATGTTACAGGCATTACTTACGGTAGATCAGGCAGCACTTTGACTTGGTTCTGCTCATCACCATTTAGCATCTGTAATGCCCTCTGAGGTGCAGGGCATGGCCAATGCCCTATTTTCCTTTTTTTATGTACTTTTCTTGTCTCACACATCCCTGCCTCCCGCAAAGCAAGAAAATAGGGACCGACCTGTTGCAAAAGTAATATTTTAATGTAATTAAAAAGTAATTAACTTTTTGATGTAGTCTTTTTTGCTGTATTTCTTGTAAAACTGCCACCTACCACCCACACCCTATTTTGCACCTTATTTTTTATAAACATGATCCTTCCATGACTTGTAAGGATCTTGAATTGTATAGTCTACTGTAATCTTTATAGATTGCTTAATGTCATCTCTGTAATTTATTTATTTTCTTAACTATTGTTGTAATTCACTCCTGTAAGCTGGCCTCAGTGGTGAGTAAAGTGTCTGGAAAATGGAAGATTTTAGATTACTTTTTTTTCCACAGGTAAGATTTTCATCTCTTTAGCTGGACGTAAGACTGAAACAAAGCTAACTGATTCTAAGCTACTTAATGGAAGCGCGTACAAGCTTTCTTCTCCCAGTCCACGAAGAAAAACCCAGGGAGCAATATGGCAAAGAATCACTCCCCTCTTTCAACCCTTCTAAGCTGGAAGCTGGAATAAGCTTCTTGACACTATGAAGGGAATAAGCTAGTTAGTTAGCTTTATGGTGCTCTTTGTAGAAGTTTTGGCTTTTTTCTAGCAATACAGAGCTTCCAATCCAACCTTACACCTCTTTTTAAAAAGTCATGCAAGTTTTTTGCATAGTCCTGTGAGGGAAATCATTCAATAACTACACAATCATTAGCTTTCATTAAAGAAGGCTTTGAGTACGTAAGAGATCACTACAATTCTGCAAGTCACTTGCTGTAGAGGGACTTTTTACAGGCACTGTACGATTATCAACAGCAAGTAGGAAAGCACTCTCTGGATATACTGAAAAATACAGTTGATAAGATGCTGTGTGAAAGGAAGGTGCAAAATTGGACCAAGTTGATACCTGTTGTATGGAACAGGAATGAAAGAATAGTCGTGGTAAGGAAAGCCACAAAGATCACATGAAATATTTTCAATCTCTTCAAAATTTTTTTTCATTGAGAAGCAGAGATTGATCAATAGTCATAGTAATACTAAAAACAGTAATTGTTGCTGTGTATATGTTGACAACATTTGTTAAATACTAGATCTTGTTGGTTATTTTTAAAATTTTGACAGTCTTCTGTTCATGTTCTGTTTCTATTAATAAAAAATAATCTCTGTTCGGAGTAAATTCCTGTAGTTTGAGAAAACTTAGGTATGCAGTAATTTATAACAGTATAACTTTGTCTTTCTTTGACTTTATCTATACAATTTTAGGTCATATAGCAAGTTATGAATTTCTTATTCTCATTAGTCTTTACCATTAAGGTTACTGCAAAGTGGCTCCAAATTAGGTCATGTCAATCCTGTGTGGTCTCCCTGACTTGTGACTATGGTCTTCCTGACAGTAACTGTGGGTCTGAAAATTCAATTTGTATTTCCTAATAAGCGATCACAGTTTGTGACTTTGAAGGCAAGATAAAGTCTACAAGTAGAAGAAAGTTTTTAAGAGGACAGATTCATAGAAATATACTCTGGTTCAGAATCACAAAATTCTGTATCTAGCAGCAAAATAATAGACTGTCACTTCTTCAAAAATCTGAAAGAAAAAAGATCCCTGAAAAACTATGCAATATTTTGCATTTTCCTTAATTACAAATATAATATTGCAATAAATGATTCACATCAAAGATTACTTTAAAAATCGCTGATTTTGACTTCTCATGATAGTTGCAACAGATTAATTTTACAATATGTTACCAATTCTTTAGCAAGAAAATTTCACCACTGTTTTGAACCCTGCCCTCAAGCAAAAAGAAACACAAATGCAGCAGTTTCCACAGGTAGAAGTGTATACATGCAGTGAACATGATTTCATACCACAAAAGAAAGATGTTTTCCAATACTTTAATTAATCTAATTATTTTTGAAGCGCTTAAGTGTGCTAGGTATTAAGGAGTGTAAGAATTACTTACTATTTTTTGAAGAGAAAGAGGTTCTGTAGAAATAGTTACATTTCTCTGTAAACACATTTTTTTAAAAACTGCTTCAGCAACAAACATTTGAAGCCAGAGGGATGGTATGGAACAAATGAACATTTTAATATCACATACTGAAAAATCTGGATGAAGGCAAAGAGAAGAGAAAGAGCCTTAAAATCAGTATATACAAACCTATACATGTATAGTCGTCTAGAATATATATCTTACTGATTTTTAATTCTTCAATTACAGATTTGTAAGTTATTCTCCATGAAATTTACAATAGTCTTATTAAAACAGATTTAGAATCATAGAATCATAGAACCACCAAGGTTGGAAAAGACCTAAAAGATCATCCAGTCCAACCGTTCACCTATTCCCAATAGCTCCCACTAAACCATGTCCCTCAACACAACATCCAGCCTTTCCTTGAACACCCCCAGGCTCGGTGACTCCACCACCTCCCTGGGCAGTCCATTCCAGTGCCTGACCACCCTTTCTGAAAAGTAATACTTCCTCATATCCAGCCTGAATCTCCCCTGCCGTAACTTGAAGCCATTCCCTCTGGTCCTATCACTAATGACACGAGAGAAGAGGCCGACCCCCAGCTCACTACAACTCCCTTCAGGAAGTTATAGAGAGCAATAAGGTCTCCCCTGAGCCTCCTCTTCTCCAGGCTGAACATTCCCAGCTCCTTCAGCTGCTCCTCATAAGCCCTGTGCTCCAGACCCCTCACCAGCTTTGCTGCCCTTCTTCGAGCCCGCTGCAGGGCCTCAATGTCTTTCTTGCAGTGAGGGGCCCAAAACTGGACACAGCACTCGAGGTGCGGCTTCACTAGTGCTGAGTACAGGTTTACCCATCACCTGACACGAAGACCAGCTATATAGAAAAGTCAACTTATATTTGCATTTAAAATGCAAAGAAACACTTCTTACTATGCCAAACATTCAAAAAAAAAAAAAAAAAAAACACTCAAAATACAGTATTTTAAAACTTATAGCTTGATTTTGAGATAAAATTATTCATTCAGTGAAATTGTGCAAGTGATTTAATTTAAAATTTCGCAAGACATAATACAAACACAATTCAGGTAAAAAAAAAAGTAACATGAAGAAAAAAAATCTGTCTAAGTTATGGACAGGAATTCTATATTAGAAGTGATGTTATGCAAATTCCAACATTTTTCAGATGAACCTATCATCAGGCTTATCTTTGGCCTATCTCAATTTTTTTTCTTTTGCTTTGTTTTGTTTTTTAGAACAGGAATGGTGGATACTGAAGCACACTGTATTGCCGTAGTGTTCTTCTGAGAATTGCTCACACAGAAGGTTATCAACTAACACAATGAAACAGAAGAACAAGTTTTAAGGGTACAGATATCTTCTACTCCAAACTGACAGAATCTTACAAGAATTCTGCTATAATTTTTCATAAGAGCCATTGTCCAATCTGTAGGGATCACCATTTAGTAATTTTATTCTTTATATCCTATGAAGATTGTTTCCATGCATACTCTGAATGGATGAAGAAGCACATAAAAACACTGTTTTCTATTTGTAAGCAAGAAAGTGAGAAAGTAATACTGAAATTTATTTACTAGATTTTTCCTAATATATTTTCTAATATATTTCTAGAGCTATAAAGTTCTAGAGAAACTGCAAAAGCTATAGAACTAAAAGTACCATTGATATAAACACTGTAAAGTCCAACTGATCTGGTTTTTTTTGTTGTTATTGTTTTTAATCTAAGACACTTTATAATGTGTCTAAGAAATGTTATAATGTTCCCTAAGAAAGACCAGAGTGGAACTATTTGGCTAGAGAGTAAGATTTTAGTTTAATTTTTTTCAGTACAAATCTTCTCAAGTGTCCAGATAGAAGCACCAGCACTTTACATGAAGCCTATCCACACCTGTCTCTAGAGAAAACGATGACTGATCATATCCTGAAATCAGGATAAAGAGGTAGAAAAGCTGAGTTACAGTTTTCAAAACATTTTCAAATTAAAAACAAAACAAAACATGGAAATATATTTTGAATATGTAATAGAGAAACATTGAGAAGTTTTTCTAAGATTATTTCTTGTTCCAGTTGAGTTCGTCTTCCCTACGTGCTGAAACAATAGCTACTGCAGAGGATATCCCATTTAGTTTTAGTCATGACATTTATATTTATCTAGCATAATGTTTAACCCTGTCTTCTATTTTACATCAATACCTATAGAGATTTATTTAAAAGGACTTTAATCAGAAAGCAGTTCTGTTTAGTCTTTGCTTGGAAGAGACACAAAGCCTGCCACATACACACGGATATACACAGATCTAAGCTGTTTCCTGCATACATATGCATCACATTGTACAACTGCATGGCTGCAAAAGAAAGTAAAATATAACTTGAATGCAAACTGGGAATTTTAATTGAGGGCTCCTTAGTATATCTGATTAAGATTCTCAGATGCATTTCAAACACTCACCATCACAGGCAATGGCAATGTAGTGTGCTAAATCATCAGCTATTTGATGAAATACATTTCTGTCCATAAGCAAAGCTGAGACGATCCAATAATCCACTACAGTTCCAAGGATTGCATTTAATAGACAAGCTATTTCATGTCTGAAAGCCTAAAAGGAAAAGAAAAGAGTATCTAAGGACCTGTACTGTACAGTAAATTCATGCTGATAATGTAACAGTAATAACACTGGAAAACATCTTCAGATAAAAGCCCACTGTGTTGCCATATCTTCTTCACTGACATTTCTTTTTTCTGCTCAAAAGCCAACTGCTGAAACCGGGTCAACAAAACTAATTATGTCACTGAGGCCACATCAATTAAGATTTGGAGAAATACAAATTATTTTGAAACACAATTTCTAAAACACCATGCAAATTACAGGGATCTTATCCTCCTTGTTCTATCAGAATTCTCTTTTCCTAAAGTTACCATCACAAAATCAAAGGCCCTGTTGTGATCAATCACATATACCTGTATCAAAAAGGAGCCTGGTTGGAAAGTTGAAAGTATTACTCTCCTGCACAGAAAAAGTATGGGAGATTAGGATACTGTATTATGATTAAAAAACAAAACAAAAAAACAACACACAAAACCAATTAAAAGAGCAGCAGCATTTATAGAAGCAACAGAAGAAAGGACACTAACCTTACCATATTCTCTCCTGAACATGCAAGAAAGGCCATGCGCAGATAAAGAAAGCAAGGAAAAATGTATCCATTGTAGAGGGAACACATGAAATTAACATCACAAAATTAGCAGAACTACCTAAGTACCACAGAATCACTATGGCTACACTTCAGCACCTGCTGATCCACTGCATTCTGGAAAAAGAGAATGCATACTTCACAACAGTGAACACAATTTTGGATAAGAGGGAAATCAAGCCAAATACATGTTTATTGGTCAGTTTTTGACTAAGGAATAAGAAACAGAACTTTTCTGTCTTTTGTTGTGCTCTCACACCACAATCAACTGTTCTTATACTCTTTTGAGAACAAAACATGTTCAGGGTTGGCCTAAAACTTTGAAAGTATTTCCTCAGCAGCTGGAAACCGACAATGACTGAAGAAGTTTTAGCTTCATCAAGAACACAGACAAAGCCAAAAGAGATACAGATGAGATTTATCATAAAAGGATTACAAAATCCCAGTTGACATGGGAATTGCTACCATGTGCAACAAAGCTTCATCATGCAAATAAATAGCTTCTGCTTTCAAACTCAAGAGGCCAAATCTTAAAAAGTCAAGTCACTTCTATAGCTTTACAACTCTGTAGTTGTTTTAAACTTGCAGTTTTCCTTAAATTTAGTTGATATTGTAATGATCAAATTGAAATAAAGAAAAAAATACATAAAACAAAAACTTTCAGCAACAATATTATTCGAATCTACGAATAAATTCATAGAAAGCTGAGTGATCCCTGTATGCAGATCAGTAACAAAGTAAGTTCAAAAGAGCCACTTAGTTATTTGTACACATACAAAAGATATTTAGAACATTGTATCAAAACTCTTATTCTGAGCAGAAAAAACAAGTCACTCATATAAATAACATAAGTTTCTTTGCTATTGCCAAAGGCAATTTTGGATAAAGTAAAAATACTTTTACGTGAGAAGTCTTTGTTTAATCCACGATTTAGTTAAATCATGTGATTATTGTTCACTGGAACACAAGACTCCAATCAGCCAAAGTCGAGAATATTTGCAAACCACCGACTTTGGCTCTACCATTTATTATTTGTCTTTTAAACAAACATGAACCCAGTTAATTTTTAATGCTTTGTTCCTTTATATATCATCAATGAAATTGTTTTCAAAACTACTTGATTGTCTCTCTTTTCCTTATAAAAAAATACTTTTCTAAAATTCCTAAGAATAATGAACTATTACAAACAGTAGTTCAAATTATTCCGAAAACATTCTTAAAAGAACTGCAGTTTTATTTTTACTTACAATACCCAAGTGGATCGGATTGGTACTAACTTCATTTTCTTCACAGCAGCCTCTGTGGTGCTTTGCTTTGAATTTGTTCCCAAAACAGCATTGATAACACACAGTGTTTTTCCAATTTCCAAGCAATGCATGCACAGCATCAAGGCTTTCATATTTTTGTAATACCTGCTTGCAAGGCTAGGGAAGCTAACTGGGAAAGAAAGCCTTGATGCCTACTTCCTGGGGACACACAAAGGACTGGGAGAGGACACAGCCACAGGAGATGACCTCATCTAACAAAAGGTATGGTCCATAGCTTATGACATCATACTCAACATGAAAATCTTGTGGGGAAGAAGAAATGGGGACATCTGGAGTTACAGCATTTGTCTTCCCATGTAACTGCTATGCGTGCGGAAGCCCTGCTTTCCAGGAAGCTGCTGGGTGCACGTCTGCCAATGGGAAGTAATGAATTAACTCCTTATTCTTCTGTGGTCATATGCACACCTTTGCTTTACTTACTTAACCATCTCTGTAACTTCTCATGAGTTTTATTGCTTTTGCCCTTCCATTTCTCCCCCCTCATCCGGCTGTGGGGAGAGTGGCTGTGCAGGAGCTTGCCTGCCAGCTGAGGTCAACCTTTTGCACCATACTTAGCTAGCTGAATAACATTCAGTTAAACAATTTTTTTTTATCAAAGCCCTCTTCTCTGTTGTTAGTGTTGAGAATCAATACTATCTCATCAAGAAAAAGCACTGAAGTGGCAAGAGACTGTTGACTGTGTTAGTTGTATCAGTACAACTGACGACTGCTATTTGGCAAAGGCAATTCCTGTACTGCTGTTACATTTAATACTTTCTTCAGTCAACTACAGTGCTCCAGCGAGAGAGGTTTTAGTACACATAAAAGTTCTCATTGGAAAGCTTTTAAGTCGTAAGAAAATTCGTCTTAACTTTTTCACTTTGAATTACAGGAATTTTAGAGATGCTTTTTAGAGGTTTTTTTTATGAGGTGCAATGTTTTTAGGGTAATGCAGAACTCTGAAAGTGCCTAAAACATACTTCCAAGTGTTAGAAAGGACATCAGAAATATGCGATATGATGCAAATAAAAAACTGAGTGTATCTCTTTTACACTCCTTTGTCAGATTATGTAAGACCAACTTCTGAAAGGAAGAAAAAAACCTGCAGCTGTGGGAGGAAAGGCATTTTGGATACCATTACAGATACAGTATCACTGTGAAAAGATGCAATAACTGAATGGCTACTGGGTGTTAAGAATAATAACATGTTTCTAAGTTCCAAAACTAAGTTAAAAGCTATGTTTCAAGAAACCATGTTTCTCCACCAATCCTACTTGCTTTTGAACTGTGTTATGTATAGAATTATTTCTATGATTCTATTATTTTAGCCTGATACTCAGTATTGATTTAAAAAACCTTTAGAGTAGGAAATTCTACATTCTTTGCTTCTGCATTTTTATCGGCAAGGATAATTTCCTTTTTTTTTTCCATCAAGTTGTCTCAGCAGGTTAACACAGCAATGAGTGAGGATACTCAAATTCATGTCACTAATTTTATTTTTTATTTAAAACAAAAAAAATTCTATTTAACACAAAAGCAAATCACAGAATTGCAAAGGACCTTTGGAGATCATCTAGTCCAATGCCTAAAGCATTGGTAAGATTCCCTCTGTCTTCTCCAGACTGAACAATTCAGGTCTCTCTGCCTTTCCTCATAAGGGAGATGCTCCAGGCCTCTAATCATCTTTGTGGCATCTGCTCTCTAGAAGTTCTCTGCCTTTCTTGAACTGGGGAATCCAGAACTAGATGCATTACTCTAGTTGTGGCCTCACCAGGACCAAGTAGAGGGGAAGGATCACTTCCCTCACCTGCTGGACATGCTCTTTTTAATGCACTCCAGGGTACCATTGGCTTTCTTGGCTCCAATGGCCCACTGCTGGCTCATGGCCAGTCAGGACACGCTGTCCATCAGGACACGCAGGCTCTTCTTCACAGAGCTCCTCTTCAGCTCCCCTGACCTGTACTGATGCATGTGATTATTTCTCTCCAGGTGTATGACTTTACCTTTGCCCATGTTGAACTCCATCAGGTTGCTCTCCACTCAACTCTCCAGCCTGTCCAGGTCTTGTTAAATGGCATCAGAGTCTCCTGGTGTGTTAGCTACTCCTTCCAGTTTTGTATTATCAGCAATCTTGTTATCAGTCCAAGTAATTCAAGATGCTGGATACGACTGGACCAGTACCAACCTCTGAGAAATACCACTAGCTACAATTCTCCAGCAATACTCTGCGTTGCGTATCACAACATTCTGAGCTCTGCCACTCAGTCTGTTCTCAATCCACCTCACTGTCCTCTTGCATATCCCACATTTCCTAAGCTGATCTATGAGGTTATTATGGGAGACTGGGTGAAAAGCCTTGCTGAATTCAAGGTGCGCTGTCCACTGCTCTCCCCTCATTTACACAGCCGCTTCTAACCTATCTGTATACCTATAGTCTCTAATCTGTGTAACCATAGTCTTTATAGCCCCTTTTCCTTTCTTTTTCTTTGTTTCTGATACAGGCTATAAGAGACCTGGAAAACGAAACAACTACAGAGTACTTATTCCAAGAAAAACAGCAGCTCTCATTCAGAATTTCAGCATGAAATTTCTTACTTACTATAACTGTTTCTGGATTGTTCTTTTTACACATATATATCTATATATGATTACATAAATATGTTACAGATTTTTTGCAACAAATCTGGAGGTGAAGAAATATATACTTCTTCCCCTATAGTGCTGACTTGCTACAATCTCTTTGAATCATATAAAAATAGATGACTCTGATCTAAATATCTAAAAAAAAAAAAAACAAAAACAGAAAAACAAACAAAATAAACCCCTCACTTTTACTGCTTAGAAATGAATTTGTTAGATTTGGTCCTCGAAAATTTTATGGAATTATTTCTCTGTTTTCATTCATAGGTATTTTCACTGGACAATTGCACAGAATTTCAACAAACTGCAAGCTGTTTGTTTCTTTCCATTAGCTAACAACCTTGTGTAAGTAGGAAGATATGGTCACCCCAGTAGTACTGTACTATCAAACAATTTATCTGATACACAGACAGAAGACTGCCTAAGCCACTCCTTTGATTTTGATTTCTAAGTATATGGTGCCAATGTGCTGCCTTTTAAGTAAATAGCTTATTAAAAAGAAAGTAGTAACAGTGAATCATATCCTTAATATGTACGAGTGAAAAGTTTTGCATGCAATATGCTCTATTACTGGCACATGTTATTATATATATGTGTCTTTCTAGAATGGTTTAAAAAATTAAAAGATGAATAAAACACATTTTTCTTCTGATTGCATAACTGCGGAGAAACTGGTCATTTGGCTCCTTTGATCTTTCCAATAATGTTATTTAAGTCTTTGAACATACAAAAACATCAGTAGTTCAAGTTTTAGTATAACAAAATTGAAAGTGCTGAAAGCAATGAGTTCTGTATGTAAAAACACAGCATATTGGTTTAGAATTTATTTTTGTCAAAGAATGCAAAGGAAAAGAGAATGTGTTGTCAACATACAAGACTAAAGGATAATACTGTAGTATAGAAATGCTGCTTTTTAGGAGTAGAATTTGCATCTGCGGGGATATTGTACATTATAGCACATAACAAAGCAATAGGCATTTTGGCTTTGTGACAAAAGTACAATTCTTACATATATATTTACATGTAATATAGTTGGAAATGCTCAACAAAACAAAACAAAACAAAAATCAACCCAAAATCTAAATGAGGAAGTGCTATCTTTTATGTTGTATTTTAGTATTCCTGTTTTTTCATGTAAATACTACTCCCAGCCTGCCACAAGCAATTATTCAGCTTATGCACTGAACAGTTTATAACAAAGGTATGGCTTATAGTACTGGAACTAGTGAAAAAAAGGCATGGTAGAAAAAAGAAAATGGAGTCCACACTTTGAGTTGGCACACTCAACACCAGGAAACATATAAAAGCAGTCTCATTTTCCAAAGAAACAGAATGGTCACTAAAATCAACAGAATACATTCCTGCCTGGTGCTCAGGACCTTTCAAAAAGTAGGTTGTTTTAATATAAATATGGGTATAGAAGCCTAATTTTAGGTGCTTTTTAATATCTTGACCAAGGATAAAAGGCAGCACTGTTTCAGGATATCTGGCTTTGATAGCACTCAAAAAAAGGTAGGAGGTCTGGCTAGGTAAAATGAGTGAAACACTCATTATCTTTCTGCTATCTTAACATAATGAAGAACTAGTAGCTATTACATTGAAGTGCTTTTTTCTCCATGACACTTGATTTTCTATTGTTGTTCTGTTATTGTAATGAAAAAGTGAATGAAGTATCTATTTATTCTGTGCTTCCACAATAATTTAAAAGAGAACGTAGAGAGAGCAGTAAGTTTGTATTTTATGTGAGAATCTAGAAGTCAAAGATGTTTTACAAGGCCTATAGCTTCTGAAAAGAAAGAGGTGGTATAGAGGACACTCGGTATCTTTCAGGTCAATGTCCTGCTGGTCAGCAGGTCACAGAACAGCAATTAAGTTGCCTTCAATTGCATTTTTATGAAAAGATCTAGGTAAGATACCAAATGAAACTAAAGAACTTGGGAAGTAATTGGGGCATTTAATAAAATAATAAAATGTGTATATATAGAAAATAGTAAAAAACTATTTGTTTTCTTAGCTTTCACCTTTCAACATTTCCTGAATACAATCACTGTAAAATAAGATAATCATCTCTTTTGTTACACTTTACTGTTTGGCAGAATGTTTTAAGCTTGTGTCCCTAATGACTACAGTAATACCTGCTGGTAAGGGCATGTGAAGATCTGAATGTAGCCAATAAGCTACTCATGATTCGTTTCTTCTCTGCAGATCAATATGAGAATCTTATGGATCAATTCATTTCCTTTAGTGGAGCAAAAACCAGCATGCTTCACAACAAAAGGTAGATATAACAAGCAGCTGTGATACTTATATATAATTCCTCACAAAGGAATGAACAAAGAAATGTCTTTTAAAAAAACGTCAGTCTTCATTATTTTAAAGCATAAAATTCATACTCACATCATTTTTCCTTTGCAATTCTCTATAGGAGAGTATGACCCAATCCACTAGAATATTTATGTGTTTGGTAAAAAGCACAGAGGTTTCACTTCCCAACCAAAAGGTCTTCAGAAGAACAGTCTGTGGCATTACTTGCTGGTGCAGTGAATTGGTCCCTTCAACCAAACTGTAAAAAAAAAAAAAAAAAAGAAAAAGAAAAAAAGAAGCATGTGGAAAAACCGAAATCTTTATGCCATCTTGATTACTGTAGCTACTAGACAGAAACTTTATCTTCTGTCAAAACACATAAAGATTTGGTAATTTTTAAGTATGGAAAGATCAGACAATTTCTGATGAATAGTAAGTAAAATAATGATGACTATTAAAGTCAAACTGAAGGAATTGTAATACTGTGCTAATATATAAAGGCTGCCTTTATTACTTAAAGGCAGAGCAAAATCAAGATTTCTTCATATTTCATAAACTAAGGAAAGATAATTATCTCCCTAGTGAAAGATAACATTTAATTGATTTTTTTTTAATATCAGTATGTTCAAAATATTGCTTGCCTAACTTTAAGAATGGATATAAAAGCAATGCAAAGCTAAAAATGTAGCTTTATGAGCAACATTAAATGCTTATTGAAACTTGCAATACAGTGAAATAATAACACTGTGAAAAGCTAGAGGTCTTAAAGCGCAGTTAGGAAAAAAACCAATACCAGTTACAATAAACAAACAGAAATGAGAAATATAAAAAGAAATCTTAAGTGACAGCACTTCGGTGGAAGAGAATATTATTACAAACATACAAAAATCAGGAAACAACCTGCTGTAGATATGGAAATGCATGTAAAATTGTGGAAAAATAATATTATCCTATAAAACCTACCTTTTTGTCAGAAATTCTACTTCAGCTTTTACTAAATCAAAGAAAAACTTCAATAATGTTTTGTGAACTGTCCTCTGTTCATCTGCTTTCCCTAAAACTGGGACTGCATGACAAATGTTTTTGCAATGTAGACAAGACCTGCAGAACAAACACCAACAAAATACATTTGTATGACAGAAATGATAGTCTGATCTATTGGGAAAGAAAGCAGACTTGACTTTTGACAATTGTGACAATATCTTGCTCCTTAGCAACATTCATAATTTAAAGCCAGACATTTTGTTTTTAAAGCTAAACTTCTTCCAAAAACTTAATGTGCTTGTTACTGGGGCCTTGTATTATACAGATGAAGATTCTGTATTATAGTGTAAATTAGATTGTTTTCTATGTATCTGTATTTTTATGTCCCTTATTTGAGTTATTCTGCAATTACTAGATGTAACAGAACTTCCAAATCCTTTAACCACATGGTAATCTTGCAGTATTTCACTGATCACTGACACTGATATCCTATAAGCAATTCACTAAGTTTTGAAAGGAATACAGGTTTTGATGAAATCTAATGTTTGTTTGACATGATAAAGGCAATTCTGAAGTAAAGTGTTCAAAATTTTTCTGGCTAGAATTTTGAATATTGGAAGGGAATTGGACTAGATGACCTTCAAAGTTTTCTTCCATGATTTCCATGATTCTGTGAAACATATACAAAAGAAAAAAAAAAAAAAAAAGAGAGAGAACAGGTATATAACTCCTGGGTGTTCACATTCTGCCAGAAAGTTCTTAAAGATAAAATATAAAATCCTTTATCTAACAGATTAATTCTCTTCTGTTCCAGTGGCATGCGACATATTCCTAAGCAAAATCATCAGATGTCCAATTACAGTGATTCTAGCACAGAATGCCCTCAAAGACATAGTATGATTACAATGGCATACATTAATACCGCTCTAATCATGGTTGTATCAAATTATTTAAATGCTAAGACTGTATGACAGTAGTAAGAAGTACATTTCCTCACTCAACTAAATGAACAAAATATTTTCTTTCGATATAAGTTACAAAAAATGAGTTCCTTAGCTGAAGTATAGACAAGCTCCCTAAATTCATTCATGTACAGGATTTAATCAGTCTTGTTGAACACTGTAAAAATTATAATTAAAATCAAAATAGATCATGAAGCTTAATATAATAAATATGATAAAGGCTGAATTTTCCTATGTAACTACAGATATATTACATATACACATTATAGATACACACAAGAAACAGAAATAATACAGAGATTATTATAATTTTGAAAAGTTTAAAACAAGTATATCTGTGAGCTAACATAAATCATGTTCGGAAAAACATAACTATTGCTTCTAATACCTCACTAAACTTTTTTTTACCTTACAAGCATCTCTATCCAGTTCCATGTGCCTTTCTTACAGATAGGACACTGAAGAAGATCTAAATAATATCCTAACATAGACATAGATTTCCAAGGAGGATCATGTTGGAGAACAAGATACAAAACATGACGAAGTTTAGCACAAAATACTGCATCAGTATTTTCCTGTAATAAAATAAGGAAATAATATTGGCTACAAAAGGATCCAATTTCATGTGACCAATTTAAATCAGTGAAGTTACAGATAATGCATAATCAGAAGCGGCAAAATTGAGTTTACAACAAGTAAGTAAAACAGAAAAACCTAGTAACACTAGTATGTTATTTCAGCTGAACATATTCAGCTTAGAACAAAGGTTCTTTTCTATTAAGTATTCTGTCTGTAGCCTACTAGCTAAGAAAATATGTTGTAAAAGTGCTATTTCTAAAAGCAATGAAAAAAAACTATGGGCTGATGCTTTCACAATATTTAGAGTCTTCATTCATACTATTTGCAAATTAATAATAAAAGCCATTATGCTTCAAATGCTCCCCCTTCTAGATTGCATTAATGCTAAGACATTGATGAACCTGAAGGGTTAATGTGAGGATTGCTCCGAAACTAATGCCTCCTGTTTTATTATGTTGGCCCACAATATCAAAGGTGGATATCAGTGGTATGGCAGTAAAGGCAGAACCTTCCCTCCAATATCACATTACATTTTGTTGCCACACAACAGATGGGAGCAGAGGGGCAGTCTGACAAAATGGTGTTGGACATGGAAAAGCAGATGAAGCAAAGGTGTGTCACTGCCATGAGGAAAAATGGCACTTGCTGACATTCACTGATCTTTGATGAACATCGATGGAGACCAAACAGTGGATGTGAGCTCACTGAGGCAGTGGTGTGCTTCACAGTGGCAACAGTGGGTCACCTCCACTGCTGCAGGTTATTCTGAGTACACCATGAAGCTCTTGTTCATCAGTGGTGAAAATGCATGGCTAGTGGTGGTGACTGTTGAGAAACAGTGTTTTGTAGCTGAGAATTTTCTCAACCAAACAGTTCTATCGTGCACTTTGTTGTAGTTTCGACAGAAATAAAAATGAGGAGTTACTTTCAAGCGACTTATATAAATCACTATAAAGCTGTAAGCACTGTAAGAAGCAAGGATAATAATATTTCCATCTTTAACATTGATAATATTTTAGTCTTTCGTAATACTTAAGCATCATGCTCTCACCAACAGGACATGTTTTAGAAGAGAATGAAAAAGTTGAACAGGAGGTAAAGAGTACTTCTGACCAACAGCGAGTTCTATAATCACTTCAGATAATAAATGCTCTTCTATTAATTCTTCAAATATATACAATCTGCCTCTGGACAGGTTAGTATTTTTAACCTGTGAAAGAAATATATCTGTAAGTAAAATTACAGAGTAATAAACATACTTACAAACTCAATTAAAAAAAAAAAAACACACACAACATGAAATCTTTTAAGAAAATAAATGATGGCAATATACACAAGAACATTAAAAAATAAAACATAAATATTACTTATTGACTGATCCAACGAGCGTCTGCAATCTAGAGAAACCTAATTTCCCACTGAGTTGGTTTTTCATTGACAAGAAAATGCTTTCAGAATGTGCTTCCCTTCTTGAGACTACCTGAATACATTTACTCTTTTAAAACACAAACTACAATTCACATACCCTGTAGCTTGGGTGTAACTTACTCTGAGAATTTCTGCTTAAGAATAACTGCTAATTTTTCCAACACGTACAAGTACATCCTATAGAGAATGCCTGGAACACTATGATAATTACTGTCATCAAACAGTTGAAGAAAACTGAGCAAAAATATAAAACCATGAAATACATCATTTATGAGTAAACTTCATAAAACTACAAACCATATATCTATTTTATCTCCCTACTTTTCCTGTAATCATTGGGCATGTCAAAGAAGCAGCTAATGCTTCAGATAGCAAAGTATTGATCCCAGTGTATTTCAGAGCTGTGAAGATCTTCTTAATGGCACAAGACTTCCCTTCTATTCTGTGCCACTCAGGACAGTGAAACTATAGATTTCACAAGCTTTCAGAGGACCTAGAAGAATGTAATGGTTTTCCTGAAATGCAGTATCTGCCCTGTAATTTACCTGTTAATGTCTGAATTCTCAACTTTCAAAAATTTTCTTCCCATTGATAAATGATATGAAAGAGGAGCTACTGAAGATCTTGACTATGTTGATATTTACCTCCTGTATTCAAAATCAAAGCTAAGATACATTGCTGATGGAAACTTCAGCTTTGAAATTCAGCTCCTTTGTTCAACCACCTGAGCTAAAGTTCTGGTAAATTCAAGTACACTGGAAAACGAGAGTAGGGATTCTCAACCAAGAGCAGTAGAGTCAAAACAGTACAACAGTGATTGACCTGCTGGAAATTAAAGTTATGCAGATGTGCTACTGCTTTAGTCCCTTAACATCTAACTTACTTCACTGTCACTTGCCATGAAATTTGGCTTCTACTGAGCAGTAGGCAAAATTACTTGAGACATTCTACCAATTGTTTCAAAGTCAATTTAAAATTAATACAGGCTTCAGTCCAACTGTGGTTTTGAGATCATGGAGTTTTCTACTATTAGCAAGAGTTCCTAGAAATGTTTTAGTAATAAACAGAAAGAGCTCAGGTCAAACCTGAATACGAGCTTCTGAAAGAAACAATAATCATAGTTAAATCTCAGCAAAAGTCTCAGTGAATAAGCTCTACGTTAGCATCAGATATTTAGTTTCTCTGCAAATGCTGCAATTCTGAGATGCCTAACATATGTTGTTGCTATATTAATGATAAATAAAAATGCACTCTTAGATTATTTTAATTAAATCACTGTGCATCTGATGTTTGCAATTCACATTTATTTCAATTTTATTAATCGTGTATGCACTATAAAAATCTTCTCATTATTTCCTTTGGAAATAACAGTTGCAATCATACATTTGTAATGTTAATTATGTGCAAACAGCACATCTGAAAAACAATCATAAAGAAAGTATTTAAGATGTGTGAAGATGACTTAGCATTTTGTACAGGTACAAGCCAAGGTGACAATCTGGTGATTGTACCAGCAGGTCCTCCGACCTTCTGCCTGAAACTTACATTTCTTGAAAGTTCTGACACTAGAAATAAAGATGCCATTCACACATTATTTGTAAAGTATACTAAAAAAAAACTCAAGAAAAACAATTCTCTTTTGGGAGACTTTGACGAAAGTTATGCACTACCTTTAAAACAGGAAGAAAGTGCAGAATGAATTTTCATCTTATTTAAGGGGTAAGGAAGGACAGAAAACTGGGGAGGTGGAGTTTCTACAGTAATAGGAGACACCTTTTGCAGGACCTCAATATTTTGTAAGCTGTGTACAAAGCTGCTTTGGTTGGCAGTGTGGCTGATGAGGAACTAGCAGTTTCCTGTATAGAACTACTAGTACAAGCACTAATACTATGAGCAGAAGTGGAAAACCAAGGTGCTTATCAAAATAAGCTCTGTAAAGCAAAACACAGAAGAGAAGCTGTCAAAATATATTAAAAAATACAGAGAAAATGAATGATAGCGGAACCAGCAAAGCTGAATATAATACATAGCTCTAATCAGTTAATTTAGTTTGCAGATACTTTCTTTTTTTTACTTTTCCAATACAATTTGAAATACTCACTGGAATCATATTAGAGAAGTGTTTAACAGATTTAAATATACTACCAATAAAAGACCCACACTGAATGCAAAGGCTAGCAATAGATATTCCACAAAGCAATAAAAACCAGTAACATATACATATTATATAAATAATTAGTATTAGATTAAAAAAATTCAAATTAAAAATTATATTGGGTGCAGAATAACAATTTATTTTCAGAAGCATTATGAAATCTAAACTTTTATTGCCTCATAAACTCACTAAACTAAATATTAACATTGCAGTGTAGGACAATAATAAAGGAATGTTGGTGCTTATGTTTAAAAATATTTTTTCCTTCCCTTCAATAGAAAGAAATTAAATAAAAAGGGATTCTGTGAAGGCTGGGACTTCATTTCTACATCAAGTAACTAAGTACCTAGTATGGATGAAAATGAGTCTTCAGCTACAGAAAAATGCACCAACCTAATAGATATGCTTTAAGTATTTCCCATTTTTAACCTTTACAGTGATAGAAGTACTGAGAGAGAATGTTTCAACAAATTTATTTAAAGAATTCATTTTTAGTCTTAGAGATAGAATAGGGAATATTTTCGAAGTATTTATTAAGTATTTATTTACTTCAGATAAAACAAAAACTTGATAAAACCTGGTGCTGACCTTACTTGATTTATGATACATATTTGGCTTAATGTGAAGAAAAATGACAAATGAACTAAATTGAACAATTCTACTCTTCCATCCTCTGCCTCTCTCTCTTCATGAGAGGTAGGCAGTAGTCAGTACTGAACAACAGACTGGAACAATAAACAAATTAATCAGTATCCCATAATGTTCTTAACTTTTCAGTAATTTGAATACACTTTAAAAACTATTTCTTCAATAGCAAATTTCACAATAGAAGAGTGTTTACCTAACTTCAATACAAAATTTCATAAGTGCAACACATACTCTTTGCAAGAATCCTTACCTTTGGATTGCACTTATTCAGAAAGTCTTTATGAGCAAACTTCTGTTTTGCAGCCTACAAAACAAGAAAAATTCAACCTGTACAATGGATATTGGTAAACAATCTATAAATAGTGCATAAAAAGAAGACCAAAAGACAATTTCTTAAAAAATACATTTTTTTAAACATTCAACAAAACAACCTATTTGTATTTATCTTTTTAAAATTAAGATGGCAAAATCAAGAAATGGGGGACTGATATATGGTCAGTTTTTCTCCTCAGTTTTCCTGTTATTGTCTGCTTCTTTTTTATGCATTTGTTACATTACTTTTATTAGTCTTATTACATTTGGTCCACTTAACCATTTGAAAGTAAAAGTACTTTCAGCTTTTCAGTGACAAAATATAAACCCTGGATACCCTTTACAAATCGCCCAGAATGTGTATTAGGTGCAAGGATGCATTACTATTCCTGTTACATATAGTTATGGCTCACTGCTACAATGTTATTAACTCTTATTTCCAGAGAAAGTCCTCTAGGAGACAGTGTCCTTAGGACTGTAATTAGTCTCTTCGGACATAACTACGTAATAGTTGAAGAGAAAATAATCTGTTAAGAGGTACACCTGTGATAAACTTGCACTGATTTTGGCTGTGGTGGATTCCTTTTCTTTATAACATTTTATAGCATACTATGATGTGGTGAATTTGTGACCAAAACAAGGCTGAGAGTGTACCTGAGTGTTAGCCCTTGATGAACAGTGCTAGTACAGGGTCCAGGTCTATTTGGCTTCTTTCACTGCCCTGCCAGCAAGAAGACTGGGGAATTACCGAGATTTCGAAGTCTACCACATCTTCCACACATTTTCTATTTCATATTTCATTCACTACCACATCATTCCACACCTCCCAATTACCACTATTAAATTTTATTTTGGTGAACTGTAGATGTAGTAAATAAATAGTTCTTAAAAGGCATTATTACTACAAAAGATGGTCAAATACCTAGTTAATTAGCTCAGCATCTATACTGAGGGATAAATTTCATTATATATATTTCACAATTTATGGTAAGAAAGTATAAGCTAAATGTCAAACTTACCTCAACAAAATACATATGCTTTATCACAGCATTTTTCATTTCAATAAGCTGCATATTAGACTTGTTTCTGTCAGTTTCTTGTGCTGGCAGAAAACACTTAATTTGGGCAACTTCAGTATTTTGTATATCCTTCTATGCAAAGCAAAACAAAACAAAACATCACTTTTTAATTTCAAAACTGATGCTTTTAATTAGCTTTTATGTAGTGAAATATTTTCTTACATTCTATTGTAAAATCATTGTTTACATGCATGCTTATTCAAACTTGAAGGTTAATACTATGTGACACACAAACAGCTGTGGAAACACATCACTGATGTCATAGGCAGTTACAGCATGAGAACTACCAATGGAAGTTATCTGCCTAATTGACTTTAACTCTGGCCCCATCTGTGCTATTGAAACAAGAGCTATTTCCATAATAATTCCCTTTCAGGACTTTTCAAAAAATAAAACCTCATCTTTTCTATTAGTTGTTAGTTTTAAGGATGTACATACAAAGCTAGTAATTCGAATTTTAGAAGTTGTAGGGTCATTTATGTTAACAGACTAAGAATAAAACAGCTTCTTCATTTTAGGCTGCTTAGAATTTACATAGTTAGATTTTGATAGCAAGGACGTCTGCAGATGTGGCCACTGTGAGAGCAGACAGAAAAGGAGCTGCCCCTTGTTAGATCAGAGCCAACTCCAGCTGCTCCTATAGGGACCTGCTGCCGCCAGAGTTGAGTCCTCAGAGATAGCATATTTGAGAAAGTGGAAAACTAATGTGAAATGTCAGCTAAGAGAAATGGGGTGAGAAACAAGACAGAAGAAATCCTACAAGGACCAAGGAGAGTGCACAAAGAGGGCAGGAGGTGCTCCAGACGTGAAGCAGAAGCTCCCTACAGCCCAAGAAAAGCCTATGGTGAAGCAGGCTGTCCACCCACAGCCTATGGGCACTGTGTAGTGCAGATAGAATCACAGAATTCAAATCTCCAAGTGCAGCCCGTGGAAAAGCCCATGAAACCTCCTATCAGGAACTGCAGCCTATAGGGGACCCATGCTGGAGCAGCTTGTGAAGAACTGCATCCCATGGGAGGGTCCTCAGGGATGTGAAGAGAAAGAACAAGAGAAACAAAACATTACAGTCTAAACACAATCTATGCTCCCTACCCACCCACACCTCTAGAGAAGAGGCAGAAGATTCAAGAATGAAGTTCTATGTGAGAAGAAGGGATGAATGAGGTGAAGGTGTTGGCTCATTATTTTACTCTATTGTGTAGGTTGCTCCAAAAGTAATGCTTCCTCTTAACTTCCATGGAAACTACAACAGATGCAAAGAGCACAAGAAGACTATTTGATAAAATTCTCAACTACAAAACACTATTTTTCAACAGACACCACCATTAGCTATGCATTTTCACCAGTGATGAACAAGAGCCTGCCTGCTCATAACAATCTGCACCAGTGGAGGTGACCCACTGCCACCACTGCTGAGACACACCACTGTGTTCACACCTCACTGTGCTCACACTCACTGTTTGAAGTCCATCAATGTTCCTCAAGCATCAGTGTAAGCGGGTGCCATTTTTTACACATGGAAAAATTCAATGTCACCCCTTTGCTTCCTTTACATTTCCATATCAGATGCTATTCTGTCAGACTGCCCCTCTGTTCCCATCTGTCACACAGCAACAAAGAAAGTGGGAAAGTTCTACCTACCTTTACTGCCATACCACCAAATCTATCTCTGATGTTGTGAATCAACTTAATAAAATAGGAGGCATTACTTTCAGAGCAGCCCTAGTAATTGGCAAGAAATCAAATTAGTCTTCTTTAAGTCAAGTGTGTTTGTGACAGTAACTGGTGTGTGAAGTACTGGAAAACTGGTTTAAAGAGTTTGATGAGCCAAGGATAAGTGAACTACTCTGACAAATTAACTAGTCTTTACTTCCTGTGATACCTTATGCATGTTGTTTTCAACACTTTTCTAAAAATACTTGTATTTAGATAATTTATAGTTCCATCTGGACAAAGCGTTATAAATTCTATAGCACAGCCAACAAAGCATTTTAAAGTCTGTATTTAAACATAAGGATAGTGCACTAAAATCATGCATATGCTTTAATATCTTGAACCAGTAGAAGCAACACCTTAACAGATTGAAGACACTCACACAGGTTATTTTAACACCAGAGTTACAAGGTAGATATTTTAGAACAGATACTGAAACACAGAGACAAAACAAAGCATTGTTTAAAAAAAAAAATCAGAAACCATCTGAATGCCTATGACTATATACAGTTCCACTTGAAAAAAAAAAAAAAGAATACCATGTTGCTTCGCTCAATTTAACATCTGATTTCAGTGTTAAACCATAGGACGTACGTTTGTGTGTTTATGAGGAGAGTATTTATTTCTCATAGAATTAGCAGTGAAAGAGCAGGACTACAGATTTACAAAGCTGGAACATTTTACGTTAAGTCCTAATAAAATATGAGCCAAGTATTTCTAGAAATGAAAAAAAAAGAGATGCTCATAACTCTTTTTGTTAGAGCCTAAGACATCTGAACAAGTGTTGTACCTATGTTTACCCCTTGTCTTTTTAAGAGACAAAATGTCATGGCAGTTTTCTGAATTCTCAAGATGCATTTAAACAGAAACTGGTGTTCTCTAAATCAAGTTTATTGAGATCTAGGAAAAAAAGAAATCTGTAAATTAATAGATGTGTTAAGATGGAATACTATTTTTGCATGTCAGATGAATTCAGGGTTCACAGCAAGAAAGAAATTATTCTCACTGTGATCAGTAGAAGGTGAGACACGCATAAGTACTGGACACACACTTCCTACATCAAATGTCTATTTTAGCAGAGAGCTATCATAGCTGAGAGCTGTCATACTGAGTAATTTCTCCAAACAAGTTTCAGTAAGAGAGTATGATACTAGACTGAGCTCCCATGTGGATGTGTGTTTTAGTCAGTATGTAAACACCAGGATTCTTTTACCCTTTTTTTGCCCTTTCGTAACAGCTTTATTCATCATTGAAAAGGGAAGAGCAAAACATATGCTTTGATCTGAAGAACGTAAAGCATTTTCGGAAGTAGATGCTGCCCAATCACAAAACACAGGTTTAGCATCTACCTATTTGCAAGGGCAACGTTTTCCTCTTTAGCAGTTCCTTCTAATCATCCGCCACTGAAGAACTATAAAACTGTAGAATTTTTTTTTCAGTCCTTTGAGTATTTCTAAGACAAAACGTTAAGAAATTCCGCATAGTGCATGTGACTCTCCTGTTGGTAAACTATCTCCTGAGAGACGCAAATACACGACACCTCTAATGGCATTATAAATGTGACCTAAATGAAGGGCCTGAAAAAATGGAAGCGGGAACTGTGAACTGTGAGTGTACAGAATTTCATAGAACATTCAGTGCACTTCTGTGAAAAAGAAAGATTGGTTATCTGTTTTGCTTGTACACACCTTTGCTGATATTTGGCTTTTTCCTAAGTTCCTTTCAAGATAGTGTTTTCCTCAAAACCTCAGTGCTTTTTTTCTGTACTTAAGATATACTGGAAAATCTATCTATTGTGTAAGCCCAAAACTACTTCACAAGCCAATTATTTTGTGCCAAAGTTGGTGATATACAAGATATACTCCCACTATGTAACTTTCAGTTTGATTTGAGAATTTCCTGATTTTCAAGCATTAAATACTGTTGATTTTTCCAAATTGAAATGTGTCAAAGGCCAGATACACATACTAGAAATCTAATACCCAACATACGTAAGCATTTCACCAAACTGAACACTACAGTTTATACAGTTTACACAGTTTGTAGAATTTAGGGAGCTAAACCTCTTTTTATTTTACTCTTTCTACAGAAAGAGCTCTGGGGAAGGACATGTGCTATACATAACTACAGAAGCTAAAGAATCAATTACTTTTTCATTTGGTCAATTTTAAACGCCCTCTTTCACATCCATTTTCCAAATAGAATGAATCCATCAACTTCTGCCAGGACATTGCTCAAAACCAGTAATTGAGTGGTCTTTCAGGAATGTCAAGCAATGGCAAATTGATCCTTTGCAGACCAGGCATCTTTAAAATCTAAAATCTAGCCTTTGTGTAGCTATTATAATGAATGAGTAGATTTTTACTCATTCATTATAAAGTTGATTATTACTATACATTACATAGTGTTGGCACCACTCCTACTTTCATCAGTCTGAATTGTGCATGCCTCAGTTGAGGAATAAAGCCTGGATTTAAGAAGGAAAAAAAATACAAAATAGACCAGCAGTCCAGAATGGAAAGAATGAACACAGTAAAGAATGAGTATCAAGGTCACGGTCTCAGCCCACAAAGAATTTCACATCAAAACAGTCTGTAAAAGAGGGTAATATTGGTCACAGTAAACAAAGGACTATGAATCATGAGATGCTTCTCATAGTTTCAAAGGGGGAATAGAAAAGAAAGAGTTTTAGTGAGTACTGAGCATGTAAGAAAAATCAGTGAGCAGTGTCATTTCCTCTCATAGTTCAGAAGGAATGATGAAAGACAGAATTAGGCTGTTTTTCTTGTTTTACTTTTTCATTGCTGTGAATTTAACTTATTCTGATTGCATTAGAAACTGAATGATAAATCTCACATTCTGAATAATCTTACGCTGTACTGGATATTTCACCTCACTTTGTCATTTAGACAAAAAACTCTCTGGCAAGATGACTTTCAGTACTTTTACCTTCAAATAAGGTACCTCAATTTTTATCTAGGCCTTCATGTCTTAGCTTCTCTGTTGATGGGACTGTATTCCATGTTCTAGTACAGTTAATAGTAACTGTCCTCATACATGGAATGATCCTTCCGCATTAAGGCAGAGTTAAAGGTATGTTCAGATAGCAGACCATAAAACTATTTTAGGAATCATAATTCCTGTAGAAACACACTCTGTTTTGACTGAAAAGATAATGTAGGTGAGCAACTTCTGTAAGATTCCTAGTGCAGAAGTAGTCTTGAGTGAATATCCTCTGTCCAACATAACAGCTCTGTTAGAAAATTTATATGGCAAGCACCAACTCTTCCGAAGTCATTAGGGACTGCATGCAAATTTATTTTGAGTTAAGAGTATCAATCTTACTATTTTACCATAGACTGTAATGTTATAAACTGAAAAGTAGAATAACTGAAGTTAGTTAACAAAATAATTTATACTGAAGCATAAAGCCACTAAATCCCTATTTAATAGCATATGTCAAACCCAGAAAAAATACTTACACCTACATAGAAAAAAAAATGTAGATGTGGCACTTAGAGTCATAGTTTAGTGAGCATGTTGGTGACCGGTTGATAGACAGAGCTGATCACCTTAAGAGGTCTTTCCCAACCTTAATCATCCTATGACATAGACAAACAGACATAAATATACGCCTAAATGTTTTAAGTCATTACCAAAATGAGGAGAATATAAACAAAAGGTAGGATTTTTATTGGTGTTTTTTGAATAACTTTTTGAACCATCTGAACCATTTGAATCTGATGGTGAACTACATTTGAACTTCATCCTGAAGTCCAATTCACTTATCCAGCAGTAATATCACACAACAGGAGTGAAGAAGGAACACAAATAGGAATCAGAAATAAAGCATGCCTCTTTGGTGCCATTTCTATTGGTCTGAATCAAAACACTGCTTTGAAAAGGACAGTTTTTGCATTACAGAATTACAGAATGGTCAAGCTTGAGGATACCTCTAGATCCACCTGGTTCAAACCCTCTTGAAACATGTTGCCAAGGACCATGTAGAGAATCTCCAAGGAGGAGATTCTACAACCTTCCCAGGCAGCCTGTGCCAGTGCAGCACCACTCACACAGTAGAAGTGCTGGCTGATGGTCAGAGGAAATCTTTACTGTGCCAGTTTATGCCCACTGTCTCTTGTTCTGGCTCTGTTCTTTTTGTACTTCTCCCTTCTAGTACCTATACATATTGATGAAACCTCTCCTGTTGTCTTAGTACTTGACAGTTGATTACCTTTTATCAAATTTCAAAACATATAATACCCCCCATTATTATTAATGCTGCATCATACAGTCAGTAAACCTGACATAAAATGTAACGATGGAAGCGATTTTAGGTACTTTTTTCAATTTACTTACCTCCAAAAGGTAATCTCCTACATATTGCAAAGGGTAGCATTGAGCTTCAGAGAAGCATTTCTCTTTTTGCACAGGAAAAAATTTATTAAGGACGAATACATGAGTAATATCACTCTCGACATCCTGAGATGAACACACTGTTGCCTTTCCAGCTTCTAGAACTCTAAACAAACAGATTTGAAAAGATATTATTTAATGCATTTTATTCATAGTGCTTCACATTAATTTTCATAAACTACAAATATGAGAGTGTAGATATATGACATTCCCCAACTTTCACCAGGTTAAAAAACTGCTTAATAGCCATGAGAAACAGAAGGAACATACTTAACAAGGCACCTCTCTTCACAACTTAATACTATTAATTAAAATCAGTGTAAGCATCCCACATATCTGACAGAAAGCTTCACTTGTGTATTAAAAAAGTCAAATTCTTAGATGACAGCATTTGTAAGTTATTGCATTATGATATTTGATACTTCAATTAAGAGTTGTGCTACCAGCTAAGTACCAAAAATGGAACACTGCCTTTCCGAATTATAATATGCTATCTTCAGGATGCTGTCTTCAGGATGCTGTTTGCCAACTTCACAGGCTGTTCCAAAAGCAATGCCTCCTATTTATTTCCATGTGTCATGGTTTTATAATTTTTTATCGATATTCCACATCATAACATCATGTAGTGCACTGCAAGTTAAAGAGTTAATGCTTCAGTTCCATGGACTGCCGATAATTCCAGGTACTTTGCATTTCTGTTCAAAGGGAAAGATAAAATCTTTGCACATCACATGGCTCTCTTCTTCCTTTTCAGCTCATCCCGGCAGTGTGTGTGCTCACCTTCAGCATTACAGTAGAGCCTTCGGTTTCTTTTAGACATTCATTGTATTTATTAACTTCAATTGTACTGTATTATATTGTGTTATCTTGCATTCCAATATCATATTTAGCAAAATAACTTTCCTCCTCAGATTGTTGCTGTTTTGGTCTTAGACCCATCCCCCATCTAACTGCTCTCTCCTCTTTTCCCTTTCCTGGGCCGTGGGTATATGGGTCCCTCACCCCATTAGTCATGGAACTGGGCCGAACCGCTCTGTAACTGTTGACATCGTGGAAACTACAACAGAGATACAAAGAGCACAATAGTACTATTTGATAAGGCAAATTCTCATCTACAAAACACTCTTTTTCAGTCACTACTATTAGCTATGCATTTTCGCCAGCAATGAACAAGAGTCTGCATGCCATACTTATAAAAATCTGTATCATTGGAGGCGATCCACTGATTCAAAGCTGCTATGACAGCACTGTTGCTAGGAAAATGTTGCCTATACAGTCCATCTTTCATTGATCTGAACAGATGGAAGTCATAAGGCATCAAATCTGGACTATACAGTTGGTACAGCAGGACAATCTAGATTGGCAGTGTATTCCATGGCCTTCAAACTCGTATGGGGCCTGGCATTATTGTGTTTCAAGAGAAAGAGTGTATTCTTCTTTGGTCCAATTCTGAAAGATTTTACTACATGATGTAGTAATCAGAGCTAATAGTTTGCCAGGTTCCAGGAAATCCAGAAGGATCACCCCTCTTCTATCCCAAAAGATATGCTTGCTGAGGGCTGCATCTGGAACGTTTTCTTTGACAGATAATTCACATGTTGGCCACTCCATGGACTGCAGTTTTTACTCCAGCTCATAGTGGTCACTACATCTTGTTGTCACTGGTAATGATGTGACTTGGGAAACCGCCACCTTCAGTCCTGTATTGGCTCAGTAGTCCTGACAAACTCGCATACATGTTCTTTCTCTTCCTGTTTGAACGTGTGTGGCACAAACTTTGTGATGATTCAATGCTGCCACCATAGCTTCCAATGCATTGAAGCTGATATTCAGTTCTGCACACTTCCCTGATTGTAATCTAACAATTTGCCAGCATGATTGAGATGCTCTTCATTTCACGGTGTGACAGCTGTGCATGGCCATCTAGAATGTGACTTGCCTTTCATGTTTCATGTCAATGTTGCCACTGTTGAAATTCCAGCACCCAGTTCCTCACAGTGCTCAAATTCAATGTTTGGTCTCCTTAAACATTCAGCAAGCATTGATGAATGTCAGCGGGTGCCATTTTTCAGTCATGGAAGAATTCGCCTTTGCTTCTTATGTACTTCCATGTCAGATACCATTTTGTCAGACTGCTCCCCTGCTGCCATTTGTCACATGGCAACAACATATAAGAGGATAGTGGTGAACAGGTTCAACCTCTACTGCTGCACCATCAGTATCTGCCTGATGTTGTGGGCCAATATAATAAAATAGGAGAAATTACTTTTGGAAGCAGCTCTCCTATTATAGAAATATCAGTTTTTCCTCAAAGCTATGGTGGCTTTCATTACAAGGTAATATGTGCTAAAGGCAAAAAATGTCTACCTTTTTGTGTATTCTGACAGAATAAAAGGATCCCAGTTGTTGGTGTCTGGCAAGCAGTATTAAAAAGAGACCCTCTTTTCAACCTGTCTTGCTGATGTAGAGAGAATATGGAAAAAAGATAGTCCCAAATTTCTCACACATCATTTATTTTCTATTTCCTTCATATTTTTTATCCATTCCCTTCTGAACTACCTGCATTTACACTATATCAGAAACGTTATCAGAAAAGTTAGGTCTTCAAAGCTGCATAGGCATTGCATACATTTAAAGCACATAAAACAAGATAACAGCAGTTCAGATCCTTATGTCATAGTTCAAAGCTAGCCCAGGTCTTCCAACCAATTGAGATAGTATAAGCTGTTCTGGCTACCATTTGAATGCAACATGCAAACAAAATAAAGCAGTACTCTGATAAAGTGAAAGCTTATTTACCTCGTCCTATGAGGAATGTCTCTGTAAGCAGTTTACTTTACTAAAACACAATAATGCTTATTATATTTACCATTATACTAAAAGAAAACTAGAAAAGCAGTGATACCAAAGAACTTAAGGATTCTTTTTTTTTTTTTTTTTTTTCTTCGTAAATTGTATGGAAGTATATTGATGAAAATGACTTGAGAGTTTGAAGAGCCAGAGGTTGTTATGGACCAGATCAGTGGGAACGGAAGAAGACCTGCTCAACCATATGATAAACATTCTATTGTTCATTTTAAACTTTAAAACAAATCCTCCTACCTTCTAATAGGTGCCACTTGTTTATAACCTTCCTTAACAGCGAGGATAACTTTCCATCTGTGGAAGGCCCCTGGAGCACCAGAGTTTTTCAGCTCTTTGCGCCATCTTTTAGGTGCAGATTGCATTTGAGGTGAATAATGGGTGTCTTTTTCAATTTTATATCCCCATTCGTATGTTGTTTCATCAAGCCATCTGCCACTTTCGGCACTATTAATTATGTACTCCTTAGTTAGTATCCACTTTCCTAAAAAGCAAATGAACTGTCAACCACAAAAGATTTTTTAGCGCAGACAAATGGCAATCAACTGAAGATCTACTATAAAATTAACTTAAACTTCTCTTCTGCAAATAAAAACTGGAATTACAAGTACCATTTGAAAAACTTCTTCCTATTACAAGAGTTCTCATCTTTACGCTTTAAATTCAGAAATCTTACAATACCACTGAAAACGATCATTTTGTTTTCTTTTAATGATCAAGTACCTTTTTACCCTTCCCAGATGAACTACTTGTCTATCTGCAAATGGAAGATTTCAACTTCCCAGATTTTGTTCTTGTAAGGAATTTAGCTACCCTTCGTTTTTAACAGAAGTTGACACTTTTACAGAGTTACCTAGGCAGATCTGAGGTGCATTTGGTGCACTTCTTTGATATGTAACAATGCTGTCAAAGCGCATTTCGGATCCTTTTTTTTTTGGCTAAGGAATTAATTCCATACACTGAAGAAATATTTTGCCTCTGACAATTAAAAATAAGGAAATAAAGATGATGTTTCTAACATGCAAGCTGTTTTACTAACACCACAAGTATAGTGAATACCAATACTAGGAGGATACTGTTTTACGCATTTTTCTTTTTCTTTCAACCTTTTCCTGTCCTCCTTTGGCTCCACCTCCTCCACCTCTCTTGTTTTACCTTCTGCATGTATGCTTCTGATACTGCACATAATGATCTTTCCCTGTTTCTCTCTGTCTCTATTCTTATGGGTTCAGGTCAAGAGCTGTGGTTAAGTAACCTGCTCCTTTTTTTGAAATACTACCTACAGAAGATACTGAAAGAGAAATTGACTTGAATTGTGTGAACTTAATTGGTTTTGCAGAACAGCAGGTTTGACTGGCAGAACGTCTCAGTGCACAGACGGTACTTCTATATAACCTAACACTTCCACATAACCTAGCATAGGTACCAGCACACTTCTGACTGCAACAGGTATGCTGTGCACAACCTGGATATTAAAAATCTCTTTCATTTTGAAAATTCTATCTCAGAAATTTGTTCTGCTGGGGACTTCATGAGAACTGGCATCCTTGTCAGTATTTACATTCACTAAGACAAGTTTAAATGTGATCACAGGAAAAAATTACAGTAGGAATGAACACGTTCTGTTATCAAGGGCAAGAATAATGATTATGCAAAACTGGTGCCTCTTCCAGATTAAGATGTATTAGAAGGTACATAAGAAAGTTTGTAAAGAGAGTAACATAAAAGTTTTGCATTAGCAAGTCAGTAGTGGTGTCCATTTGTTTAAATCTCCAAAACTAGAAATAGATGGATTTGATATCTAAAATGTGTAGTTTCAAGAGTTAAAATGAAATGCTAGACCAGAAATTCATCCATATTTTAACATTCTTTCTCTCATGAAAATGTTGGTCTATCACCTACTCTCTGATACCAGTTTGATCAGAATTTTGGACTGCTACAAGTAACAATCTATGGGTATTCCTAAATTTGAGCAGCAGTAGATGAGTAAGAATGCTTACAAATATAGTATATAAGTGTACGTATATACATATATAGTATAAAAGTGTAAACATAAAATCATTCATTTTTCAGGTATCTTTATACTTAAGTCCACATTTAGATACTTCTATCTACAATCTCCTCAATTCAAGTAAATCCTGCCCAATAACTGCTTTATCAATTTCTTATAATATAGTATGGGAAAAGTAAAGATCACACTTAAAGAGTCAATAAATGAGGACCGTGAAATTTTTCAACTCCTTAAAATTCTCTAAATTTATCATAAAATTCTTCCAGGGAACATATTTTAATACAAATCTTAATTAATTATCATTTTAAATGCACTTTTAGTTGCTTGACCATAGCATTTTAGCATCAGAACCTAGTAAAAAAAGAGCAAGAGACTTGTGTCAGTAAAATGGCAGCAGCAAGAACCTGTAGTTCTCAGTGGCTACAGTAAGCAGAAACTTTGTGACAGTGATCTTTGAACAATGAACATTGTATTGAGTTTGGTATCAAAAATCTACTCATCAGTTACAACTCTTTCTGCACACTCCCTTCAAGTGAGCTGTTGTAGGGAAAGCATTAGGTCACAGCTTACGCTGATGATTTAGCACCTGGTGAAGGGATGTGGATGTGGCTGCTTCAGGGACTAAAGGCAATGTGTTTGTACCTGTGCTCCCTGTCCGACCAGAAAGGGTGGACACAGGGTGCAGACACTCTGGGCTCAAATAAGAGCCAAACACTGAAGGCAAATCATATCTTGGGTCCAGGCTGCTTTCCAAGGAGTACTACATAGCCAGAGTGGGTTCAACTCTTCTCTCTGTATATAACTACTGGCCTACTAGTGACTATTTTGCCTGATATTACCAAGAACCAGTCAGAAGAAATTTCACTTCTTTGTGAACAGAGGAGCTGTTTTTAAGCATTTACAATGTTTGGATAAGACTTCACAATGTAACTGATACATAAGAAACCTTTTATCTAGGCACAAGGGAAGATCAATTAAAAAAAAAAAAAAAAAAAAAGACACTGTGATATCACTTTGCAATAACGCAAAAAGGTAAATCTAAGCTTAAACACAAGAGTAGTAGAATGAGGAAAAGGTGTTTTCTGTAATTCGAAGGATCACAGAATTGTAAGGACTTCTGAAGTCCTTACAATGGAGGGGACTTCTAAAGATTGATCCCAACCTCCTTGCTAAAGCAGCTTCCCTACAACTGGTCACACAGGCAGGTGCACAGATGGGTCTAAAGTCACAGAAACACAGAATGGCAAGGATTGGAAGAGAGCTCAAGGATCATCAAGCTCCAAACCCCCTGCCACATGCAAGTCTACCAACCTCCACATTTAATACTAGACCAGGCTGCCCAGGGCCCCATTCAATCTGGCCTTGAACACCGCCTGGGACGGGGCATCCACAGCCTCTCTGGGCAGCCTGTTCCAGCACTTCACCACTCCCTCTGTAAAGAACTTCCCCCTGACACCTAACCTAAATCTCCCCTCCCTCAACTTCAAACCATTTTCCCTTGTCCTGCAGTTATCAATCCTTTCAAAGAGTTGACTCCCCTCCTGCTTATAGGCTCCCTTTAGGTACTGAAAGGCTGCAATGAGGTCATCCTGCAGCCTTCTTTTTTCCAGGCTGAACAAGCCCAGCTCCCTTAGCCTGTCTTTGTAGGGGAGGTACTCCAGTCCCCTGATCATCTCGGGGGACCTCCTCTGGACCCTCTCCACCAGCTTCCTGCCTTTTGTACTGCGGGCTCCAGACCTGGACACAGTACTCCAGATGTGGCCTCACAAGAGCAGAGCAGAGAGGGACAATCACCTCCCTGTCCCTGCTGGCCACCCCTCTTCTGATGGACCCCAGGATACCATTTGCTTTCTGAGCTGCAAGAGCACACTGCTGGCTCATTAAGCTTTTCATGTATCAGAATCCCCAGGTCCTGATTCTGGAGTACCTCCAAAGAAGGAGATTCCACAACCTCCCACCTCTCCGGGCAGCCTGCTCCAGTGCTCCCATACTAACAGTTAAGAAGTTCTTCCTTATCTTAGTACAGAACATCCCTTATTTTATGGCTGTACACTACTGCAAGGAGTCTGCCCCCACTAACTTGACTCCCAGTTCTTGAAATGAAAACCGAGTTTAACTGTTCAGTTCTAGTATTGGTTCCTTGAAATTTTAGCAAACCTACTTACCTGCAGCACAGGCAGCTAGGAACTTTTCACTCTTGCAAAGCTTTTTTGCTATAAGATGTGTGCAGTTCCTGTATTTCTAATTAAAAACAAAACAAGGAAATCACAACAACAGCTTTATCAGTGGAAACATTTACCTTTTTTTGTTGTTGTCGTTATTAATACATAACTCCACATTACTACACCGTGTTTTACTTTATAGCTTGCTTTCCCTTTCCGCCTTAACCATCACGCGCTTTGATAAAAAATACCTTATTATCAACAAAAACACAGTCCAGCCTGAGTAACATCTCACGCAGTGCTTTTTTCTCTTTCTTTCTAAATCCAGTGAACTGGATTCTCCGTTTCCGGCCGCCATCCGCCGCCTGTTAAGAAGCAAACAGACCGAGTGGCACACAGAGCACACGTTACGACGATCGTATTCGTGCCCTCACCGGCGCTCCGAGGACACGGTAGGCACACCGTGAGGAGCCGCGTTACCCACCGACACGCCGGGAGCTGCCGCGCTGCCGGAGGACCCACTGGGGACCACCGCAGGCCGAACGCTCACGGCCGGGCACCGAAGCCCCGCCACGGAGCGATCCCGGAGGAGCTCCCTTCTTCCTCTTCCTCTCCTCCTCCTCCTTCTCCTCACAGGCGAAGCCGCTCGCCGCCCGCCCCGACGCACGCGGATCGCGGGCCCGGCAGGCGCCATCCCGCCTGACGCCAGGCGCACCGCTCCCCTCCGCCTTCCCGCCTTCCCCTGCCCCGCCCCCGGATGTGGCGGTGCGGCCGTTCCGGCCCGTTGTCACTGACGCTTCGCGGTCGCTGGGGCTGCCGCTGCGGAGTCGAGCGGGGAGCCCGGCCAGTGGGTAAGTGACCCCGGCGGGGCCGCCTTCCCCTACTTCGGCCAAGCCGCGGTGCCGAGCGGGAGGCGCTCCGAGGCCTCCTCTGCTGGCGGCGGTGTGGGCGAGACCCACGGCGTTGCGCACTTCCCGACTCCTCGGGCGGCTGTAGCGGGGCCAGGGTGGGCGGGAGGGGAAGAGGCGGAGGAGGCGGAGGAGGCGGTGGTGTGGCGACAGGCCTCCCCTGCGCTGGGAAAAGGGACCGGGAAGGCGGGGCGGGAGGGCTGTGCTGGGAGTCACGCTGGCGCCGCCTCAGGGGCTCGGCCGTGCCTTCTGCCACTGAAAATCACGGCTCTCATTGCTCGCAGGAGTAGGAGCTGGTCTTGCCGAAGACGCTGATAGAAGCCGAGCAGACCGCGGTGTAGAACCAATAGAAATGCCGCCTCTAGCCCAGGGGTGCAGGTGCTCTGTGTCCTTCTCTGAGCCTCAGGATCTCCCAGGTCTCTGTTCCGCTCACACTGGGTGCTGGAGCACAAGCTGAGGCAAACTCACCCCTATCGAATTTAGTGACTTTTTTTTTTTTTTTTAAACTACGAAGCTTCCTAAAGTAGTTTAGCATTCTGATTGTACATCAAGTGCTCAATTTCGAACTTAGAAATACTAGGATGGCAGTTGTTTTTCAAAGTGTGATGCATGGCTCTTGGTTCCTTGCGTCGCCTCAGATAGAGAATGGGTTGTACACGAGAAATAGTTCAGTGCATCATAATGAATAAAATAGGCTTTGTAGAACACTTTCTTTCTTACACTTGCAGTTGAGAAGTTGAAGGCATGCATCCTGATTCACAAAGAAGAAAAGATTGAGGTTTTTTCCTTAGAAAATTGAATTTGCTTTCTCCCCCTCCCGTACAGTTTGGAGGCAGCAGTGGACAATTCTCTGCACACTGAGACAACTGTTCTTTTCTGAAGTTGTGTAAACTGAGATATGTAAGGCAACACTTTCTGAAGTGCTGTGTACAGCATCCTAGGAGAAGAAGCAAGGCTTTGAACTCATCACTGCTTTACAACAAGTATTCTAGGAGGAAATCAAACAAATATTTCAGAAACAAAAAGCAACCACTGGGCTTTAGACATCTAAAATTTGGCTGTACGTTGGGCACCTGGTTCTAAACCTGTCTGAGCTTGCCAACAATCAAAAATGGAAAATTAAATTTACCTGGCTTTGTGAGCCTTGTGCTGCTGCTTATAAAATATTCTGGTACCCCACTGACTTAGTGAAGATGATGGTGAGAAATTTATTTTGGATTCCAATCTATGTTTTGATTTAATGCTGCACATAAGACATGCAGCCATGCATTGAATAACTGTGTGAAGGAAAAACATTCATCCTGTCTGTAGACTCGCTGCTATTGTAACAGCAGGGTAAAGTTATGCAAAAGCTGTGACCACTTGTGAAGACCCAGTGAAAACAGATTTAGGTTGCTGCTCTTACTGCTTAATGAAGTTTTTTATTATCTAGTTTAAGTAACATTGGAGCTATATTTTTGTGCTCCACAGTGAAGAAGCAATCATCATCTACCTCTGTCATTGGTGTTTATTGTTGGCACTGAAAAATCTTTTAACATCTACGTGAATATTCGGAATCAAATAGCTGTTTCTATTGTTTGCATTACTTGATTGACAGTGGAAATTAGTTATGCTCTCTATTATGTACCTGTTTCACCTTTACACCTTCCCTAGTGAGTCGTCATCACTCAACAGGAACTAGTATTGATTTTCATAATTGAAATGCAGGAAGTCCCAGATGTGTTTGTTTTTCAAAACATAAAGTTTAGACTACGCTTAATTTGTAACCTCTAAATAATATTTGTTTGTTACTTGAAAATTTTCCGTATTAGAAAAAAAGAGAGGAAAACAATAAAACTGTCTCAGAATAATTAATTCTGTGTTTATTTACTCATCACTCTTCAATTACTTTGAAGTTAAGTGTTATTATTAACAGTTATTAAGCAGTGGTAACCGTAGTGCTATGCCACAGGGCTCTTAACAGATTAGAGAAGTCTTCAGTGTACAACACTGTAAGGAAGCTACCTGCTTGTGTAATAACTGTTGTCTTTAGAAATTGATATTTTTTTTTCTTGAGTCTGATACAGAAAGTCAAAAGAAATGAGAAGTCAAGCGTTTCATGTTCACTTTAAAATATATTGTTACTGAAGTGTAACTTTAAGACATTAAGACTATGTTTTTTACCTTCTTTTTGGTGATGCCTGCTAAATTTGGGTTTCACTTATGCTCTTTCTCTATTTTTTGTAACAAATCTGAATTCTTTTCTGAATCTGAATTCTTTTTTCCTATTCTTACTGTGATCTGATCATAGTAGTTAAATATTTCTTACATTTTGTTCTTATTTTCATGAGTTAAGATTAGTTCTTATAAATCTAAGGGGTGGACTGTTTAATAGAAGCATGCTCCAGTACCCCTCAGTTTCTTTGTTCTTTCAAGGTGTTGGTCAAATATGTTGTTTAATTGCTCAGTATTATAAACTATATTTAATCGCTTGGTCTGTGGGTTTTAGATATATTTCTTTACACTTTTTTTTTATTCTTAGGGCTATACAAATGACATTCCACTTAAAAAAATATATAATTCTTTATGTGTATTCATTTACTCGTTCACAAAAAGAATTGACTTTCGTTGTTTCCATTGCACATCTCTACCAGACTTCTTTCTGCTTCTTTCTTAGTTTTGTTTCCTAGAGAGACGTGGTTCCTCTTAGGTCCCTCCGAGTCTCCTCAGAAAGGTTGGGAAGAAAATACAGTGAAAATAGTGCTTGTGGATTGAGATAAGTATAGGGAGATCCTTCACCAATTACTATCACAAAATACTAGGCAAAACTAACTAGTGTAGGGAGAATAATGTAATTTATTACCGACAGACACATCAGTGAGAATGGAAAGCAACTTTCTTTTCTCTGCTATGTTCTGCTGAGTGGTGCAGAGGAACAGGAATGGGGTTTGTGGTCAGTCGGTAACTCTTCATCTCTGCCACTTGTTTATGGACTTTTTTTTGCCCCTTCAGGAGCTCACTGCCCCATCCACTGCTGTAGAGAGCTCTGCCTGGAGAACCTCCTGCCCTCCTCCTGTGCTGACCCGAGTGCCTGTGTGGCTGCTTCCCTCCCATTTCTCATCCCTCTCTCCCAGCTGTTGTCGTGCAGCAGTGTTTCCCTCTCTTACATTTGCTCTCCCAGAGTGCATCCAACTTCTCTTGTGGCTTGGCTGTGGCAGTAGTAGGTCCCTGTTGGAGCAACTGGAGCTGCTCTCCTATGGGGCACTGCTGGGTCCTCAGATGCCACCCCTGCTTCCTCTTCTACCAGTACCTTGCCATGCGATATCTTCCATCATACAGGGAGGTTTAGTGTTTGGCTGATTTACTACACAGTGTGAAAAAAGATTTGTTAGAGCTGGTTTTTCTGTCCTCTTTTTAAGATTTTTTTTCTACTAATTTTTATACAGTTGTCACTCTCTGCTTGTGTACACATATATATATGTTAAAAAAAAATTAAAATGGCAAATGTTGGTCAAACAGTAATCACAGCTTTGGGAAAACAACCTGAAGCTACACTGAAAAGTCAGACATAAAAACAAAAACAGTACAAAGTGTCTCCACACTGCCTTCTTGTGGAGAAAAATCTAACTTTGTGTCCTGTTCTAAACCCATTTTTTAAGGCTGTCATCAGTATTAAGCACCGACTCTGGCTTTGTCGTAACAGTGAAGGAAAAATTTAAAACTTTCTTCTATAGCGATAAATCACTACTAGAATTAGAAGTAATAACATAATATAAATGCCCAGAAGCTAGAATAGTTTGTTAGGAGTTCTTCTGTGAAGTACTTCTGGTTTCTTTCATGTGCTGATGAATACAGGAATGGTAGAACGTGCATTGTTAAATGGTTGCTTTTCTTCAAGCTGTACTGACTGTGTAAACTCTCAATTATCATAACTTTGTGTTTCTGTTCAAAATCATCCTATATGGCCTTTTTCGGAGGAATCAATTCTCTTATTTAACCATTTTGCTTACTTTCATTTATTTATTTGTTTGTTTGTTTATTTATTTGGGGGTTTTGGGGTTTCTATAAGCTTAGCCTTATGTCCTGGCATTCATCTACTGTTCTGCCAGTTTATGTTATGTTAATGTGCGTTTTGTTGAGAGACAAATGTACATAGTGCAATTCCACAACTTGTTCAGTAACTCTTCTGTAAATGATATCAAGCTATATCTGCTAGATACATGTATTAGTTCACTTACTAAGAAGTTATTAAAATGCACTACATCGGTGAACTTCAATCATTCATGACTTGTAGTAGATTTTTTTGTTTCTTTTCAAAATAGAGCAGGATGGTGTTTGGTTTTTTTAATATAATACTTTCAAGGGAAGTTTGGCTTAGGATGCTGCTGTATCTTTAGTCTCTTAAAGGCTATAGTACAGTAGTAACTTAATATATTCATTGGTGGCTTTTATCAGAAATAATACTCTTAAGGAGACAGTACTTGCGAAAAATCAATCCACAATCAACTGTCCGAATAATACAAAAAAATAAGTCATATTAATGTAAGAACATATTGCCATTTGATAGGTTTCTGTTCAGATAGGCTTGAAGGATTTGACAGTCAGTTGAGCCAAATGTGCTAAACACCCAATGTTTTATTATTTGAATTTATTTGAATTGATAAGAAATTTTGCCTAATTTCTGTTTCCCATCACACTTGTGGATTTGGAAGTGGATTGGCATGTTGTTATTCAGAAAATTACTGTCTGATTGTTCTTGTCTTTGGTGTACCAAAACTGAGACATGTAAGTCACTCTTCCATCCAGAGATAACACTCTTTGCTGTGAATGAAAAATACCTTCAGCTGAGGAGTCAGCAACATCCTTTTGTGATTTGTAGTCACAAGAGCTTCTGAGAATTGGAGAGGTCCTCCAAATAACTTCCTAAAAATAATCTAAGGATTGCAGAAAAGGCAGCTAGACCTTTTGCAGAGGAAGCACTTTGACAGTCTCTCATACACAGAATGAAAGATTTGCTTTGAAGCAGTGGTGTAGATAAGGTCACTCCTTTTCTTCCACTTACCCAGTGAAGCAGTATTTATTATTGCAGTAGGTAATTGCTGTTAGTGGTTTCTCCCGGCTGCAGTGTTGGTATTGACAGAGGAGCACTGAGGTTGGCAGCACCTCTTGCAACATGATTGCTCATAAAGATCATCATTAAGGGCTGAAGTACCAGCGTGCTGAAATCACTGACTGGGGACAGTATCTTTTCAGGAATCTGTGGAGAGCATTAAAGATTCTTCAGGGAATGCATTATGAGCTGTTCTATGCAAGCATAAACTCTATAAGGCTGTTACCCCTGCTGCTGCATTTCTTTCCTGCTGCCCCATTCCCAACAGTATCCTCAAAGATTTGTTAGGCAGTTGTACTGCCAGATTAAAACGGAGCTTAGATATGCAAAGACCTGCTTCCCTGGTGTTAAGAGGTAAACAGAAGCCTTCTTCTACAGAAGTTAAAAAGTGACTTTGCACTAAGACTTGCTGGTAACAATGGTCAACAAAATATGGATCTTTTCAGTAAAGAGAATGTTGTAAGTGGAATTATTTTTATTTTAGTTCATAAATTCTGGGGATAAGTAGCGTTTGAGACATGTCTTCTGGAGAGCAGATACCACTTAGTGCAGCAAACACTTCCTGTGCTTTGCTGGGGGAAGATTGAAGATTGATGACCATTCACAGGAGAGTAAGGTCAGTATGATAGAAGGAGAAACAAAAATCTTCAAAGTTAAATGGCAGATGCTATTTAGAATGTCGTTAATCATTAATTTTTGGTTTGAAGTTTCAGAGTTACTTGAAGAAACTGATTTACATAAAATAGACCTAAATAAGCTGTGTTTAGAGATTTTTTGTGTTTAAATTACAGTGAAAATTTTTCCAAGCAAAATGTACACCACTTAGATTTCAGGATAAGTTTTATTGTGAGCTTGTCTTTGAAAGAGACAATTGTTGCATTGCCTATGTGATTACTGAAATGTAACCCTAACAAATAATATAGTTAGTATTCAAAAGCTTTCTTTTTTACATTTTTTAAAATTGAAGCTCTCACACTGTGATTTGGGTTCAGAAGACCACTAGTGATGGAAGAACTTCATTCCTTCTGGGTTGAATAGAAAAATGGCCATGTTTCCTAGGCACTGATAGTCAAAAATGGAGTTTAAGCTGTTTTGAATTCACTACCTGCTGGAGAAAGCTTTTCAAGGAGTTTACTGCTCTTCAATCTGAGCTTAAGTTTATTTATAAACCCTTCTATAGCCTTTGTTCTTATGCCAGGGTTGGTCTTTACCTAAAAGTCTGAGTAATGTTTATCAATTCCCCCTTTTAAAACTGTGTCAGCTAGCTAGCTGTCAGCTCAGTGATGTGCCTGATCTCTCTTGCAGAATTTGATTCAATATCAAGTTTAAGTCATCTGAATGGCAATGCAAAAGACTGCCAGGACATTACTCTGCTCTACTTTGTAATTTCCTCCTCTCATTTTTAGATTTTATGTTTGATGACATCAAACCTCTTCATACATTGTTGCCTAATTTTATTTCTCATTAGTTAATATAGGTAAAATAATCAATTTGAGTGTTTCTGCTTACAGTTTCAATTTTAGCAAATACGATACTTATTTAACTTGTCCAAACATGCTGAAACTATCGAATTTTAAGTTAAAAACATTCCCATTCTGAAAAGGCAACACTGACAAGTTCACTCAAAAGGGAAAAGAGGAATAATTTATAAAAAGAACTGTAGATAATGATGCCATCCAGTTGTTTTAAAGTGCATCTACCTTACCTTTAATGAATTAGATTTGTCAACAGCATATGTTTTATGCACTACTTCTAATGAAGTGGCATACCAGCACTACAGTGTACTTTGAGGTTTATTCCTTCAAAGCTTTATGCTGTCGTAAAGCAGACCTTTTTAAATAATAGATACTAAAAACTACATTTAAATAACATTAAGGTTGTGACACAAACACCAAATGACAAACTTCAGGCAATTCAAAGTTAGAGCTGACAACTTGTCATTAACTTGCATTGTTGCTTTTTAAAAAAGAAGCATGATTGCATGATTTAAGGATTGAATGTCAGACTAACTTCATATTTCTTGGCTTTTGTGGGCTGGAGTTACAACCTTACTGTCATTTTTAATACAGCTTTTTGCATAGCCTCTATTTTCAGAAAAGTAATAAAAGCAATGCAAAAAGTACAGGCTTTGTTGGCTTTGTTCTTCGTTTGAAGTACAAATGAGAAAGTATCGGCCAAAGAATAGGGGCTGATGGTCAGACTTATCTACAGTTCTTTTAAACTTCCTCTTGTCTTTGTTTATTCTTCTGCAGAAATCCTGAGAAAACAGTTATAGGAACTATAATGCTGGGGTGCTGTGCTAAAACTTTTCCATATAAATAATGATTTTTAAGAAAACAGAAAAAAGAAAAAAAAAATGCATGAAAAACCGCAGAATAAGGAATAAAGCAAGAACCGAATACAGGTAGAAAGCATTCAAAATACGTTTTAAGATTACCTAAAATATTGTGAAACAAAAGATCTGAACAAAATATTTCCTATTATTTCTCATACATACTCTTCCCATTAAGCATAATGGATCTTTATATTCAGGAGCATGCCTGTGTAAACAGTCCTTTCATTCCCTCTGTATGACTGTTCAAGGTCAATGAGTCTGCTTTGTGCAGTCTACCATTTTCATTGTAGTTTTGTTGATAAAAGACTAGCGTGAACTGGCACTGCTGCCTTGTGGGCAGGCCTCCACCAGTTGCTCGCTGCCATTCACTACCCCATGCCACCACTAGTGGTTGTATAGCTGCCTAGTAAACACTGGTGGGTATGCTTGCAGAGAGCAGAGCTGATGCAGGAGGAGTAGAGTATAGTTTTTCTGAGTTAGATTTTATCCACCTGACTTCCTTCTTTACGTTAGTATTTACAAACACTAGCAGGTGCAGCAGTCAGTCTCTACTTCTTAAAATATGATGTTCACCTCAAACTTCCTTTTTTTGTTTTGCTATTCAGTTTTGGGGGGGAAGCCACAAAATAGATTAATCTGAATGCAACTTTTCCATGCAGGTCAGAAACAGTAACTCAGTTATGTGATACCTAAAGGTTTCTTTCAGCTACCATGTGCTATTTGGTTAGATTCTGAGGCCTTCTAGTTTCTTAATCTGCAAATGTCTCCTTGTTGCTTTTCTACCTTTGGAACAACAAAGTGAAGTTTTACGCAACTAATGTGATTCATGTAACAGGTAATGACAAAAATGCAGATTTATAAAGTTAAAGCTTTTTAACATTTTGAATTTGGACTATTTTTTATCACTTGGAATTAAGAAGCATTCAGTATTATAAATGAGAAATTATACAAATACGTAGTCACTTACGATTTTTATTTATGAAGGTATTAATTCCTCAAATATTACCTATTAATAATTTTGGTAATTTCTTTTTGCAAAGGACCATTGAAAAAAGAGTTACTTGAACATTATGCACGGTCTCTTAAAACCAAATATGAGAAGAAAATACAGTGACTCAATTTATGTTTAAGTGTTTGTATGAATTGTACACCAATTTCTTCTGAAATTGAGTTGCTATACTGCACATGTGTTAAAGTTCTAACCATGTGGTAAAATGAGACCTGTTCAAAAGAAGATACTTCTGGCTTCTAATCAAGAATATGTATGAATTTTTATTGATTGAGAAAAATGTTAGATATGCTGCATTTAAAATCAAGAGGTTTTTGGAAGATCTTGGCACTTTGCTCAGATTAACTATTTTATGAATTCTTACCACTTTATGCCAGATAGAAAAAAAAATGACTAGATGTTTTTAAGTAAGAAATGTGTAGATATTATTTTCAGATTACACTAGCATCACTTTTTCAAGAAATGTGAAGAAGGTATCTCTTTCTTTGCTGTGTAGAAGACATGGCTTAATTGAAACCATTGTTTTTGAAATTATGATTTTTATTGTTTCTGAAGGTGCTGTGGTACAGCAGTGCAGCATTCCCTTCTGTTTATTGTATTTGGAGCAGAGTACTGTCTGTTCCATAATACAGAGAACTCTAATCACCTCCCTTGACCCTGGGAGTAAAGGTCAAGAAAGGTGCCCTGTCTCTCAAGTTATCTGAATCTCTTTGTGCAATCAATCTACGTTTCCAGTCTTTTTATATGCATTGTCATTACTGCATACCGGTACAAAGGTCTAACTGTAATAAAAATTGTAATCGTTCCAAGAAGTGGGAGCTATAGGGAGCTATATCATCTAGTAGTACAGATAGAGAGCTGGATTATTTGAAATATGAATAGTATACTATACAGCGATTTTGATTCTTACTATACCGTTTTACTGGGATCAATGAGTTGTGTCAGGTTATGCAGATATAGTGGGTGATGAGGAATACAGCCCACTTGATTCTTTTCATATTACCAACTTATCCTTGGAGTACCTAGTGATATAAAAAATTGAAAAAAATAGCCATTCTGTGATCCTGTGATCTTCCTGTGAACATTAGTGATTATGGAGATCCAGATGTGAGCTCAAACTGTTAGTCCTGTAACTGTACAGTATTAGTAGAAAGTGTAGTTCCTTTGCAGTAGAACTGTAAACACTATCTAGGCATAAACCATTTCTTAAAGTGATTTTATAAATTCATGAAAAACAGACTTTTATTGTTTTGGTGTTTTCTGACTTGTTACCGAATAATCTTTTAAAACACCTTTGATTGGTCTTAAATTACACCTATATATTAGACAGGCAATTTGAGGTATTAAAACAAATATTTTATGTGAGGCTTCTTATAGGCAGCATCTTGATCTGTTTTCTTTTTTTTTTTTATAACTAGTAACACTTCAAAATCTGATTGAAACTTTAAATAAGTCAAAATGTTAGGAAGCAGTAGACTTCCCCATGATTAGAGAGTCTAGTGTATCTATGTGAAGAAAATATACTGAAATGTATTATGCTTTGATTAATCCACATAAACATCAAATAGAATGCTAATTATACAATACTGTGCTTCATCACAGAAATCAATTACTTTTAAACTGATGTGTGTGAAGCAGCAAGTTACATTATCAAGATCTACTTTGAAGACAAGCCAACAGTGAGGAAAATAATTACAGATCTTGTCCTTTTGCAGAAGGTTATTTGCCTTGAACATATTTCCTGTTGTCAAGTGCTAACCTTTCTTAGACTGTCACTGATGTTGTTGAATATAAAGCTGTCTTCCTTGAAAGTCTGATTTATATTACATTCTAGAAACAACCATTGGTCAACTGTAGAAACAAAATGATCTTGAAACAGATCCTACGAAATCTTCTGAATTGAATTTTTTGTATAATCTTATTTTTAACGCAGTTTATTGTTAACTTATGACATGAAATTATCACCTTTTGCATGTGGTTTTTTCTTTTTTTTGAAAGTGCTTACTTCTTTAAACACAGCTACCACTGTTGGTTTGCTAATCCTGTGAGTCAGTCTGCACTAAACAAGAAGCTTTTATCAAACCCTTGGCAGCTTCAGTGAAAATTAAAAAGCATGCTTTACTGTAGAGATTGTCAAGACTGGAAATAATATTTGTCCAGTCGGACAGCTTGCTTTTGTAGTTGCTAAATGAAAGTTGAGATTCTGTCTCTTCCTTGAAAGCTTCTGTGTCAAGAAGGTAATTTGGACTGTTTGTGGTTTGACAGGGATTATTAAAATCAGATGAAGTGAAGGGAAAGAAGTGTGAGAAAGCAAAATTGACAGTGACACTCTCTATTATTTGCAGCTTGGATCATGATGACTATGTTGATATGATAGATTCTAAATGCTAGGTTCACTGTTGGGATATATTAAGCAGCAAATACAGTAAAATGCAGTTATAGATTATTTTTCTGACTTAACAAAGCCATTCAGCACTTACCTTCATTGGGAAATGTAAAGGAGGGAGCACACCAGAAGAAGAGACAAGAGAGGCAAATGGTGGGAAGAAGGAGGTAGTCCCAGGGAAAATTTAATTTTCTCTTTTGTTATTAGACTTAGATAAAACACTGTATTCTTTCTTTGAGTCCATACAGTTTGCCTTGTTTACTTCAGAGGGAATGAAGCTGAGAATTGAGGATTAAGAATTGATGGAACTGGTTATAAGATTTCTTTTCCAGATCCTGGAATTTTGGTAGGAATTTTCTTAGCATGTATAATTTTCCATAAAGTATGCAGAAGTCTTAATGATTGCTATTGCACATCAATTTTTCATGACTTGCATCTTGCATGTTATTTTTAAATAGTATTCTTTTATGCCACTTCAAGATAAATTATTTAAAATCTTAAATTATTGCAGTATTCATATAGCTGAATTTTTAATTGCTGAAGATACATTAGCTGCACACTGTATTCATCTTTTAGCAGCTAGTGAATATACAATGCATTATTTAATGTTAATCCTTTGTTTTATCTGTAGATTGTATAGGTAAACTTTCAATTTTTGAGCAGACAAGTCAGGGCAGATGTAAGACATCTAATCTGATCAGTTGAGTCTGAAGGTTGTTCTCATTTCTATGTGGTTTCCTTTTTTGTTTTCAGAACACAGTTCACAGAACTTTGTGAAAAAAATCAGGCTTGGGCCAGTATTCAGTCTTGAGTCTTACTGATTTAATAGGAAGTTAGAGAATTGAAAGGAAAACTGGTGACACATAAAAGCCTTTGCTGTTATTTAGCACAGCCAAAGCTTTGTATCTTTCAGACAATGTCATGGCTAAAAATGCAATGTTTGAAGAGTTGAACCATGCCAGTATAGCAAGGCCCGTCTCTCATCTTCACCTGTCTTCACAGTCTAGTGAAGTGTATTAGCATCCGGAGTGATTCATCTCCCAGAACAAAAGGGGTAAGGGAGCAGAGTGACTGCAGGAAAAGAGGTTACTTGAAATAGTTTGCAGATGTGCAAAGTAGGGACTGCAGAGAGATCAGAGGCTGCTGATGAAAACAAAGGAGGGACATTGGTAAAGAAGGTGCTCCAATAAAGGAGAAAGCAGAGTTTGAATTGTGAGAGAAGGGTGCAAAGCCCCAGTGTAAGCTGGAAGAAAGAATGTAAGTTACAAACAGTCAGCCTGATGCAGATCTTGAAATAGAAGAGGACTTAAAATGTGTGCATAGGACAGTCTGGGGGGGGAGGTAACAGACAGAGCAATGAGATATTTCTGTGCAAGAAATGAAATGTGTAGCTCTGCAGTTGCAGAAGCCTGTACTTGAACTATCAAAAAGGTTAGCATTACAGTTTTCTGTTTTGTTGGAAGCGCCACATAGAATCATAGAATGGCTTAGGTTAGGAGGGTCCCCAAGGATCTTCAAGTTCCAACCTTCCTGCCACAGGCAGCGCTGTCAGCTGCTAGATCAAATACTAGATCAGGTTGATGAGGCTCTGGACATCTAGCAGTGGTTGGACATTCATGACATTTCTTGGCAGCCTCTGCCAGCACCTCACTACTCTCTCAGTAAAGAGTTTCACCTGATATCTTATCTAAATCACCCCTCATTTGGTTTAAAACCATTCCTCCTATCCTATCACTATCTACCCTTGTTTAAAAATTGATTTCTCTCTTGTTTATAAACTCCCTTTAAATATAGCAGGCTGCAATGAGGTCTCCCTGCAGCCTTCTCTTTTCCAGGCTGAACAAGCCCAGTTCTTTCAGCCTGTCTTGTAAGAGGAGGTGCTCCAGCCCTCTGATCATTGAAGATCACCGCGCTCCTCTGGACCTTCTCCAAAAGCTCCACGTCTTTCCGATATTGGGGGCCCCAGGCCTGGACCCAGTACTTCAGCTGGAGCCTCACAAGGACAGAGTAAGGAGAGACAATCACCTCCCTGTCCCTTCTGGCCACTCCGCTTCTAATACAGCTCAGGATGCTATTGGTTTTCTGGGTTGCAAGCTCACACTGCTGGCTCACGCAGCTTTTCATCAACAGGGACCCACAAGTTCTTCTCATCAAGGCTACTCTCAAGGAGTTCTTCTCCCACTGTGTATACATACCTCAGATTACCTTGATCCAAGTGTGTAACAGGCTGAGATCTGTCCTCATTTCTGCTTAATGCTAGACATAGGTGGAAGACAGTCTTTAAGCCAAATATCTCAAAACATGAACAGGACAAAGGAGAGGAGAAAAAGAGTGGTCCTGCTTTGATCAAATTTAAAGAATAGAAATGGGTGATTGTTTCAGGGAACATTTGGATCTGAGAGGCAGGATGTCTCAAGAGCAGAGGCAAGCAGACTATGCACTCAGAGTAGCTCAGAGGATTACGAGTTTTAGTCAACATACACTCATGCACACAGGCATCTATTTTTAGGTAATCCCTGTGAGCAGGAAGGAGAAACTCCCTAAACAAGTGCAGTATTGCCTACCTACACTTGAGAGATAGCAAACCACTGAAAAGGAGAGAAGCAATGGGCAGCAGTGGATTTGATAGGTATTGCCAACAGGGTGACCCCTGTTTCAAGGTGCACTTTTCCTCTCTCTCCTATCGCAGCCTCTTTCCTGTTTTTCTTCTCACCAAAATCTGCAAGCTTTTTCCACTTGCACGCTGTATCCAGATGGCCAACGCGTGATACAGAGCCCAAGTTGAATACCTGCTTGCAAAACAAGTCTTTGGAAAAACAAGATAAACTACCAAGGTCAGCTCTCTCTACAGAACAAGATACTTGCAGCTGCAGCCACAAGCATCCGTTCCCTTAAAATTGTCAGAATACTTTTTTCTGTCCCAAGATCATTCTTCAGTCAGGGGCCTTCAGGTCCCCAACACAGTGATCTACCCAAATAGTGTGTCATATATAATGCGTATAGCAGAACGAGGAGTTGAACTCTGCTCACAAGAGCATAAAACTTGTAACTAAATGTTTGGATTTGTATATTAGTGACGTAGGGAACTAGAAATAGCTGTGTTGGTAGTATATAGAATGCTGATGTATTATTCCAATTTCACATTTCAATGCAATATTTTACTTTTTTGATGTTAATAAGCAACACATACTTTTTAATTATAGTCAGGCATCATCATTTTCCCCTTCTTCATTTCTTCCTTACTGTTTAATACTTCTTACCCACCTCCTCAAAGAAAAAGGGAAGATCTCTCAGAGAAAAAGGGAAGATGCCCTGGTAAGGCCTCATCTGGGGTACTGTATCCAGTTCTGGGCTCCCCAGTACAAAAAAGACAGGGATCTCTTGGAAAGAGTCCAGCGGAGGGCCACAAAGATGGTGAAGGGTCTGGAGCATCTCCCCTGTGAAGAAAGGCTGAGTGAACTGGGTCTATTCAGCCTTGAGAAAAGACAACTGAGAGGGGACCTGATCCAGGTTTATAAATATCTGAGGTGTGGGGGCCATGTGGTGAGGCCAGTGGTGAGTGGAGACAGGACAAGGGGAAATGGACATAAGCTGCAGCATAGGAAGTTTCGAACGAATGTGTGCAACAACTTCTTTATGGTGAGGTGATGGAGCACTGGAACAGGCTGCCCAGGGGGGTTGTGGAGTCTCCTTCTCTGGAGATATGCAAGTCTTGCCTGGATGCCTACCTGTGCGACCTGCTGTAGGGAGCCTGCTTTGTCAGGGGGGTTGGACTCGATGATCTCTAGAGGTCCCTTCCAACCACTACAATTCTGTGATTCTATGATTCTGTGATCTCATTTGCTCTCAACATAATTGTTTGTAGTCTTTTTTTTTTAGTATCAGGACTTTTTCTGATTTTGACAGGCCTCTTTTCAATTTATTCTACAGAATTGTTCTGTTTCCAACAGATACCCTTCTTGCTTTATGTGTATACATATCTCTTATTTTGCAGTCTTATTGTCCTGTTTACATGTGTTTTCCTGAACCTCTTATGTGCCGCTGTACTGTAAGTTTCTGTTTGCTCCCTTGCAGTTATGTTCTTCTGGTTATCTGATTTACAAAATACTTTCACATTTTCACAGGTTGTGCCACTGTGTTACAGTGCTGCAGGGTTCTCATGTACTCTCACTCTGTCTCAGAGAGCTTGTGTTTATTGTCAGTGCAAGGAAATACTAATTATGTGGTACTTGAAAAGGTGGAGGTACGCTTGCTATGCATAGAAGTATATGTTTGGTAGCCTTGTAGTATTCTTTTTGCAGCTGTGAGCTGGCATTCTGATGTTAATTCTGAGAATACACCTGAGCTACAGCAGTAGTTACCTGGACAAAAAACAATTGTAAAGAAGTTAGGGGCAAGCAAGGTAACCAGAGAGAATGGAAAGCAACCAAGCTGTAAGATTTATCACTGCCAAGTATTTATTGGTTCTTAGAGATCTGGATAGTCCTTCAGCTACTGATATAGGATATAATTCACTGTAAACAGCATTGCGTTGTATCTGTGCAATATGTAGCTTGTTAACTATGCTAACTAAAATTGTAGCATAAAAGTGTGAAAGTGAAAGACAGTCTCCTTCAAAGAAACTGGAAATATTTTCCTTTTTTTTTTCCTAAGCGAATTTAATTTGGGGACAGTAACAAATATCAAATATTTGTATTTGTTTGATATCTCCATTTAGTTGCACAGTTTATGTCATTCAGTGGTGCTATTTAACTGCTTCATGCACAAGTATTTGTAAATGCAAAATTTCAAATTTAGCACAAATTATAGAGTACCTAATTGTAAGAACATTCAAAGTTCAGGTTCCAGGTAATGTAGAATTGGTCTAGGTTAATAAGAATTGGGAGGAATTTACCCTTCTTGAATGTGCAGAGTTAGTATGTTACTCAGGGAAATGCTCAAGTATATCTCTGTCTCCTCTTCTTTAGTATTTGTCAGATGGGAAGTTAATTGAATCAATATACCTTTTTTTAATGTCTGTGGAATTAATTTGAAGGGCAAGGAGCAAGAATAATCTCAAAATTTAACATTTCAGTGTTTACAACAAAAGGTAAGATATTTGTTCAGAAATGCAGAACACAATAGATGAGAGGAGATGCTGGAAAAAGTGAGCATGAATTCCTTTGTTCCAGAGGTAATTTCACATTCATCGTAGAGTTGCAGGATGGTCAGGGGGGACTTCAGGGAAGTCTGCTTGATTCCAATCCCCTGCCATGCACAGGGCTGCCACCCACCAGCTGAGTCTGACCAAGGCCCCGTATAAGCTGGACTTGAGCTCATCGAGGGATGGGTCATCCACAGCTTTTCTGGAGAGCTGTGCTAGGGCCTCACTGCCCTCATGGTGGAGAATTTCTTTCTAATATCTAACCAGATCTATTCTCTTCTAAAACAGTCAGTCTTTGTTCTGTTACTGCACTCCCTGACAAATGGTCCCTGTCCATCTTTTTTTCTGTAGACCTCCTTTTTAAGTACTGTAAGGCCACTTGTGAGATCTCTCCAGAGCCTTCTTTCTCTAGTCTGAGGAAACCCTGCTCTTCCAGCCCCTCTTCAATAGAAACATAGAATGTTCTGCGTTGGAAGGGACCCTTAAAAATCATTTCGGAGATTCCTTGTTGTTTGTTCTTGTTAGTGTGTGATAGCTTGTACTTGGTTTTATTCTTGATGTAAATAACACAAATGTGTGTCATAATTTATGGAATTCTTTACTGCAAGCGTAATATGTGTTTTTATGTTTTTGCATAATTTACCATACCAATTTGCACTGAAATGTATAGTTCAGTATCAGCTGGGATATCTTTCCTTGTATAATTCATGTTTAGTGTAAGACTTTCAGCTATGGGAAAGGTGCATATTCATTTATTTATTTATTTATTTATGCATTTACAGAAAATCATAATGTATTGGTAGTATTTGTGCGTAGCACAATTCTCCTTTTCTTTTTTTTTTTTCCCCCACTTTGTTTATTCAACTGAATCATAAATAAGAAAATCTAAGTTAACATAATTTCATAACAAATAAAGGTCACCAAAGAGCTTGTTAAGCCTCTACAGAGGCCTTGGTCCGCAAAATTCAGCACACATTGTGGTTAGTAACAATTTTTGATGATTTCTAAAGATAATTCCCTTTTAGATTTCTATCAGTATTTCATGTGATGGAAAGGCTTCCTACTATATGGGGACTTGTTTCCAGAATCACTAGCACTAGAAACTTGTGCTTCATTACTATTTAATATATGATATCATATTATATCATATGATATATGATATCATATATAATAATTATTGTTAGCATGTTCATCTTTTGCTTCCATGTGATACCAGCTGTTAAAAGCTTGTTGAATAGGAGTATAAGCAAAGAATTTTATTTTTCTCAAGTGAGGGCATTATATATAACAAGCATTTTCCTTACTTTTAAAATTTCCAGATAGGTTGTCAAAGGTAAAATAAATTTCAGAAATCAAGTAAATTTAATTTTGAAATTGAGTAAAAAATACGTTACAACCATCACCATTTTGTGTTTTTCTCTATCAAATGTCACTGTCCCGTAACAATTATTTTTATACCAGAGGGGATCTGCTGCTTGGGTGGTGGGGACTCCCATATATGTAACAAGGTTTTCAAGATAAGTCCTAGATAGCTTTGAACTGAGGTTTTTTTTTAAACATGGAGCAGCTCTAAAAGTTAATTATATGAAAGGTGGGATTCCTTTGTTGACATATTAAAATATGACACTTGGGGAATACCTTGAATCAGTACATGACTTGGAGACTGATAAAAATGGTTAGAGAGCTATCGAGAATGATCCTCTGCTGGCCTATTAGGACGGGATTGTGAGCAGAGATCTGTAACTGATTTAAGTTAGACCTAGAAGTAAATCTCTAAAAATAGAGTCAGAATAAACAGCATGATTTGTAAGTAAGATGACAATGGATATGTTGCACTAAGAAGTAGGATTGTTTTAAATAAGAGTAGAGTTTATTGTCAATAAATTGACTTAACATAAAAAAGAAGCCCTTTGGTCGTAACCCGGACAAGTTCTTGGTTTTCTTGTTTTCTTGGCTTTTACCAGTAAAGCAGGTTCTTCTGGGATTTCAAGGTATATTTTGTGGAGGAGCTAAACAGTTTTCTTTTCAAATACTTTCTGTTTGTCAAATCTTATATTTCATTCTGCTTATAGTTAAAACTGAACTTCCTGGTTATGAAATGTAAGCATAACAGAAAGAATAGCACAGTCCATGCTGAAATGGAAGGCTAGGAGGTTAAGTTTAAAAGGAAGAGGAGCATGGGTTTCTGAATACGTAAGGTAAGTGTTAGAAAAGTTTGTCAAGAGCTGTCTTTTTTACCTCTGTGTATCTTTAGCTGAACTTTTCCATTCTTGTTCATTTTAGTGTATTCAGTTTTAGAATGTGACTTGACTTCCCAATTTTCTGAAACTGAAATAAGCCTGTAGGTTTGAATAGCATTGAAACTAGTCTGCGGTGTAGGAAGCTGTGAAACAGAATATGGAATCATACTGTCTTCCTTACATAGTGGTTTCAGTTATGTGTGATTGAGAAAAAGAATATATGATTTTCTTTGAAAAATCTTGAAATTCAGATGTGATACATGGGTCACATAACACCTATTCCAGGGCAGGAATTCTAGCTGAATGTTTGAGAGGTAACAAATGCCCTCTCAGGAATCAGTGTCTTTTTTGACGAACTCCTCTTTTGTAGTTACTGTCTAATTCAGAATAGTTACTGTTCCTTCTGCCTTTGATGTGCTGCTTCAGCAAAGCCAGCTGATTTACTGTATATGTGTTTTCAAACAGAAGTAGACTCTTCTGTTCGGAAATATATCTCAAAATAACAAGAAATTTGCTCACTTAACCTTTGAAATACTGTATTTATTTATTTATTTATTTATTTATTGCTCAGTAAAATTACACAAAACCACAACAGTTTCTTGAATGGATTTACAGGTTTATTAAACCTCACCTCATATTTTAGTGAGATGTTTAAACTGATCTGATTAGAACATGAACATAACACAGATATCTTTATGAAACTGTAACCAATCTAAAAACCAATCTGTACTGCAAAACATTTTTTCATATCTTGTTTAGCTTTCTGTCTAAAAAATGTCTGAATATCTAAAAAAAGACATTTTTTTAGCTTAAGAAATTCTTTAGAAAGTGTAAGCAAATGTGTGTATGTTTGTGTGTTGAAGTGTATAAGTATGCGTTAACTCTTCAGTTGCTCTATTTAATTGCCTTAATTCTTTTATTAATACTTTATCCATTTTTTCTTCTATCTTCTCTAGTAAGTATTGTACCAAGACTACAGCTGCTGCAAAATAAATTACTTTTTGGTATTCAGAAGTCCAGCACTAAAACATCTGACAGCAGTTTCTTACAATGATAGTATAACAACACCCATATTTTGTATCTTCCATGATATGGCAACCAGAAATTGTTCTATTTGGCTAACTCACAAGCCTAAGAAATAGCTTCGTTTTTGTTTTTGTTTTTTAAAACGTTTATTTTTTTAATAGGATATAAAAAGTTCATTTAAACCAAAGTTTATATGATTTATGACATTGTAAGTATTTTGTTTATAAAGTACTCTTTTTCTTTCATAATGCAAGAACTCTCATTTGAAACTTGGAATGTTTCTCTGCAGTTATTAGCTCTGAAGATGTAAAGAATGTGTGAGATACAGAGCTGAAACTGAAGAACGAAATATTCCACAAAGTAAATGTACAAGTAGTTTGCATGATGTTTTTCAGTCAATCTTTGGTCAGAAGTTACTAGGAAAATTGTAAGATCTTCAAAGATACTGTGTTAAAATGTGAAGATGAAATTCTGCTTTAAGTAAAAATGTTGGTGTAGGACCTTCTCTGAGAGCCTGATTTTTGTGGTAAAAAATAAAATCAAACTGAAACAGACAAATAAAGAAAAAAAAAAAAAGAAAAAAGAAAAAAAAGCCTGAAAACATCAACAGAAATTTGGATATTTAAACAAATTTTATGGGCAAATTATTAGCTAAAATAGGCACAGTACAATCAATAATTCATTAGAAATTATTTAAGGTGACATAATACAACCTTTTAAATATAGTTTTCATGGAATTTTAAGGAATCTGTTAAACTAAAGAGTAAAGGATAGAAATAATAAAAACAGATCAGAAAGATATACAACTGATCTTCTCTCTCATTCATCCTCCCATTTTCTTCTCTTTCCTTTTCCTCTTCCTTTCCTTTCCCTCCTCCTTTCTTTCCCTCCTTGCATACTGCTTAATTACAAAGATCTTAGAGTACTTATTTTGAAGAATAAGCCTGAAGTATAAACAGCGTCTTCAATAACCACCTCTGAAGTAAAAATAAAATAAATATTGATCTGTTTTGGTAATAAAAAATGTTGTATTCATGAACTAAACAAACAAATAGTGCAGTCTTAAACTGTCTTTTATATCATTTTTATGATCTTATTAACATGCCAAATTATTTGTCGAGTTTTAGAAGTGTGACATGTTAATGCTTCATTTTAAACACATAGCAACTTTTGTCACAGCACAATGAATTTTGATTTTGATAATGTTTCCAGTATTGCATAGGAGTTTCCTTAAGGAAGAATAGATAGCCCTTAACTAGATGAGCTTTGCTATCTGTGGTATTTACTATGTGTCTTCCAAAATCAGTCATTACTAAGGTAGAGGTTTCACTTGGTACTGGAGGAAGAATGTGGTCAAGCAGACAAATGTTGTGATCAGTATTTAAGACTGTTTCTAACATACTTAGTGTAAGTGGTGCCAGAATTATTCATCTTCAAAAAAGCAAGCATCCTACATGCTATTCAGTTGTCATAGGACAACCCATTTATTGACCTGCACTTACATAACAGAAAGTCTTGGACTGTGACTTAATTTTTTTTTTTTTCATCGTCCTCCTGGCATCTAAGGGCATAGGGCCTTCATGTTCCACATATTCCAACATACAGCACAAGTACATGATTATTGAACAGTACCTAGTATTTTTATTCTTTGTGTCTTGTGTTTGGTTACAAATTCTGAGTAAGTACAGCAGAGTCGATTACAGTCACATATTGTAATTCTGTTTGCTTAATAATTTTCCCAAAACTTCAGGAACTTAATTTTCTCTGAGTCTTCTATTCTTTTGTAAAACATGGCTGAAATTAGCAAGAGGTGAGCCTGGGCTAATGGTGAGAGAAAAATGCACGACATAACAGTTGTATAAGCCGCATTTGGCTTGGAAACTAGTATTTAAAGCAAGAACATAAAAAAAGGACTGAAGAATAGGAGATGAGAAGACAATACACCCTTTAAATCAAAAAGAGTTAAATATGGAAAAAATAAGAGAAGAGTAGGAAATACATTTTTTTCCCTTGCATTCTAAATGCATGTGCTTTAGGAAAAGATACCATGGACGATGAGGAATATCATGTTTTTACAGGTGAGCTATGATTGTTGTCACTTCTGCTAAGATAAAAAACCTTTATCTGAAAGACAAGGGAAGCAGATGTCTTTAAGATTATTTAGTCTTGTCCACTCTCACAGTTTGTACATAACAAAACATTCCCAGCCAAAGCATTGTGCCTCTCTTGGGCTTCATCATGAATTTGATGGTATGCTTAGAATAAGAGAAGTGTAGGATTCTTTCAAATTCCAAGTTGAGAACTGTATATTTGCATCTGATTTGATCAGTTGGCTATTTTGAAGATTTTGATGAGAAACTCAGAAACTTGATGTTTTCATTGCATACTCCTAGACATTGAGAATGGGTGTGTACAAACAGATGCATTTTATTCAAAGGAGGCTTTCTTTTGTAAGCTTGGAAATAGCCAACACAATCTAGAGCTAGATCCAGTTCAAAAGATAAAGTAAAGTAGAATGTCATTACCTTTCTTAGTTTATTTCCAAGGCATACAGAATCTTAATGGTGTTTATGAAGTTGAATATTGTGGTAAAATGCAGTGTGTTACTCCACTATTTAGTACCTTACTTAGCATTAAGCAGTACGACACGAAACATTAAGAAATTGCTATACCAGCAAAAATTAATTCAGAATTTTTATATAAGAAACAAAACATTGAAAAGAAATGAAAGAAATAATGAGTAAAGTATTTTAATGGTTGTCTCGTATCCTGTTGTCGGGAGAACTTTTTTAGGACTATATATAGAATTGATTAAAATATTTTAGTAATAATATTTGGGAAAAAAAATCCATGATATTTATATCGCTAAGCAAGCCTCAAAGATCATAACAAAAAGCTTGGACATCCCTAAGAGACATCTCTATTGAGTGTTTCTGTATTTCATTTTTATAAAATTGGTATTTTTGAACCTTCTGCTTTAAATTGAGAAATATTAGAAGAAAATGGGATGTCCAGGAGTGAGGGGAGTGAAATTCAGCCCACGTTTTAAAAGCTGTGGTCACAGGCAGTTCTTGTAATCCTTTTTAAATATAATAGTTTCGTTGGAAGACTATTGCCAGTAAAAAAATTTAACAACTCTGTATCTGATCTCCTGAACTATAAGACCTCAAAGGTCTTGAAATTTCTTTCCTTTAAATAACATCATCCTCAAAGAGTATTGTGCTAGGATGGAGGATTTTGAAATAAACCAGAAGAGAAAAGGCTTTTACGACAAGCACAGAAGTCTATCTAATACGTATTTGCAAAGTTTTTAATGGAGAATGGTGAGTGTTAGGTTCTTCAGAAATGTGTTAAAAGATTAGTTCTTTTAGTACAGTCCTTATAAACCTGTACAATTTTAGACATTAATGACAAGCAAGAAAGCAAGACTATAGCAGGTGGATTTGAAAGTATAACTGAGGGATTTAGGGGTTTATACAGTACTGCCTCTTCTTTCTGTGTTTGTACATGAAAGAAAGTGAGGAAATTCACACACTATCCCTAAATAGCATCGCCTGTTGCTACAAGCGAAAAGACAATTCTGCAGTAGATGCACCATTATTCTCACATACAGTAGATATCTTTCACTTCTGTCCTTCTGGAGAAAAAGACCATGCAGTGTTTCTGAGTAAAGTAGGCCTTATGCCATGTAGACATGTAAGACATTACACCAGGTTTATTCCTTTTTTTTATTAGATATAATGGAGTTATAAATAAAAAATAAAAAAATATATTTGCAGTGGCATCTTTAATTCTTTTGTTTTTACTACAGAATGCCAGAAAAGTAAGGAAAGCAAGAAGTCAAACTTCTGTACAAACAGGTTTTGGTTTTTTTTGTCAGTTATGGTTTTAGTCATTGTGAAGGCTAATAAGAAGATGAGGAATACCACCGACTTTTCTCATGTAGGTTGTGTAATGTTTGTTGGTTTGTTTTCCAAAAATTGCTGGCTGATACATGTTGAATGCTGGATATTGTATACTATGTGGCTTCAGCTGTGGGGTAAATAGCTGAGAAACAGAGATGATATCAAGAGTGTTTCACTTCTCAGAAATAGCAGTTTCTTCTTTTCTGAAGATTATAAAGTTATGTTGTGCTTTATTCTTTTTTTTTGACGTTTCTCCTTAGGCGTTTCTTTGCAACTCCAGACTTCTTTTAAAGTCACTGCCTTTGACCGATAGTGTTTGGTTAAGTTTATGTAAATGAGAATTCTCTCTTTGTCTTTGAGAATCTCTTACAAGTTTCATGTGGAGGGAAACCAAAGAAAGCAGTGCTGATTTTCTTCTTTGTTTTCTCAGCATTTCACTTTGTGATCCAAAGAATGCAAGCAAAGTCATGAGAACTTGCAGATCTCAATTTTAACTTTTTGCATGCACAGGTATATATAAAACAGGCCAAAGCATCATAGTTTGGAGAACCCACAAATGTTAAAAATCATGACATACCATTTTCTGCAGAAATACACATTAGCTGATGCTTAGTATAGGAAGATTTCTACAGGAGCTACGTATCTAGTCTGTTTTCAAGGCTTTAAACAGTACTTCTCATTTGGTGGCTTTTAACTGTCTTAGATCAGAGAACTGCAACCCAGTGTTACTTCTTTAGATACGAGACAAACTGAGGGCTGTGTTTCTTCAATCCTATGTATTATGGTGTGTCCTAATCTCACTTTCTTATTTGCTGTCTTTTATAATGGCACAGTCTGAGGGGAAGAATGTGTCCAATGTGATTACAAATTTAATTATAGAAACTGAGAATATCTCTGAAAAATGCAGGGGAAAATTTGTTTTATATATATGATGGTTAAAACTAGAGTATAAAATTAAGATTTAAATATAAAATATCTGCAGCAGAAACATTGTAAAATATTTTTACTAAAACATGCTTCAGAGTTACTCGTGGCATTCCAATTATTATCTAAAAACTGCCCACATTAATACTACTTTTGGTATACATTGAATGTTCTTGTTTCTGGCACTAGATGGTAATATTTTTGTGAAAGCTGTGTATGTTTTGGCAAAATCTGGATAATAGGTGGATATGAAAAGGTAACTGGAAAATATAAATAAAGACATTCTGTGTCTGATTATTAACAGAACCTAAAAGGATTTATTATTTTATAAATTGAAATTTTGATTTCTTCCCTTTTTTACTGCTTTATTTTAGGCATAAAATTTTGAAAAGATTTCTAAAAGGGTGAGTTGATTAAAAAGCTTTTACTAGTATATATCACAATAGATCTCAAAAAATTCTGATTTTTAAATGTATTTCTTGTGTTAGTCCTATATTGTGTCCAAAAAAACTTTAAATATTCAGTGATACTAAATCCAGTGCAGTAGGAATTTCACATTGAATATTATCTTGAGCCATTCCCATCTCTATTGCTGTCTGCTGTGCAATTGCAGATGACATCTTCTGTGCTGTAAAGTGGCTGGGAACAGTTGTGCAACTAAAGATAGATAAGGAAAGTCGTTGTTAAGGTGATGTTTTGAAAATGTAAGCTTAGTGATGAAAAATCTTGTCAATTCTCTCATCCCCCTGTAGTTTTACAAGGATGCGAGGGCTGTAAGATATATCTCCTTTAAGATAAGAAGCAGTATCAGAAAAAAAGCTTCAGAGATTTGGCTATCTATGTGTACATACAATGATTCACTTTGAAATATCCCTATTTACAAATCACAGGTACACTGACAGCCTCCTTTTAAACTAATGTTAATGGTAATAGTTTTATTTTCCTGCATACATGCAGAATAAGATCTCTAGGTATAAAAATTATGAAAGTAAGTATTCAGATGGTTAAGTTGTCAATAAAGTAACAGTCCAGGAAGTTTGATTGCCAGGATGTTGTGTTGCACAAAGCTGAAGTGCATAGCATTATGTGTGGGGAAAAAAAAAGTTAATAAATGATTAAACATATTACGTAATAGTTTCTAGATACTTTGTATGTGCAAATTATTATTTAAATGCAAAATATAAATAGTTATTTAAAAGTTACCTTGAAAAATACTGAAGGTTGTACTGAAACTATTTGGAGATAATGTTTCATTATGTAAGAGCTAAAATAATACATTGACATTAACTGAATGAAATTAGTGACATATCTTGGGTTCTTGTTTAACCATTGAATGGCTTTTCAAGGACCAAATTGAAGAGTTGTAGTATAATTAGATTCAGCCTACACTAGTCTTTGTCTGGAAATGAGTCTGGAAATTGAATAAAGCAGTACCAGCCTACCCTTTCTTTTTCCACTAAGGGATTTTGTCTATGCATATATGTGAGTTATGGTAAATAGCAGAAGTTATCATGCAACCAAAACAAGGAAACTAAACCTTAAAGCTGTATTGAGATTTATTTATTTATTTATTTACCTGTCCAGGTGATGTGTACTATAGCAAAAAAATTGCCCACATTGCTGTGATATCTGAAACAGACTTCAAGTCAAAATAAGAATTGTAATTGACTAAGGTGCCATAGAGAAATAAAGGAGGATCAGTATGAAGTATTTATCAGTAAAAAAATCTGTCAACATTTAGAATCAAGTCTGGGTTGAAAAGGACTTTATCTAGTTTCAACCACCTGCCATTTGCAGGGTATAATTTTATTTAATTTACAATTTACAATTTAATTTTAATATACAAAGTTGCTAGAAGTGTTGGAATGGATTTTTATGCGGTAAAAATAATCTAGTAATGTTCTACTAGTAACAAAAGACTCATTGTTGAAGCCTTAAAGTATTGGGGTCTATGTCATAAACTGGGAGAAGTATAGCTACATACTACTGCCATCAGGAGGTACTGCGACCCAAGTGCAAGACCTTGCACTTGGATTTGTTGAACCTTATGAGGATCACCTGGTCAAGCTTGTCTAGGTCTCTCTGGGTGTCTCTCTAGGGTAGCATCTCACTGGGCTGGTAGCTGGCTTTGGCATAGCCATGTATCATCAGACAGGGAACCAGTCACTTAGGGCCTTGGCACCAGTTGCACTGAGTGATCAAGTTGAAGTGATTTATATCTTCTTGTACTTGCTCTTTCCTTCTAAAACATTTTTGCTTTTCACTTTTTCAACATTACAGTCTTTCATTGCGGGAATAGTTTTTGCATGAAGGAGTAAACTATTGACCGGTTAAAACAGTTTTTGAAAATTGGTTAATCAAATGTTGCTTTTGCTCCCACAAACCAAAAGTGAAAGAAATCATTACCTTGTTTTGACAAGTGAACTGAAAATGTATGACATGCAAGTCTTACAGGAATGCCTACATGAAAACCTGGCTGTCATGTTTACAAGGTGATTTTTTCCTATGAAAAAGCTACAGCTGAAAATATTGGGAAGTCTTTGCATTGTTATTTGCAGAGAGGTATTCTATAGCTTCTGAGAATTTAAGAAAGTGTTATATCCATTAAATGTTTATTGTCCTAAACTGTTAATTCAGATGTGCAAAGTAGTAGGATCTAAGATACCTTCAGGCCATAACTTTGTTTTGAAAGACCCAAACCAGAATCAGTGGTGACACTGCCTTGAAGAAATGTGGCATTCTGCTACTTGCACATCTGCACTCATATTTGAGAACATACTGTCTTGGCCTTCTGTCTTTATCTGATGGTTTTTTGGAGCAAGTATCTTGCAGACAGTTCACTCAGGATTCATCAGTCTATTTCTATAGCAGAATCTCAAGGTAAATTCCCAAAATGTGACTGGAGGCATTTCCATAAAAAGAGAAGGGCGGCTTATCTGCTAGCAATGGGGCTTAGAAAGTGTTATTTATGCCATCACTTCTGAAGATTCACTTAAGCTTAGCAGCTTTTTGCTCAGTTGAAGGCTTAGTCCTTTAGAGAGCTCAGTATTAAATGGGAATAAGCAATATTTTGAGGAAAAAAGTGTCAGTCTTGACAGTTTAGCAATTGAATGCTAACAGAGTAGGCAGTCACAATTTGTTTTTCAGTACAGCTTGCTAGTGATAGAAGGCTTTTTTTTTTTTAGTGAAAGTACAATGAGTAAGTATTCACAAGACAAGCTGTAATCCAAGGCCATAAAAATGATCCAAGGGATGGAACATCACCCCCACAAGGACAATCTGAGAGAACAGGGGCTGTTCAGCCTGGAGAAGAGAAAGCAGAGAGAAAGTCTGAGAGCAGACTTTCAGTGGCTAAAGAGGGCTATAAGAAGGAAGGGGACAGACTCTTCATCATGGTCTGTAGTGATAAGGAAACAGGAGATGGTTTCAAACTAGAAGAATGGAGATTTAAAGTGGATATAACAAAGAAGATTTTTACAGTAGGAGTGAAGCACTGGCACAGGTTGCCCAGAGAGGTGGTGGATGCCCCATTGCTGAAGACACTCAAGGTCAGGCTGGAGGGGACTCTGAGCTGAATGTGCTTAAATACCAGAAAACAGTTACTACTTGAGGAGAAATGCACATACAGAAAATAGAATATCCACTAATGTATATATTTATAATTTCTAGTCATTATAGTAAAAATATAATCCTAATATAATGAAGAAAGCTTCTATTCTGGCTGATATTAAAATAACTGATTTTTTGAAAATGGAAAATGAAAGATGCTAAAAAAAATTGTCTATTTTTTTGCAGGTGCATGTCTCTATAGAACTATGCTCAGAAGCGGACATTAGGTTTACTATTCAACAATAATTTTAAATTCCTTACATAAAAACTTACCTTACTAATATAAGTGTTTCAGAAGAAAAAGCATTGTAAACTTCGATACTTACATTGTGATTTTTTTTTCCTCATTTAACTGATTTTCTTTATGTGTTTTACAGATTCTGAATATGGAATGGGGAGGAGAGTATTCTCTTGATTCTTCCAATTTAGACTGTTTGTTAAATGTTCTCCCTGGAGAACTGGAGTTTCAACAGATCCTTGATGATCTTGATGAAAAAATAAAGAAGAATTCTTCTAGGTAAAGACAATGTTATTTCTATCTTAGTGAAAGTACTTATATTTGGTAAGAAATGCACTTTTTCTCTTCTTTCTTTTCTAGTAGCAGGTTAAAATTCTTAAAATTGTATCTGTAGTAATTTGCATTTTTCACTTGAGCATTTAACAGTATTTAATACCACTTAATTTTTATGCTATGGTCTTTCTCTGCATGGTATTTTTAGCAATTGAATTATCTTAATCTTAGGAATTATGGCAGTAGGTGTGATATTGGAAGAAGAAAATGTGTATTCCCATGGCAGTTAATATTCCCTATTGCTATGAGTATTTTTATTCACTGGAAGCTACAGAATTCTACAGAAAAAAATTAAAATCGGATCGCATAGTGTCCTTTAAGCAATTCTAATGAAAATAGAAAATGCAAATAATTTGTAAATTTTATTGTTTCTTATATAATTCATTATTTTTCTACTTTAATTACATCTATGGTACAACAGAGGATTTTATAACTAGAATTTATTTTCAAATATGTGTAATTGTCCATTTTCTATATCATATGTAGGTCACTCTGAAAGTAATGTCTTCTTTTTATTTCTATGAAGTATAAATAAAAGTAAAGTTTTCATGCCTTCTTTGTACTTTGAAAAGCGTTGGTAGTATTTTATAGCTGCACTCTCTAGTACTGTTAGAATACTGTGAAAGATGCTCTTATAGAAATAAACTAAGTGCCCTTTCAAAAAAAAAAAATAATAACAAGAGTACACTCAAATATAACAAGTAGCATAATTTCATATTAAATTTTGTTAGTGTTTACCTTTTGGCTAAGGTATTCATGCTAGGAAGCCACAATTTCAAAGACTGCCTTCATAACAACTGGTTTAAGATTATGTAACTTTTAATGAAGCCTACATTTGTGGGGGCTCTTTGTGTCTGTTACCAACCAGCTTCCTGAATAACGGAGATAAATCTTTGCTGTTCTTCACTGAAAAATGATTTAGGTAATCTCTGTGTTACTGTTACATTGCTTATGCCAAGCTGAGAGATTTTTATGCTTTTGTTTGTATTATTCTTATCTGTTTTTGTTTGTTTGTTTGTTTTAATTTAATATTTTACTGTTTACAGATGCATTGTGATGATAGATATTCTAGGCTAGCAATGAGAGTGAAGATCCCAGTAATATGCTTTGAGTTGTGGACCACTGCGCAGTACAGTTTTCTAGGTGTTGATGTTACTGAAATGTGGATATTCAGTGTTCAGTTTCTGTCATAAAATAGTAATAGATGTTTCTGAAGTATGTTACTCTGGAAAAAATTAGCATCAGCATATTTGGCAAATGTGCAAACTAGATATTGTCAGCTCTTCAACTAGCATATAACACTGATTTTGTCATTGTTGCCAGCTTGAAAGTTAGAGTGATTATTATCAAGATGATTCTGTGGAAGGCATGCCTTATTACTGTTTCTTTTCAGTATGTCTTAGGTTTGTGCTACTGGCTGAGAAACCTTCACTCTCCGCTCTTCCTTAATAGTATTTTATATCAATTAGCACTATAAGTTATGTTTAACATCATCAAAGTGAAAATATATTCTGATTTTTAAGAAGGTTGATAGTTCCTTTTGCAATGTTAGTCACAGTGTTATAGAATGGCTTGGGTTGGAAAGGACCTTGAAGCCCACTCAGTTCCAGCCCACCAGGTCGGGGCCCAGAGCCTCATTCAGCCAGGCCTTGAACACCTCCAGGGCTTCTCTGGGCATACTGTGCCAGTGCCTTGCCATCCTCTGAGTGAAAACTTTGCATTTCTGTTGAACTGACACTGATGCTAGTTTTTAAACTAATTTGTACAAGGAAAATCAGAACATAGCTCTGTTGTTACCAGGTGATATTTTGCTTCTGTAATATGTCAGTTTCAGAAATGGAGAGGAGTTTAAAAGAAGATGGACAGCAGCTGATGTGACTTTTAAATTAAAAAGAGTATTTTTATTGCTAATATATTAGAGGTAGCATGGAATGAAATCATTTTCAAGTTACCATTGATCTTTATAAGTGGTATGATAACAGCAGCTCTATGTGCTACAATGATACAATTGGAATACAGCCTATTTTTCATCAGATAGATTTATGATTTTATTATACCACTGAGAATAAACATAATAGTATACAGCATATATATATTTTTAAAAATAAAACATTGTGCAAGAAATTGTGATCCAAAAGTGCATAAATCACTTCAATGCTCATTTATTGCCTTCCAACTGAATAGCTTTTATAAAATTGTATGACACAACAAATCAGATCTCCTTTTCAGCACTTTGAATTACTTTGGTATTTTTGAATTGTGCCAGTTCTGTTTGGCACTATAACAAAGGGGAAAAAAAGCCATGTATGGGAAATTGTTGTATTTCTAACTTTTAAGAAAGTAAGCAGTTCATGCATTCATTATTATAAAGCAGAACTCTTTTTGCACCTGAATGTTAACTTTACTTTTATGGTACTTTACCAAACCCAGTGAATATGGACTCTCGAAAGCACTGTCATTGCTGACCTGTTTTACCTGCAGAAGTCGTATCAGATTACTACTAGCATGAAGTTGTATTCATAATCTCATTAGGACTGCCTTTTGCCTTCAGCATTTTCCCTAGCATATGCTTTGACTTAATCCTTGTGTTCAGAAGTGAGTTGTTGGATTTTTGTTTTCTAATGTAGATGCGTAAGAGTTTGTAGCAGTTAATTTATTAAATAAGGTACAGGGTTTAAACCAAAGTTACCACGCATACTTTAAATATGACTGTGGCATGAAATCTTTCTAGCAGTTGATTTGCGTGTGTACAGTTTTCAGTTAGGTGTGTGACTGACTGCTTTGTAGTGGTGATGAAGCATTTTGACTTCAGTCCATAAACTTCAGCCTGACTGTGTAATTAACAGTCACCTGAGATTTCAATCGTCTTTCATCACAGACTCCTGTAAGGTCAAGATTAGTGAGTACTTAGAGCATTGCATCTTGTCCCCATAATATAAATTGTAATCAGCACTTCAGCAACTAACAAGATCCTGAACTTGCAGACTTTAAAATTATTAGAAAAGTGCCTCAATCAGAATGTTAGTATTATGTTTTCCAGTTCTTTTGGTTGTTGATTACAATCTTGCTACTGTGCGTAGAAACAATTCTCACCACTGATACTTCACAACAAAAAGATGGTAATTTCAGGCAAGGTATTAAGCACTGATATATTTTCCTGTATCAGAATTGTAGTATACATGGGTTTATGTGTTTTTAAATTATGATGTGCTGCAAGACTTGTCTTTCCCCTTTTCATTTGAAGAAAATTTTTCTTCTCTGAAGTTTTCAGGTAGAAGCTATCCTTCACTTTCTTATTATTCAAAAGAAGTAGAAAAGTTTTGGGATCTCCCTCCAAAATCCCTAGTAGTCATTGAGTATTTCTGAGAATTTCTAACTACAGCCAAGGTTAGACAAAAAATACTATTGTTTATCAGAGAGAAAAACCCCAGCACTCTGTGCATATGTAGTGTTTAATAGAAAATTTAGTACTTTTTTAGACACTAGAATAAAGTTACTAAAATTGTCAAAATGGTACCTATTTAAGGACTGCCAGGTACTAATTGCTATAAAAGAATAATAGAACTGAGAAGATAATGTGATTTTATTTCTATTCAGCTTGTGTTTTCTTTGTGCCTGATCACTGAGTTGAGGCAGTTGTTTCGTAGTATTTTGGTAGCTTTCTTGCTAGAAACTATAACAAAGAAAATGCCTATTGGAATTACACTGCTAAAAGATTCTCTGGACGTTCTTTTACTATTCAAAAGTATATAGCAAGTCTTCTGTAGCAGATTTCCAATTGATATTATTGATTTTACTTGAAATACTCTGTATCACTAGCAATCAGGCTTGTCAAGAAATATAAATAACAATAACGAAGAAATATAAAGTTAGTGCTTCTGTCTTCAGAAGTTGATGGAAAGAATTATTTCATTAATTTAAAAGCAACCTACCTGTTCTTAGTAAAATACATGTAAACACTGATGGTAACAACAGATCCTCATGCATATGAAGCTTAGCAATTTAAATTTAACCAATATCAATGTAATTTTATGGCTGTTCCATATGCTATATAAAGTAAATTGAAACAGTGCTCTTTAGGAATTGAAAGGAATTAGATCATTCTTCAACTCACTGATAGTAATCTTAGATAATGGAGAATGATGCATGATGATTGCAGCCCTCATTGGTACTGTGTTCTTCAAGATGTTTCATTATAGTAAGATTTCAATATGTTCCGTTATAGCACTTGGTTTGTGACTGATTTGTCCCCCAGTTTGTTGCTGCAGTCATATCACAAGCAGTCTCTGCACCTGATTAGGTTATTTCTAAAAACTCTTATTGACTTAATAAATAGGAGCACCTAGCAGTTCTTAAACTGAGACTGTTTCTCTGCAATATGAACACTTACAAATGATGTCAGTGTGATACTCCAGAAAAGTACGAAGTACTCCTAATGTGGACAGAGGTCCACACAGAACTTAGCTTAGACTGGAATTTAGACTCTAAAAAAAGCCCTGAGCTGTATTAAGGAGAACCATTTCAATGAAATCACATTTTCACTGGCATAATCTAGCGGTCTTCTATGATGAACTGACCGCATTGTTCTACAAAGGGAAGACACCTTGACATTCTTGGTGGAGAATGCATTCAACGGCTGCTTTTTAGCTTTTAGAGCAAATCTCTCTCTGCTCTCCGAGGGCTTTGTTAGGAAAGTTTATCTCTTTTGCAGGGGCTGAGAACTTGACTTTGAAAAGTCCATGTGGACTGCCAATATTCTGTGATATTTGTAAACTTTGAGCACTGCTATTTTACTTCTCTGAAGAGAAAAAAAAATGCTTTCTCTTGTAAAACTGCTTTTCAAGGGACTGCATGCCATCATTTTTTCTCTTTTAATGCTCAAAAAGGCTGTGCAGGGATTCCTTACTCCCCATTCACAAGTTGATTTTTCAACTAGAGAGTCAGGGAGTGATCAGCAAAACTCACTCACCTTTTAACAGCCCATTATGGCCAGTCTGTAAAGCCAGTGGAGAATGGAGGTTGATGGTAGACTATCATGGCCTGAATAGAGTCATACCCCCATTGAGTGCTGCTGTGCTGGACATGTTAGAACTCCAGTACAAACTGCAGTCAAAAGCAGCCAAGTGGTATGCCATGAATGACATTGCTAATGCCTTCTTTTCCGTTCCTTTGGCCACAGAATGTAAGCCACAGTTTGCTTTCACCTGGAGGGGCGTTCAGTATATTTGGATCCATTTGCCCCAGGGGTGGAAACACAGCCCAACCATTTGCCATGGGTTGATCCAGACTGTATTGGAACAGGGCAGTGCTCTTGGACACATACAGTACACTGATGACATTACTGTGTGTGGCAACACAGCAAGGGAAGTTTTTGAGGAAGGAGAACAAATAATCCTTCTGCATGCTGATTTTTTTTATTAAGGAAAGCAAAGTGAAAGGACCTGCCCAGGAGATTCAGTTCTGAGGTATAAACTGGCAAGATGGACGTTGTCACATCCCAATGGATGTGATTGACAAAATCACTGCCATGTCTCCACTCACTAATTAGAAAGAGACACAGTCTTTTCTGGGTGTAGTGGGCTTTTGGAGAATGCATTGACTACCTGGACTTCTGCCACATCTTTTAACATGGTTCCCCAACACAGGAATGATGTGCAGCTTTTGTAGAGGTTCCAGAGGAGAGCAAAGAAGATGATCAGAGGGCTGGAGAACCTTTCTTAGAAGACAGGCTGAATGATCTGGGCATGTTCAGCCTGGAAGAGAAATGGCTGTGGGAAGATGTCATTGCAGCCTTTAAAAGGAGTTTATAAACAAGAGAGAAATCAACTTTTAACGAGGGTAGATAGTGATAGGACAAGAAGGAATGGTTTTAAACTAAAGGAGAGGGGGTGTCAGTGGATGGCTTATATTGAGAAACTGATGAGGTGTAGGAACAGGTTGCCCAGAGATATTATGGATCCCTGGAGACATTTAAGGCCAGATTGAACGAGACCCTGGGCAGTGTGATCTACTATATGATCTAGTGCTTGGCAGAGGGGTTGGAACTTGAAGATCCTTTGGATCCCTTCCAACTCAAGCCATTCTGTGATTCTGTGATTGCATGATTCTGGAATGGTAAATAAATAATTCTAACTGCAAGCACTGATGTACCGCTCGCTCAGAGGCTCAAGTTATTCTTCATGTGGGACTAAAGATTTCTTGAAAAATCAGTCAATTAAAAAAAAAAAAATCCATAGGAGTATAACTTTCAGATTGTTTTGCTACAGACAAAGGCTAAATTTTCCTCGCAGTTTTTCCACTCCTCAGTATTTCAGTGGCAACTTCTTTATTTGAATTGTTGAATAGTTTCAAAGACAAGTGGAAACACTCTTGCAGTAGAAATTATCTGAGAGCTAAGACACCATCTGATTTAAATCCTTATGCCACAAACTTCTAAAAATGATGAAAATATTCTGCAAAATATTAACATTTTTCTGTGCTTTTTTTTTTTCCTCTGGCATCTCCTAGTGACCATTGTTAGAAACATGCAGAAATTCTGTTGGACAATACACAGATTTTCTAGTATTGTACCAATAAGCTGGTTTTCAATAGCAAAATTAAAGAGTTTCTGGTTGGGCTCAGTAATATCTTAACTTTGGAACTCAGACATCTAGAAACATTCACTGAATGCCTTGTCATATCTCTAGATTTAAGAATTTCAGAAAAACTCTTTTGGAAAAACAAGCAACACAATACAAATGGAGCAAACACATAGTTAACAACAGTAATCAGGAAAAAGAATGATTTCCCTTTTGTATTCCAAATTTTGTCTGCCTGATACTGGTAAGGATGAGTACAAACATAGCTGTATTTTTTCTATTGACCACACATGATATGAAGATAACTCCTGGTCCTATCATTGCATACTGATTATCAGTTGATTTCATCTGGACTTATGCCTGTTTTTTTTTTTAAACCTAGAGATTATTTAAATAAAATTTGGATTAAAATTTAAATTTTAATTCAAAGTTAATTTTAGTTAATTTTCATTAAAAAATAATTATTTGGAAAAAAAAATTGAATGTACCCTTCTTACAACTGTAATTTTAAGAATATAATATATAATGTGCATTAAGCACATTTTTGTCATCAAGATCATGTATTTTATTTTTTTAAAAACTTCAGCAAATTTTGAAAATAGACTCATTTTCTACACTGGCAGTAAATCATAAAGCTTTAGATACTGTCTTGTACAGTGAGGATAATTTTAATCCTATTTGGAGGAAGCCTTCTGCTTTAATTGCTTTAAACTCATATAATATATAAAACCTGTATTTTTTTTCAAAAGTATCCAAATTCCTAAATATTTAATAATTTAATTGCTTTAAAGGAGTAAGTATACATAATTAATCATGTTCATGTAATACTATATTTTGACAAAAATCTTAAAAGTGAGAAATACCAATATTTTTGAGATCATGTTCAGCTACAGTATGGTGTAAGTAAACTGTATGAAAATATTGTTACTCAATGGAAAACAGTTTTAGTACAAACAGCCTATTTATTGGGATAGAAGGATTAAACAAAATGATTAGAATTATCATGGTTAGTACCACAGGGTTCAATGAAATTTATCCACATAATCCCCTTATCAGTCTTAAGAAAAATTGCTAAGATGTCTGGCTTTGTGAAGACTGTAGCCTTTTCATAGTCCACAGTTTCTCAAAGACAAATGTAAATATTGGTTCCTAATTAAAGAACATTGCAGAGACCAACAACAGTAGTGCCCTTTACAGTGAATGTTGCCACTATCTGTTGGGTGTGAATGAGGCACTTCAGTATGGCACAATAAAAAGCCTTTCTTTGTGTCTCAGAGTCAAGGTGTATGCTTTGTAGTCCTGGGAGCATGTTTCACTAGTTGAAAAAGATAAATGCCAGTCTTTTATCAACTTTAATCCTCATGCCTGGACTGTTCTATCAGGAACCTGACAAGGTCACTTGCAGAGAAGGATTGTGTGGAAGTGATTTGTCCTGATAGTGTCCCGATAAAGTCCTTATGAGAAGGTACTTGTTTAAGTCCACTTAATTTTGACATCACTGATGCTCAGAGAAATCTCAAAAAGATTTTCACTTCAGTCTTATGGAGGGTGTTCTATAGGCCACCCAAGTATTTATAAATGTTAATGTATATTACCATCTCTTTATTTACAGAATTTGGTTTCTGAAGCTAATGCAGCTGTAAAGTGTGATGTCTTCATCTCAGTGAAGTAGATAAGCTTTCATTTGTCTTATCTTTATGCATACAACAGTTATAACCATAACTCATAGTGAATACAATTAAATGTGTGAAAATAAGCTGTTCCGAATGTCCTGCTTATTTTGATGAAATGGTTTTTAGAAGTTGTACAGCTTTCATTGCTTTGGAAACTTTACATGTACTTCTTTTTTTCCCTTTCAGAATGTTAATAATTCTGCACTTAAGTGCTTATGATTGTCATTGCACTCTGTATGTACCATCAGTGCATTTTATCTACTCAGCTTGTTCACAGTATCTACTGCTATATATTATTGTATTGTATTTGTTTTATGCAACTTGCACATAAAAGGAAAACAGTCTACTGTTTATCTCAGAACATAATTTGATGTGATCATTTTCTTACTGTTTTACACTGATTTTCAAAAATGACAATTCAAACTAACAATCAGTTCCCAAAAGTAAGGATGATAGTGATTTATTTTTTTGCTGCTGATCAGAATGTGGCAACTATTGGGAAATTAGGATACACTGTATATTATCTGTAAAAAAAAAATCAAATGTAAATCACTCAATAAAGGAGAAAATCTAGTAGACAAATCAAATAAATACTTCTTCCACATACTGAAAACAGTGTGCTATCAAATGACAAAATATGAGGGCTGCTCCAAAAGTAATGCACCCTATTCCATTATGTTGGCCCACAACATCAAAGGCGGATATTGGTGGTATGGCAGTAGAGGTTTAACCTTTACACCAATATCCTATTACATTTTGTTGCCCTGTGACAGATGGCAGCAGACGAGTGCTTTGACAGAATGGCGTCTGACATGGAAGTGTGGATGAAGCAAAAGTGTGTCATTGAGTTCCTCCATGAGGAAAATTGATACCCACACTGACATTCACTGATGCTTGTGGAGCAGTTATGGATACCCAACAGTAGGTATGAGCATAGTGAGACCAAGGGTGGTGTGCTTCAGCAGTAATGATAATAACCATGGATGACCTCCATTGGTGCAGATTTTTATGAGCACACATGCAGGCTCTTGTTCATTGCTGATGAAAATGCACAGCTAATGGTGGTGACTGTTAAAAAAGAGTGTTTTGTAGCTTAGAATTTCCTCTGTCAAACACTGTTACTGTTCTCTTTGTACATGTTATAGTTTCAATAGGAATAAATAGGAGGCATTACTTTTGGAGCCATCAGTGTGTGATAAGCAAAGTGACTTTTCATCTCTTGTTACAAATTCATATGGGTTATTAGTGTTTGAGGTTTTTTCTTTATTCATATTTACAGTGAATCTTATTTTTTATAAATGTATAGAAAATGAAACTTCCTATCCAGATAAATTATTGTGAAGAAAATGTCGATACTTTACTCCAGGTTACTAATTGAAGAATATGTATTAGTTGTATTGCTTTCAAAAGTAAAGGTCTCTAAGCTAGTGTTTTAGTCCCTATTTATTCACTTTGATTTGTTTCTCAATTTCATATCTTTACTCTTCTCCCATCTTCCTTTTCTTGTCTTCATCTTCTCTTTTTTAATTTAATAAAAGTATTAAGAGAGCATATGGAGAAGAACAAGTATATTTTATCTATATAAAACAAAAAGGCAAGTGACAGTACAATATGCCTTCTTGTTTGGCTGATGTCATGAAAATAGGAAGCAACATGATTAGAAGTATTAGGCAGTAAAGTATTTGTAAACATCTGAGTGCTTACTAGTGGTAGTATTTCTACTACTTTGGTAGTATAAATAAGTGAATTTTAATTTGCGTCAGCTCCTATATCTGTTATCAGCTCTAAGAATATGAATAAGTACTATACTCCAAAATCAAATAAAATTGTAGTGAGAATTGTTTTTCATTGCAGTAAACCAAAATTCTGTCTTAAGTGTTGGTACTGTTTGTTTTAAACATAGGACTGCATGGATCTAGGAAGTACCATTTTTTCTAATGGAAATGGTAATAAATATTAAATATTACTATTAAGAAAAGTAGATCTTAAAGAATGAAAAGGTATTTTGGTAGGAAATTATGTAGAATGTGATTGTTTCTAGATTTTTCTGTTTTATTCTTTCTGTGTAGGTGCCCATAACAATAATAAGGAAATCTTTTCAGATATAAGGCTTGTGATTTTTACAACTGGAATCACAGTAATTACTGTGTCAACCACACATCAATTCACAGACAGGAATCTTAGGGTGTGGATCAGCTACTTGAAAACAAACTGTTTCCTTCAAATTGTTCTAATAACAGCAAGTAAAAGAGATCTAATTTCTCAGCAGAAGTGACTCTAAAATTCTTTTCAGCATTTGCTGTGATGTGTCAGTTGGTCTTTATGAAGTTGTTAATGTATCTTATGTGCTGTAAAAGAACCACTGATTGCTAGAATCAAACATTCAGCTTTGTATATGGTAGCTGATTCAGTTTATATTTGTTTCTTTAGCTAATTGAGCACCAAGGAGCAGATGTCAAATTAAGCAATATCTTATTCACCAATTTCTTTACTAGAAAGTACAAGATTACTTGAGAACTTTTTCACATATGTATTTTAAGGTTAATGCTGAAATTTCAAGCTTCATTTTATGAGAGTAATTTGTTAAGAAGGGCTAGTGTTACACGTTAATTTGAAATAGTTATTCCTTTTGAGATATGGAATATATAGAACACTTTTATTTTCAATTTTTTTAATGTTTTTATTTTTTTTCTAGCATGGAACAATGTCTTAAAGATCTGAGATCAGAAGTAAATGAAATATGTACTGATGAAATACTACAAAGCACAAATGACTGCCTTCAGTGGTTAAACAACTGCAATTTTGTTTCTCTCCGTCCTTCATCTACACCACATGGAGAACTGATGGAGTTCCTTAGGACTCTGGTAAAAAAAACTTTACTGAGTAGTGTAATTTTTGGGACAGTTGGTTATAGTTTGAGTTATTTCTTTCTTGTCTCTCACTATGGTGAGTATAGTTCAGAAATTTTTCTATGAAGTTTAGTACCATTTGCTTATGTTTCCTTCTGATTATGTCCTAACTGCACAGATTTGGGGCAAAATATTTTTACCGATTATTCCACATGTTGGGCACTACTAGGCCTGTTTTGTAAACCCATGTAGATGAAAACATGTAGATAAAAACATATGAAGTTACTGTAGGCATGTTATGGCTTGTTCTTCACATGTATCAATATGAATGTTATCCTTCTGATAGTTGTCCTTTACATATTATTCAACCATTACCTTTCTACCTACTTTTACTAATTTGAAATGCAGAAGCTATACCCATTTTTCCAGTAAGTGAACTGAACTTATCTAGAAATTCCATTTCACTTCAGGGAAAAAAAATTATGATTATGGAAAGTTATCCAAACTTTATATGCAAAGTTAATCATAGAATATAGATGAGGAATTTTGAAAATTTAATTGACAAGTGAAGGGTGATAACTAAGTAAATGGCAGACTGCAATTTTGTGTGTTAACCACGTGTGTGTGATATATACATATATGCATATATACAGGTGTCTAAATAAATCTAAACCTTATTGTCATGGTTTTATGTTTTTTGGTTTTCAGTATTCCACATCATAACATCATGTAGTGCACTGGCAGTTAAAGTGTTAATACTCCAATTCCAGTTACCTATCCCTATAACATGACTTATGGAAGTCATGGGGTCTGGCCCTTCCATGTGGGGCAGTCTCTTACTGCCTGGCAGTGGGTGCTGGAGGGTGCTTTCGTAGCTGTTCCAAGCTTTTCAGGTTTGACTTGGTCTCAGGAACTCTCTCTCTCCTATCTTATTTGATTTATTAGTCTCAATTTCAATTATATTGTATTATATTGTGTTATCTTGCATTCTGATAACACAGTTAGTAAAATAAGTTTTCCTCCATAGGTCATTGCCACTGTTTTTTTCCTTCCTTGAGCCCAGCTCCCATCTCCCTATCCCTTTTCCCTTTCCTTTCTCATTTTGTGGGGCCGTGGGGGGGGCCTACTGCCCCCCTGTCACGGGCATAGATTGATCTAGTTAACTCTGTGACAGTTTTTGGTGGAGAATGCAGGCATTAGCTGCTTTTTAGCTTTTAGAATCCATTACTCTCTCTGCTCTCAGAGAGCTTCGTTAGGAAACATTATCAGTAGTTCAGGTTTCTGTGCTGAAAAACTTGACCTGGAAAGCTCAAGCGTACTGCCAGCATTCTGGGATATTTGTAAATTTTGAGAACTGCTTAGTCTGGACAGTGCTTCTTCCTTTTTTTTTTTCTCCTTTTGTCCCCCTTAACCCCTTTTTAGTAGCTACCAGCGATGAACCCACTCTTTATCGTGGGGGCAGTGTGTAAGGGATTAAAAGCCCTTATTTTACTTGCAACTTATTGGCCAATTGTCAATGTCATGATTAGTTGTTATGCAATTGTGATCATATATAACCAAACAAGGGCACTGATGGAGACATCTGCACAGTACTTATATGCGATGTGGTATGATTGGAATTTTGATGTTTACATTCCAGATGGAATGGCTAATTTTTCAAACAACTACATCCCAAATGGAGTAGCTAATTTTAGAAACAACACAATGTTCACACAGGTTTCCAGGATTTCTTATCAGTTTGTCACATGTTTTTTGAATGTCGAATTAATGCTCATTTTGATGTGCGTGTATGTTATCAGTCTCCCTGAATGTATTCCAATGCATTCATGATATGTGGAAGGAGTCTCTTCTAAAACCAGAGAATGCTGACTGGCAGGGAATATGGAGAGGTTTAGGAAAAATTTCAGAAGCATGGGGACTCACAGTGTCATGGGATTTCATTCTTGAACACCCGTGGGATCCCAAGAAACTAAGCCAGTATTTGAGTCAGGGACGATGCGGCTTACATAAATCCAAGGAGGTACAACTTATTTGCGGTTTGGCTTCTGTTTACTGCGCCCTGTATAATGCTATTTTGGAGAGAGAGAGTTTCCGAGCTGAGGTTCAAGCCAAAGGGGAAAATCTCCAAGTCAAATCTGATCAATTACAGGAGACACCAGTAACAATATCAGTTGCCTGTTTGGAAAACAAGAAATGAAAATGAGTGTCCTTGCATCTAGAATGGAAAAAAGAAGAAGCAGAGGAGGAGGTGGAGGGTGATCCAGGTGAGGGGCCCTCCTCAGAATCATCATCATCAGGAAAGGCAAAAGGAAAAACTAAGAGATATGCAGAAAAGAGTGATGAAGAGGAAGTCTCTATTACTACTCGTTGGCCTCTGAAGATGACTGAAATCCAGGGCTCAAGAAAGGAGTTTACACGGCGCCAGAATGAAACTCTCGTTTCCCGATTGCTTCGCTGCTGGGACAGCGGGGCCAGTAGCTTGTCTCTAGATAGTAATGAAGCTCGCCGACTAGGCACCATTGCGAGAGATCCAGACAGAAGGATTAGTAGATATTTGGATGGGGCTGCCACCCTCTGGGAAACAAGTGTTAATAGCCGAAAAGGAATGGCATCCCTTCAAAGACGGCTTGAAGCCTGTGATGAAAAGGTGGGATACAGTTGAAAAGGGTATCCAGTATTTGAGGGAAATAACCACGGTGGAAATGTTGTGACCCTAACTTTGTTCCTAACCACCCACACCAAGACCACAACCCTGAGAAAGTGAAGACGACGCCTGAGATATGGTGGAAAATCACAACAACAGCACCAGAAAGATACACCAGTACACTAACAGCAACGTTAGACAGATACCAGGACCAACAGAGAAGACTCTTACGTTTTGAATTGATTCTTACGCTCCAAAACTATGAACAACTACTCTCAACCCACACTTCCATTTCCGCTGTCTCACACATGACGGACCAACTGAATGAGAGAAAGAGAGAAATGTAAGAGCAAAGGTCTCTACTAATTAATCATGATAAACCTGTAGTAGTATCAGAAATGCTTGATGAAGATCAGGATAATCAAAAGAGTATAATGAAGCAGCTGATCAAACTAATGCAAATCCAACTAATTAAAGATGATGAACCCTCCTTCTCACATGCACCATCAAAAATCTCAGCTGTTAAAGGCAAATGCTTTCCGGCTCCAGTAAGGAATACTGCATTGCAGTTTGCCTTGTGGCATTACCTATGTGACCATGGAGAAGACACAAGGAAGTGGCATGAACAAGCTGCTCCTGTACTACAAGAACGGGTGAGAGATTTACAAAACAGATCAATCACCAGTGCGCTTGCTCCAGTTACCACAGGTAATGAATAGAGGGACCCCTCTCTCAGTCAGGGAGAAAAGGGATAATAGAGTTTATTGGACTGTGTGGATTAGATGGCTTGGCACATCAGAACCACAGAAATATAAGGCACTAGTGGATGCTGGCGCACACAGTGCACTCTGATGCCCTCGAGTCATGAAGGAACAGAATCAATCCATATTTCTGGAGTGACCGGGGGCTCTCAAGAGTTGACTGTGTTGGAGGCTGAGATAAGCCTCACTGGTAAGGACTGGCAAAAACATCCTATTGTGACGGGCCCAGGGGCTCCATGTATACTAGGTATTGATTATCTCAGAAGGGGGCATTTCAAGGATCCTAAGTGATACAGATAGGCCTTTGGAATAGCTGCTGTAGAAACAGACAACGTTAAGCAGCTGTCTGTTTTGCCTGGCCTGTCAGAAGATCCATCTGTTGTGGGGTTGCAATGAGTAAAATAGCAACAGGTACCAATAGCTACAAAAACGGTGCACAGACAGCAGTATCGCACCAACAGGGATTCCTTGCTCCCCATTCATAAGTTAATTCGTTAACTGGAGAGTCAGGGAGTGATCAGCAAAACTCACTCACCTTTTAACAGCCCGTTTTGGCCAGTGGAGAATGGAGGTTGATGGTAGACTATCATGGCCTGAATGGAGTCATACCCCCACTGAGTGCTGCTGTGCTGGACATGTTAGAACTCCAGTATGAACTGCAGTCAAAAGCAGCCGAAGAGTATGCCACCATTGACATTGGTAACATCTTCTTTTCCGTTCCTTTGGCCACAGAATGTAAGCCATGCTTTCACCTGGAGGGGCGTTCAATATACTTGGAACCATTTGCCTCAGGGACAACACAGCCCAACCATTTGCCATGGGTTGATCCAGACTGTATTGGAACAGGGCAGCGCTCCTGAGCACTTGCAGTACACTGATGAAACCGTTGTGTGGGGCGGTACAGCAGAAGAAGTCTTTACAAAATGAGAGCGAATAATCCAAATTCTTCTGCCAGCTGGTTTTGCTATTAAGGAAAGCAAAGTGAAAGGACCTGCCCAGGAGATTCAGTTCCTAGGTATAAAGTGGCAAGATGGCCGTTGTCACATTCCAGTAGATGTGATTGACAAAATCACTGCCATGTCTCCACTCACTAATAAGAAAGAGACGCAGTCTTTTCTGAGTGCAGTGGGCTTTTGAAGAATGCATGTTCCAAGCCATAGCCTCATTGTAAGCCCCCTTTATCAGGTGACACGAATGAAGAATGAGTTTACATGGGGCCCTGAGCAGCAGCAGGCTTTTGAACAGGTTAAACAGGAGATAGCCCTTACCTTGGCCGTAGGGCCATTATGGACGGGACAAGATGTAAAGAACATCCTCTACACTGCTGCTGGAGAGAAAGATCCCACTTGGAGTTTGTGGCAAAGAGCCTCAGGAGGGACCCGAGGCCGACGCCTGGGATTCTCGAGTTGAGTGTACAGGGGGTCGGAAGAGGGGTACACTCCAACTGAGAAGGAGATCTTAGCCGCGTATGAGGGGGTTCGGGCTGCTTCTGAAGTAGTCGGTACTGAAACACAGCTTCTTCTGGCACCTCGACTGCCAGTGCTGAACTGGATGTTTAAAGGAAAGGTTCCCTCCACCCATCGTGCTACTGATGCCACTTGGAGCAAGTGGATTGCACTGATTACACAACAAGCACGGATGGGGAACCTCAGCCGTCCAGGAATCCTAGAGGTCATCATGGACTGGCCTGAAGGTAAAAAGTTTGGAACATCACCAGGAGAAGAGGTATTGCGAGCTCAAGAGGCCCCACCATACAGTGAACTACCAGAAAATGAATGACTTTCGTAAGTGTATAGGGATAGGTACCCAGAATTGGAGCATTAACACTTTAACTCCCAGTGCACTGCACGATGTTATGATGTGGAATACCGAAAACCAAAAAACGTAAAACCATGACACTTATCCAGTGAATTATTCTGGTTTGCTTCTTTGTCATGGTTCCATTGTAGGATTGCAGTATCTCTAGGCAGAGATTCTCTGTATTGGTAGAGAAAATCTAGTTACAAGCAGTGCAGTATTTTTTCGTGTGGGATTTCTTCTGGCTAAAGCTTAAACTTCATCAAATCACTTTGTTTATTTTGACTCATGAAACTGGCTGTTGATCTATCAATCACTTAAAATCCACTGAATTCATTATTTGTAGCCACAGATCATTTAAGATTTTTCAAATCATGAAGTTCTAGAAATACTAGGTCTTTAATGTTCACGTGTTGAAGAAATGATTTAGTTCCTTTCTGACACAGGTGATCAGTTTGAATGTTGCTGTTAATAATCACCCTGCTCAAGAGTGTTGGACTGCTACTAGTCATACCTGATCTAGACAAAATGAGAGAATCTCATGCTGACTTGCAAAGTTTTTTGTTACTCCTCTTAGTCTAGTTAGATCCTTACTTAACACCCTTAGGAAAGGTGATGACAGTGGTGGCTTATATACCTGTGTCCACTCCCTGCGTTCACCTTCTGTCAGGTCTGTTCAAGCCATTCACTGAAACACCAGGTGGTGGCATTTGTTTGGGAAATTCCAAAATGTCTCCATCTCTGGAATACCTTGGCTACATCATACACAAAATTTGCTTTCTAGTTCTTCAGCTTCCCAGGAGTCTACAGACTTCATGTTAGTCTGGCTGTGGGCTGTAGAGGTCAGTTAAACTAGTAGGCTGATAAACAGAGAGTGAAGTGTGAGAAGCTTTGAAACATTAATGTTACACAGATTATCACAAGAAAAACGTTGCAGCTTGGGAATTGGGACATTTCTATTTCCAGGCTCTTACTTTCTCAGATAATCCAGCCTGTTGTGTAGATGGGACTATGGATGAAAAGTGTGTATATATTAGCATAAGTAGTCCTTCTGTAAGGAGTTAGACTCACAGTAGATAACCCTTAGGTCCATAAACACGTGCATTAAACTGTTTGCAGTAGTATTCAGCATTAATGAGATCATTACAGTTTGACCTTTCTTAACTGAGTGTTTCCATCCATTGAATTAATTACTCAGTTAACTTAAATAAAAGCTTGCAAGTGACAAATTAAGTAACATCATACAATATATCTTCTAAGATTAGCCTTCCTTTTGCCTCAGGACAGTATTTCTGTTTGTTCTTACACCCCTTCCCGTATGTGTGTTTTGTTAGGAATTTCGTTTAACTTTTAAGCTGCTGGAACAATATTTTAAAAATAATGCCAAGTTCCATATATGCAGTGGCTAATTAGCTGTATTTAGGTTTTTTATTAGTGTGATATTCTCAAGAATTTGTAAACTCATGGAAACACTAAGAGATTCTTCATAAAGACTAAGAGTATTCTATTATGTGAAATTCCAACGTTCTATTTGATATTTTGTAGTTCAAAATAATTAGAAGCTGAGTATGTATATGAACACATCTTCACTGAAATAACTTCGCCTAAAATAATGGCATTTTTAAAAAGAAAATCTTTGTAATATTGGATATATGTACTAACATAACTGGAACTAGCCTAGATTAGATAGTGAAGTGCAAGTCTTATCCTGTGTACTGTTATCACAGATTTCCTGGGCTCAAAAGAGAGCTTTTCACATTTCTCAAAAATTGCTAGATGTTAATTTGAATGTTTTACTATTGTTTTTTCCCCTGGGAGTTCAACAGTTTTCAATCATCAGAAAAAAAAAGAAGTTCCAATGCTGAAAAATTCTTGTGACTGAAAAGATTAATAAAAAATCCAAAAGTAACACTGAAATTTTTGTCCTAAATTTTGTCTTTTTTAATATTAATTTTAAAATTTTATTAATAAATGGTTAAAGTGAATATTTTATATTTCAAAATTATTACAGTAGTACCATACTCCAATATTATTTATTTCTCTCCTTTTCAGAATGAGAGAGGAAATAAAACTAATAACTCTCTGCAAATAGAATTAACTAATTCATTAGTTCTGAGGGTGGAAGGTCACTGAAAGTTGTTTTGTCCATCTATACAGTCAGATAGCTAGGATAAAGGACATAGGAGGGAGAAATTATCCAAGAACTATCCTTTTGCAGTTTGCAATGATCCTTTCCTTGTTGGAAGACGTAGGAGGGAAGTGGTGGGAGGTGTGGAAGCAGATGAGAAGGCCTCCACACCTTGGTTCGTCTAAAATTTTTCTGCTTGATTCCTGAAACCCAGAGATTTAAGAATGCAACCTATTTCATTCATTTTTCTTTTGACTGTGATGGGAGATCTGTTATTTCTCGGCAGCTAGAAGACTGAGAGTTGGTCTGTAAAATGAAAGTTTGGTGGGCCTAGAGCTCTGGGCAAAGCCAGCCTGCAACAGGGAGAAGTTTGTTCAGTTTATCACAAGTTTTCACTTCTAGTTCTTTAAGAGGGTGATGGGCATATTATTTTGTGTTTACAGTAGCCTTTCTCTCAGATGTGAGAGAAAGAGCCGGAGCACAAAAGGCAACTGTATTTATTCTATAAATTCCTGTCTTAGTTTTATGAGTAAAACATGTAAATTGCAAATGTTAATTTAATACAATTTTTTTTCCAAGATGTGGTGTGGACCAGAACAGACAGGCCCTATCAACTGTCAAGGCAAGACTGTTTAGTGAACTGTGTTTTTTCTCATCTTTCCTTTGAACTGTGGATTAGAACTGATGGAAAAAAAACTGAGTTGAGGATGTAAGAATGATAGGGAGAGGAATGTGAGTTCATTGGAATAGATTGACAAAGAAATGGACTGAAGCATAAGTACATAGGAAAACAGCCTTTGTTATTTCAGTTGTTTATAGAGCAATTAGTTTCATTCTATTTGCTGGTAAGATAATTAACAATGGAAGTAATTGGTACTCTAGCATAAAGCTGTTGATTTTATTAACAGTTAACAAAATATTTCTAAAATACTGTCTGATTTACTTTTGTTAGCAAAGGTTGCTGAAGAATGAGCAAAATCAAGAAGAAATGATTCTTCACTTCCTTCTGGATCTCTCTAGTCAGTGTGGTGTTTCATTTCCCTGTTCTCCAAGTGGGATGTCTTTTGAGTTTACGTCTTCTCTTCATGCCATTGAGGATGATTCAACAATGGATGTGAAATCTCTCTGGGATGATGTGAGACTGCACCTTCGACGATTTTTAGTAAACAGACTGCAAAGTCAAGAAGAGACAAATCCCAATGCTTCACAACAACAAATGCAGCTTAAAACTCAGTGCATACAGCAACTTCTGTTCCTTTATCCTGAATCAGAAGTCTTATCAAAGTATCAAAATATGCAGAGTAAAATGGTTCGTGATCTTCTACAGAATTGTGTTTTATCTAGCTGTGGTGAAACAAATTTTGATAAGGTCGTTCATGGCTACCAAAGTTCCATACCGACACTATGCACAATAATAAGAGAGGATTTCTATATACTAAGTGGAACTATCGATCCTTCTTCATCTCTGAAGTTCATTAATGAAACTTATCTGGATACTATCACTGAAGAAATAACAGTTCTTCTTGAAAGACTTTGTGAGCTGCAGTTCAAAGAAAATGCTCTGCACATAGTTAAGGCGAACAAGATTTCAAAGAAGCATAGGAGAACGGTTCATGCTGTGGGTTAGTAGATATAATTTATGTTCATTGCAGTTAGATATTATTTTAATATTACTACTTTTTTTTCTTTTTCAACATACCTTTTTATTTCCTACAAAAAGAGTGTCCAAAGATTATTAATTCCAGCTTTATGTCTTAAATGCACTATTGCTAAGGTATAGACCATGTCAGAATTGTGCTGAAACATGACTTTAAGGTAAGGGAAAATATTTTATACTTATTTATTTAGAAATGATGATATACTTCACTGGAAAATGTTCTTATGCCTTAATCTTTTTTTTTTTTTTTAAGCGCAGCTTATTCCAACTGCTTGAATATACCTTAGAATAAGAAAATAAGAACTACTTAAACTAAATTTTAGAAAGTACAACTCTTCCCTCTTGTAAAATTTTGATTAGCAGAGGTTTTCTAATCATGAAGTAGATACAAAATCGTAGATCAAGGCTGACCTAAAAAGATTACTGTGCAAATTCTAATTTAAAAAATAAATAAATAAAAAATAAGATTTCTATTTGTGCAAAAGCACTGTTAGAATTAATGAACCTGTTCATTTTTTCTTGTTCTAAGTAGTTTAAGGCAGTAAAGCAGTCTGTTAACAGTGTATTAGTTCTGTCCTTTCTTTTTCACCAATGGTGAATCATAACGAGCCAATTTGTGAGAGGAGGACTCCAAAAAGTTGTAGGGGATGCAAAATTTCGTACTGTAATTACAAGAACTTATGTAACTGCTTTTCCAATTCAGAGTTTTGAGCATTCTTCTATACAAGAGTTGGTTATTACCAACTATGGAGGTCTAAAATGTAGACCTCCACAGAAGTGCAGGAGACTGCAGACAGAAAAAGTTAGTTTAGAATAATTAATAAATTAAAAAAAAAAAAACAACAACCAGGGAATAGATCTTTGTAAGGTAAAAAAAAAAAAAAAGGTAAGTAATTGCTGCAAACAGATCCTGCTTGGGTTTCCCACAGGCCACCCCTGCACAGCTCTGTAGCACAGGGCCCACCCTTCAGGCACTGCTCCACACAGGTCCCCACGGTGGCAGCTCACCCAGCCCTCCAACCCCACCACGATCTCCTCCCTCAGGCAGGGACAGCCTGCTCCTCCGTGAGCCTCTCCTGGGCCGCAGGGAGCTGATGCTCCGTGCCTGGAGAATCTCTTCCACTGACCTGGTTGCCTGTGTGGCCGCTTCTCACTCATTTCTCACCCCTCTCTCCCAGCTGTTGTTGTGCAGCAGTGTTTCCATCTCCTACATTTGCTCTCCGAAAGTGCATCCAACTTCTCTCATGGCTTGGCTATGGCAGCTCAAAAGAAATAATTAACTATGAGAGCGATGAGGCCCTGGCACAGCTGCCCAAAGAAGCTGTGGTGCCCCATCCCTGGAGGCACTCAAGGCCAGATTGGATGGGACCCTGGGCAGCTGAGGTGGTGGGGGGCAGCACTACCCACGGCACGGGGTTCAGAAGTGGATGCACTTTGAGGTGTCTTCCAGCCAAAATTATTCTGTGATTCTATGGCTCTAAAAAGTTTGTAATTTAATCTTTCATTCAGTCTCAAAACAACTCAGATCTACTCCAGCTGTCTCCATTTTACATTTAAGGCAGGAATGCTAAAGTGACTAAAAGTGTCTAAAAAGACAGATTAACAGCTTCTGCATTATGTGGAATAAAAAATCAATCCTTCAGTCTTTTAAGACAGTTATTTCATATGCCTAAATATTCTTTGTCACAAGATGTGTCTTATACCTTTCTGTGCCTCTGCATCTATCAGGACAGATCTCCAGCATATGTTTTTATTGTAAATTCAGTAGAACAGAGAAAAGTGAAAATATGCAAAGTAAACTTTGGGAGCTGTGAGTTTTAAAAATATTTACAATGAAGTCTAAAAAAATGTCAATTTCTTGAATCCCTTCCAAGATTTTATATTTTGGTTTCCTGTGCTGACCTCCAGCTTAAGCACTAGGAATGCACAAGAGGCTGTGTGAATACACAGTCAGCAGAGCTGATGCCAGCTGACTGAAGGGTTAGGCCCTCTGGCGTTGTGCTCAGCAAGGAGAGCTGGGGGAAAGGAGAACCAACCAACTACCAAAGTGACAATAGTAGAGTTACTGGGCTAGGGTAAAATAAAGAATCAGAGTTGTGAAGGTTGGTAAGATTTTTTTCATCTTATTCCATTCCTTAGTGATGTCTATTATATATAAATAATTGGAATTATTAAATCAAATGAAATTTATACATGTGTCATTACTGAAGCAGTTGTTATTGAACACTTAATTGAATGAGATCTCATATGTGAAGAGTCTTTTCTGGTAAGAAATTTCTCTCTTTGAAATGTTTGGTTTACTAGATTTGTACTATGCTTATTCAGGAAAAAACATTTTTTCCCCTGGAACTCAAGTGTTTACAAGGCAGTTTACATGGAAATAACTACATTGGAAAAAATAGTACAGAATAAATACTATTTGGGGATGTTTATACCTGTAGACAGATTCTTAATGTCACGTGGTTTTTCCAGCTAGGAACTATTGTTTAATTCTGTTTAGGCAAAGGATACTTTTAGCAGCCTCCCACAATTAATAATTAAGGTAATAATTAAATATTTTTATTATAATTAAAATAATTAAAATTATTTGTACATAGTTTAAACTAAAAGATGATTTTATTAGCTTGGCTTGACAATGATACCCAGTTTGCTGAGTATTAAACAGCAAAACCAAACATGCTAGAGCACAGACAGAAGAGGGGAAGGATATTTTTTCTTCTTAGCTGAAAGACAGTACTACCAATGTGTTTTGTGTTTTTTTGATTCGTGTTGTCTCTGCCCTTTGGGAACCACCAAACCAACACATTTCAAAACAGCAAAATAATTTAATCTAAGGCATTCGATTGGGACTGTTATCTCAGAGGTGAGAAACAGCTTTGTGTTTGCTTAGCTCACCCTCAGGGAAATATGATTTTTTTTTCTTAAGAATTACTGTAATTGATCCTTCTGTATACGAGAGGAAAAAATATAACAGATAAATTTATACAGAAGACCTACTTCTGACTGGAAAATAAAGACTATGGGCTTTAACAGAGTCATAAATATTCAAAATATTTCATGTATAACTATTTATAAAGTAAGGAGTTAACATTTTTTTCTTTTATTTTTTCTTTTATTAGAAGTGTTATTTGTTGGCTACTGTAATGAGCATGTATTTGTTTATCAGGATTGAGGATGAGGATGATTTGAGAGTGGAGCTGGCAGAATGGTATTTGAAAAGACGCAATATCTTTGGCATCCAGCTTTTATGGACGTGGATGGATTTTATTTTATAACTTGATCCTATTTCTAGGTAAATCAGTGCCCCTAAAACCTGCAAACCATGCAGGATACAGCCAATAGTATTTGGCTACCTACATTACTGTAGTAAATTTTTATCTAACATGGGTCCTCCTCATGACAGTTTTTGGAATTAATATCCAAGAAAGGTTCCTCCTTCCCTGGGTTCCTCTGAAATATTTTTATCTTGGTTTTTTGATGTATTTTGTCATAGTAGTCATATATTTCTTTCAGAAACTTGTGTAATGTTATGGTGTTTCATAACAATACTAAACATGTTATATATTTGTTAATATAAATAGCATGTAATTAATCATGCAAGCGTTTTTTAGCTTATCTGCATGATTTTTTTGTTTCAGTTACAGTGTGATATTTCTCAGAAGTTACTTGTGATCAGTCAGTTAAAAGTGGATTGTAGTTGTACCTTCTGAACCTTTTTTATGTTCCTTTGCTTACAGAAATGTTAAGCTAGTTTAATCAGGATTTGCTGACATATCTTAATCCTTCATCTCTTTTAGGTTAAGAAATAGCCACTCTTAACAGAGATAAAACATCAGCCAAAGAAACTTAAAAACTACGATATTTTACACATCTAATGTACTACTGGAAGTATATTTTATCTGAATAGATTTTGTATGCATACAGAGAGAGAGAAGATAGTTATGTGGACTAATCCACCTGTCTTTAAATTTCCTTTGTCTAAAATTAAATAAAAATCAGAAGATTTTCTTTTTTTTTTTTTTTTCACGTATTCAAATTCTTCACCTTATTATTTTCATTTCGTAGTAAACCTCTCATAGATCCTTAAAGCAAATAGGAATTCTAATATAACACTTACTCCTGGGAGATATATTTTTAATATTTGTATTATTAATAACTTTTAGAATCTTAAATAAGATTTTTTATGAAAATATGAGATACAATGCATAATGTATTCATTAAAATCAGTAGCTATTTTTATGAAAATAGTACTGAGAAGTGAAAGTAAAATCAAAGCAGAGGAGATCAGTCTAAGAATGTTTTTCAAAACAAAATAGTTAAATAACCTTCATTGCTGTATTTTAGTATTCAGACTTAATATTTTTATCTGAGTGTACCAACCTCTTATTCATGTGTCCAGGAAGCTCCCTTTCTTTTTTCTTCCTCTTTATTTCTCAAAGATATAACCATGCTATTGTAAATATAAATTCAAGCATAGCTTTCCCGAATTTATCAAGAAGATGTATGCAAAGCATGATTTCAATTATGATGTTTTTCATTTGCGGTGTTCAAATATTCATGAACTTGTAAGGAATATAATTGTGTTTATATAATCTGAGCATAGTGTGTATTTGAACTGAATAGAAGTACTGATTGTTGTTTAGTGGAGCTGTACTTGTGTAGTGGAGATGTGACCAACAGGAGGAGCAAGCTTTGGAGTAACCTCTTGAAAAGAGGGTAGCTTTGGGCAATTTAATGAAAGGACTTGATAAGGAAAATCTATTTTGAGGTCATTCATCCTAAAGCATTCCCAGCAACATGCTTTCCAGCTAATTTGAAATAGGTGTTTTGAGGCTTGCGCCTTTGAAGAAATTTGATTTCTCTGTGTTTGTGTGCAAATCTTTATTTTCATTCGTTTATTATTTCCTTCCTGTGAAATGAAGAATTACAGTATGTTTACCTACAACCGTTCTTCTATGATCTTAATTATATCTACCAAAAATTATCCTGAAATAGCATTGATACCTGCTGCATGAATGAAAAAGAAAAACAAAATAAAACAACAAAAAAACACCCACAGGTTATTTATGTCTGAGAATAATTAAGGCTCAGTAGGATAGTATAATGTATTCTCCCATTTATATCTGAAAATTAAATAATCCCAGGCTTTGTTTCATACGAACAATATTTATGTCTTTGAACCATTGTTGAGATTTCTGTCCTGCTTAGTATCCCTAACAGATAAATTTCAGTACTTGTGCTATAGTTACAGTTGGTTTTCCATTGTATTTGCTTAGGAATCGATCTGTAGGATTGTTGAAATGTAGCCTTTAAGAAGGGGAGAGTATGGTGGTTCCTTGACTTACTATTTATCTCCTAGAAAACCCTGTTGCATCTTTCCAAAATGCTGGTAAACTATGCTGATATAAAGTATCCCCTGTGGATGGATGATGGTTAATAATATCCAGTTTTACATATCAGTAGTTCACCTTCATTATATAGCCCGGATTTTTGCATTTTGCATAAAAGCTTAAAACTTAATTGTGGAAATGTATTTAAAAGCTTTTTCCATAAATTTAAGCTTTAAATATTTAAATACAAAACACACTGTAGTGACTCAGAGATTGTGAAGACAAAAATAAAGGTACAGAAACTGTAACTCCTTGCTTTTCATGGACATTGTTTCTGTTTCTGCGTGAGGAAAGTAGTTGATGTGTGTCAGTTACATTTCTGCTTCCCTGGCATCTCCTTTTCTACTTTCTATCACTGTAGACTTTCTAGGTATGTGTCTCTTACCGGAACAGAGCTATAGCAGACCTGTAAAAAACAATAGGCGGGACAATTGTTGGAAAAGGGTGGTATATACGTGTAAGTAGACTTTATGTCTACTGACTTCTTGAACTCCACTCTACATGGTAATGTATGCCTCAATCTTCCCAATGTTCTACACAAATGGGATGAAAAATCCTGTGATTTCCATCAGTGAAAGACTGATGGAAGAAGTATGTATCAACTGAAACTGCAATACATCTATGCTCTCTGTATCTAACCTGCACAGAAGACTTGAGGACATCACTAAAAATTACATAGGTCCTACATATGTAAAGAGTAAAAATTCAGATGTCTTAACTAGATATTTCACTTTAGAAATTCCAGAGATCCCACTTTTTATATGATATGCCAATAAAAATTGAGATATTCAACAGGATTCATTGTCACCTAATTAAAAAAAAATGAGCAGATCGTGTGGGTAGGAATCTATAACAGGAAGTTAAAGAGAAAAGCAGTGGACATACAGATATGATGCAGATTTCTGCAGTTGCTTTTGTTCCTTGGGAAACCTATAAAATTTTGACAAGCAAAACAAGATCCTATTTCTCAAGGGAAACATAATAAATGTGTTTGCATATAATGTTGGAAATAATATGTGTCCAAAGCCTCTTTGTCACATATTATTTATTTCTTATCCTTGCAAGCATTCTATTTGATTTCTACTGCACAATTATATTAAATGGAAAAATGAGTAGTGCTGAAGAGAAAATAAAACCATCTGTTTGAACACAGCGAGCAGAACTTTTAATAAAAAAGAGGTACTCTTTTAAAGGCCACATGAGCATATTACCCTAGGACCACAAATGTGTTTCTAGGGGGAAAATGACATTTTTGTAAAGATTACAAAAGCATTATGCTTGTTACTTTTTAAGCTTATGGTAGGGGGTAAGATAACAGTAAGTGGCTGAAATGTCAATTGAACTGACAGAATTTCAAAGCCAGTAGCATGCCTGAATACCTTCCTTCTTCTTAGAGCTGTTGGTTGAAATTGCTATTAAGCTCTTAATGTGAACAGTGATAGTGAAATCCTGTTAGGGACCCCTTGTCGTAATGAAGATACCCATTTCACGATTTGAATAACATATTGTTTACTTAGCAATGTCACTAACACTAATTTCTCTTTCTCAATTACTTATGTATTACTGAACAAGAAATTGTTGATTTTTTTTTTTAGTTGTATTTGTATGGGTTGTTGTATCCTAATGAAGTAATTTCTTTTTATCTTTCTGAATAGGATCTTGAATCTGTTTATTGAATTCTTTGGAAGTCCAAGTGTTGTTTTTTTATGTGTGTGTTGTTGTTTTTTGAATTTTTTTATTATTTTTTCCCCTTTCCAAATGTCTACAATTACCAAACATCGACTAATTATATTTGTTTTGCTCTCTCAGCACATCTGGGTATTCTTCAGCACAAAGTGAGCACTTAACTCACTGTGCCCTCTAATTATTGAATTCTCCTCCCAAGTTTAAAAGATGAAAGTGATTTACTCTCCAGTCTGATACTTTGTGAGTGGTCAGGGGTCAATTCAGAGTTACGTACTGTAGTACTGTGCTTAATTAAAATTGACAAAATTTGAGAGCAAATTACTGAGCTAGTCTCTCTTTTGCTTATTTGGGTATGTGAAGAAAAATGTGTAGAACTGCAGCAGATAAAAGAAAACTTCATAAATTTCTTCTGAAGATACTCCTGCAGTATTAATTGAAAGTTATTGAGTTTTCATTGTATATGTCTACCGTCATATAAGCACAAGTCAACTGAATGGCCCTGGCTGTGATTTTTTGTCAGAACAGAGAGTGTATTCTATCACAAAATACGTATTCTCAGAACAATTTTAACTTTTAAAGGGCAAAACAGTTTTAGGCAGATTAGTTTGCAGGAAATTACATCTGTTTAAATCGGAGGCATGTCACATCCAAGGGATGGATATTCTGTGCTAATTTCTCTAATTTTAAATCAAAGGACTGCTGTATCTACTGAGGTTTTTTTTGTTTTTTTTTGTTTTTTTTTTTAATAAATCTCTAGGTTATTTTACGCTATCATCGCATTGCTAAATATAGCAGCATTGAAGACATTCTTTTCTGTCTGTCTAGAGAGAGTAACAACAAATCCTAGTTAGGAATTAAGCGTCAATGTCTCCTGAGCTTTTTAGTACCCCTGGCTATTGAGGACTGTCTGGAGTTGATTCAGTTTCTGGTCTCAGACTTTCAAGAAGGGTTTCCTTTTTCTCAGTAGCTTCATCTTCTGATCAACCTCGTTCAAATCTTTTTACTTAAGGACAAGTGTATTGTCTTACTGCTCATGTACTAGAAAAGTGCAGCAGTCTGGGCTTTCTGTAATAGAGAAATTGTATCTTCATCAACGCACCATACTGTCAGCTCATGTATAAAGAGGTGTTCTAAGAGTGTAGTGGCAATATGTGCACATCTGTGTTGATGTATGATTAATCCTTCATTTGCAACACAGAAATTGTTATAGTCTTCCTACAAAGTGTTTGCTAAAGTGTTCCAAAGGTGATTCTATAGAATTTTGGAAATGGCAATGTATGTCCTTTTTGTTTTTTTTTTTCTGTATGTCTAAACTTAAAAGGATATGATTTTTTTTTTTATTCCTTGAAAGTGTTTGTGAGAACTTTGTGGTGTTTTTGCCTAGGTAGAGTTTTGATATTAACAGATGTGTGAAGCAGAAGTGTGAATATGGAATCCAACTTTGTAAGTCTTTTTCTGAGTGATTTCTCCTATTAGAACAAAAGCTGTCACTATCTGCCTCTGTTATATCTTGGAAATTCCAACGGGTAAGAGAAGTGAAAGTGACAGAAGCACTTTAATCTATTATTCAGGGAAATGCATAATACTGTGTGTAGATGACACAAAGGAATGTTGAATGCTTGATAGAAGTTTCTAATTGGTTGAAAGTTCCTACCAGTCTTAATAGAGTGGGTGTGATGTTGTTAACTGATCTGTGTGAAATGCAGCCATTCCACTGTGAGTGTAAATGCAGAGGACAGAAACAAAGTTAGCAGACATTTCTGTATTTGCAGATGCTAACAAAATGTAAGATAAGAGCATTAGTTACTGTGATTTCAAATACAAATCACAATTTTTCTTTTATGAGTTAGAGGAATATACTGATGTCTTATCAATGGTAGCATTCATAAGGAGGTTTGATGGACCTGACGGTACTGTAGTTTCAGAGCAAGATGTGTGAAGTTTTTTTGTTAGTCATTATTACAGGGCACATCATCCTTAGAGCACCTGAGGAATTCCTTGTAATTAGCTCAACGGAGCTGTGAAATAGCTTTATGCTGTCAAGTAGTTAGATTGGTGAGATGACTTGCTTAAGATTATTACATAAATTAGGTGTCAGAGCACGATCAGGCATTGTAGCTCCAGCCTGTGTTTCCAGCACTGGTCTGTTCTTTTGCCACTTGGTCGGTGAACATGATTTCACGTCAAGATTTAATTTTGACGGATGTATATACTCCTTATTGACAAAGGACTTAGATATTTGCTAGGTAACATCAACTGTCATGATGAAGTGAAAACTGGCTTCATTTAACTGTGAAGATATTATGGTGTAGATTTGATTAAAATTTCATGTACAGTGCATCTCCTTCAAAAGATTAGTATAGTCTTCACTGAGGTTGTTGAATAGCTGGCAGTAATATCTCTCTTTCTATGACAGACAATCTCACTTGAGTAAACGTATGCAAACTTATACATGCTTACTTTGTTCATACATAAATTGAAATCCCTTACTTTCCTGCATTTTTTTTAATATATGCATATATATTAGTATAGAAGTTACAAAAGCCTGAAGTTAATGGTGATGTCTAATAAGAAAATGATTGCTGTCTTTAGGTCTGTGACCATTTAAAAGCTAAAAGAAGGAGAAAAGTAATCCAACATGTAATCTGTTTGCATGAGCTTTTCTAGCCAAGTCTCATGGCACCTGTGCATTTCACTGGAACTAAAGGAGAGCGAGCTGTGAAGTAAGACAGGTGTTTAAAAAACCTTAAACACTCTGATAACAGTTTGCATCCATGTGGTTTCCTTTGTTGCACTGATAGTTCTTTATGGATCTGTCAGTTTCAATCAGCAGAGAGTACATGTGATCAGTATAACTGATAAACTTGTCAATGCCTTTTTAAAGCAGGATTCCCCAACCTATTCTATTCAACTCTCCTCCCCCCTTCCATGTTTCAAGTAGAACCTTGATAAGACAGAGATATGTCACCGGCAGGTGTGTATAGCTAGCTCAGCTACAACTAATTTGTGCGGGAAAAAATTAAATCAGGAGGTAAATTATTTCATGATTGCTCATTCCCAACAGAGTTGGGCATCATTCTGAAGAAAATATCAAATAATTGGTTTCAGACCATGTCAGACACATGCAATTCCCTTCACTAATGGCTGTGTGAGGTAGCAGTAGGCCTCAGGGGTCACCAAAGAACTGAAAATAGCTTAGTGCCAGGCAGAGCAATAGAGAGACAGAGCACGCAGGAAATGAAGTGGCAATAAGTGCAATCTATAGGGGAAATGTGCTTCACTTGGAGTTTAATATATTGGCTTAGAATCTGGCAGTAAGCCATGCAACAATTGTTTACCTTTTTTCAGCATCTGCATCTGTTCTGTTTTGTAAACAGCACTTAACTTTCAGTCAGTAAATGCTGGAATCAATAACTATTAAGGGATTTCCTTTCTTTTTTTTTCATATTCTGTAACAAATGCATACTACAAACAATATTTGCCTGAGATAAACAAGAAACAGACATTAACAGGGTCAAAGGGATTTGGCTGGGAAGATTTTATAGCTTCTAGGGTTTGCAGTAATTGTGTCTGTGTGATTTGAATGTATCTTGTAACCCATCCAAATTAAACTGTTAAAAAAATGTTAGCGTGCAGTAATGAAGATATTTTTTGTAATTATCTTAAGTACTGTGTATAGAAAACTGCTGGCAATGTTTATAATAATTTAGATCTGTGTAGTACTGTGTATTACATCTGCTGTGCAGAAATATTAAGTTGCCCTTTACAATATGAGGAAATTAGTGATTATACCCAGCAATGCTAATTATTTGAACCTAGCAGTTACATTAAAAAGCATATATCACCATGCAGCTTAAGAGGAGAAAACTGCGAGCAAATGTCCATAAAAATTGAATATAGCAATACTAAATGCAAGTGAAATGACAGTACTGCTTATATACAATCTCTGTTTAGGAGACACACTGTGCAGATGAATGCTGCCATAAATGCAAGATTGTTACAATACCTTATAGCATCACTTAAAAGTTAATATCACTGAGGGGTGAGGAACACATTATTGTTAATGGAATTTATGTATGCAACTCCCTCTGTACAACTTTGAAAATTTACCCCTTGAAATATCCCTGCCAGTAACTGAGTTTCTTTTGCATTATTGGGCTATTTATTTTCAGATTTTAACAAAATGTTAGTTTAATTTATGGAATAACTTTACTATTTGTAGGCAAGTTGTGCTTAGATTTTAACATTACACATTTTCTTTTCTGTTTTCTTCCTCATCTAAAATTATTGGTTGAAATTTCTGACATCACTTTCTTGTGTCCCTGGAAGAACAATATTGGAGGTCTATCTTCTATGAATTTAAGGCTTACAAACAGGGGCAGGGGAGTGATATTTAATGTATTAGGAAGGTATTTTTTAGTAAAATTATTAGAAGAGTTTTAAATCCATTGTTCCTGCTGAGGGAGAAATCCCCACTGCAATCACTGAAGAAAGCAGTCATCAGGTTGCTTTCCAAGGATTCCATCATTAGTCTCAAAAGCAGTTTAGTCATGTGTCTCTGTACACTGAATAGTAGGGCTAATTAATCTAAGAGCAACGCTATCATAGCTAAACTGTTCTTGAATGCAGCCAGCTTGCCTGTGATGCAGGGATTTCTGTACCACACTGTACTGTGTCATGTCCCTGGATAGGCTGAAATTATCAGAATTAGCCATTCAATTTTTTTGACATGCTGTGAATGCCAAATTGTTAAAAATAAATAAACAAATAAATAAAGTGCCAGGCTCAATAAAATAAAAAATTACAAAATTTTTATTATGTTGAAGTTTTGGGATTCATTTGTATGCATATTTTCATACACTTCTTGAGATTTTTGAATGCTTCCCAGCTATGAACAACAACTTTAGTTATGGTAAGGTGATACTGCTTTTGAAATTTTCTATAAAACGTCAAGTTCGCAGGGACCCAGATCATTTAAATCTAGCGCAGCCTTATTTCTCATGATGCTTCATTTTAGAATGAAAGGCTTATCTTTTTAGTCAAGTGATGAAGGCAGAAGTCTTGCTACTTGTTTTAAGTATTTAGGAGAAAGTAAAGTACTATAATCAAGTGCTTAATGTGCCTTTTGTTCCACAATGCTTGAAAAATGTTTTAATTAATTTATTTGCTGGCTTAGAACCCACTTGGGCATGTCAAAACTTTATCGCCAGGGCAGTGTGATTTTTCTGGTGCTGTGTTTTTTTTAATTCTTAAGAGCCTCCAAGTGGTCATATTACTTTGGAGAAATTGTCTTTCTTAACATACAAATGAAGAGACAAGTCTGAGATTCATTGTTGAAGAGGTATTGTATCTTCGCTCAATTCAACTACGAAGTTTGAATGATGTGCTTGTTTTTTCGGAATTTTTTGTTGTAGTTTCTTTGTATTTTCTTTTGATGAGGGCATTCTGATCATTTATGACTTATGTAAGTTTTATGTTAGATTTCAAATTAAGCAGAAAATTATTTTATTAGAATAGAATAGAATTTAAATCCCTGGCGACATTACAAAATAGTACCTGATTTCTCTAGCAATACTTTTGTGTCTCTTTTTACAGCATTTATACTGTGTGTTTTTATATACAAATGCTTTAGTTATTGCTGTGGAAGAAAGTGGGAAAGACTTCAGGAAGAGCAACAACATGATAAAAAATGTAAAACAGCTTCCATATGGAGAAAATTAGGCAAGGTAGGATTTTTAAGTTCGGAAGCAAAATCATTAAGAAGTTGAGTGGGATAGATGTCTATAAAATGATGGGAAGCATTAGGAGAACATACAGGTATCAGTGGTTGACTGATTCTTAAAATAAATTAGCATGAGGTGGATCTGGCAGATGAAATACTCAAAGAAAATGACACCTTTATTAATCCAGAGTGTAGTTAAAGTCTCGTGCTTTTTACCACCAATGTTAAGGATGCTAAAATGAGATGAAGGGTTAACTGGAGAAACTGATGAAATGAGACTCACTGTGAATGATTGTTTGCAATTTCTGTGTGTAGGCGCCTTAAAATGCTTTCAGAAATGGCACTGTTTGTGGGTGGGTAACTTCATCTGATTAAAAAAAGCCATTTTTGTTCTTTTCTAGTCAATATTTTCTATATTAGTAAGCCCTGTTCTCAAAAACTATGGTGAGAGTTAAATTTTGTAGGGTATATTTTCACTACATTGTCGTCTTGAATCATCAGTGTCTGAATCTAAATGCTTAGTAACTGAATGTTATTATTCATGCAAGAAAACACGGATTGATTCTTGACCGTTTCTGTTTCTGTGTCACCTATGCTCTTTTTAGTTAGGTTCTTTCGTAGTCATTTCTTTGTAGCTCTGCCAATTGCACAAGACCTTCCCAGACTAAGGAAGGAAGAAGAAAAGAAGGAATTGTGGCATGACTGCTGTAGTATTTCAGGGCTTTAGTGATAACGCAGTTAAGTAGGATTGGAAGGGAGAAGCAACCCATGACCTGATTTACAGTGGATCTTCTGTTCTAATTTGCACAACACTTTGCTAAACTTATCTTGGGTTCAAACACTTGAAAATTCAAGTGAAAAGTGTTTCCATGTGCATGGTAAAATTGGCTAAAATTTACTTAAGAACTGCAGTTAAATGTGTGTTATAGCATGCAAGATCCACCAATCTCATGTTAAGAAGTTGGAATTATTCCATTGAGAGCTAGTATTCAAGTAAGTATTCAGGTTGCATAGAAGCCAAAGATGGAATAGGGGTTTAGATAGTTTCAGTTTGTAATTTGTCTCAAAGAGAAAACACTTTAAGGATTCTTTAATTTTTGTTAATTATTATTATTATTATTATTATTTTGAATGGAAAATATTTCTGAGCTAAAACAGCCATTAAAAAAGTAAATAACAGTTGATTTGTCTTTAATTATTGCTGTATGTTTATTGCACCTCTGCTTGTTACCTCTGTTTTTAAATTTTTTCCTATCAGACTTTCTTTTCTACTGAGTAGATCCTATTCCTTATGATTGTGGTATTGATGCCTTCCTTCAAAGCCTCTTTTCAGCTATCTAATACCTGTTATGGCCTTCTTTCATCCCTGGACCTGCCACTGTTTGAGATCTCTCCCTTTGCATCTGCTCCTTTTTGATGACACCAGTCTTGGCCAAGTTCTGAATGGAAACTCAAGACTCAGTGCAGTCCGCCTCTGACCTGTAGTTTAGAACAATGATTGATTGCCTAGTAAAATTGCTCATTTCTTCTTACCTTCTGAAGAGCAATTATCTACGTATGTCCTTGTACAACCAGCCAAGTGTTCTCTCGCAAAGATGGACTGCTTCATTCTTCAGCAAGTGTGGAATGTGCCTTAGATCTTAGGAAAAATTATTTACCTTTAGTCCATTCAGATATAGCGGAAGACAAAATTTGAAAGTTACTACCGACAGTCTTTTGCTGTCTAACAGCATCAGCTGCCTTGGCACTCTCATAATCCCTGCACAATTTGACAGACATTTCATATTAGTGTTACTCAGGGTGTCTTTCTATCAACAAAGCTCTCTCAGAGTCAGCTTTTTCTCAGATAGCAGTCTTCTGCTGCTTGTCACCTGATATTTGGGGTGGTGAATCAGCAGGCTGGAAGAAAGACAGTACTGTTCATGCACCCTTTTCCTGTAAGTGGAAGGAGGTCAAAATTGCCCTCTGCAGTATCTGAGGCACGGACTCAGATGTGAACAATTCAAACTGTCTATTACAAATTCTATATCCTTTATGTACATTCACTAGTTTTCTCTTCTAACTTTCCCACTCGCCCTTATGTCAACAAAACATTCTACAAACTGTCCTTAACCATGCATGCAAACGCTTATCCAGTCAGTCATGAGCTGCTCCTAGCCATGTGCTCTTCCTCCAGTCAGGGTCATTATCACTCAGCAATCACACACCTCACATGCTTTTTGCTTTGACTCTTCTGGAGGTGTCCTTGGTTCTTAGTCTTGCTTTCTCCTGCTGTTTGTCTTGCTCCACAGCTTCTGCTCTTAGTCTTTCTCGTATTCCCACAACCCTCCACCAACGAAAGGACCGCAGTCTATGTACCAAAAGATTTAAGGGCATTCTTTCTTTCCTCTTCACAGAGTCTTTTTGTTCCTTTGCAGAAATTCTTCATACAAGTTTGTGCTTTAATGGGATGCCCGTATGTCCTGTTTTAGGAAGGCAGTATGGGTGTCCTTTCTGGTGTGTGATTCTACTGCAGCTATTTCCTTGTAAAAGGATTTATATGCATTTAACTCAGACAAGCAGAAAAAATTGTACTTAGATGAATGAGAGTAGCAAACACAGTGCAGGCTATTCAGGAAGGAAATCGGTTTCTATCATGCAACTTACTACATGCTTCCTTCTCCAGTTGGACTATAACATCATTATTATCTTCTGTTCATGGTGGGCTGAGATCAAATTGTAATGCTTTCAGTTACCCTGTGCATGATACTCTATGAATTGGCTAGGATACAGTCAACAGCATTAGGCCATCACAGAGAGGTGTTGCCCTCTGTGTGATGCCACTTGGTTAAATGAGTTTTCTGAGTTCTTTGACCTCTTTGCATAACATCAGAAATAATATACATTCAGTAATTTTTTCTCATGCACTACTCTGTGGTGAGGGCTGATTTTACACTGGACTGATTAATGACACTGAAACTGGATTGAACATGTAATATAGAGAATCCTCCTGTGTACTCCGCATCTGTACAGAAGGCCACCGCAGAGAGGAAAGACAGGTGAAATACCAGTGAATTCCTGTCCAAGATATTAGTTTAGTCAGTGCCTGCATCTGTCTCCGTTATACTTTCTTTTTTCCTCTTTCTGTGCCTTCTCCAGGTGCAGTTCAGTTGTTGACTGGCAGGAGCCCTTTGTGTGATAGGCCATGCACTGAGCAGCAAGGGGGGGCTGATGTGTACCCTTTTCCAGAAAGGTGTACCCAGTAGAATACTTTCAGGCTTTATTTTCCAGAGTAGCTGTCTCATTTCTAGAATGAGTTTATCACTACATATATCAGCAGCAAAGGGCCTTTTTTACTGCCATAATGTGGAGTATATCTTTAATCTCCACAAAAACAAAATAGTGTTTTCCTCAAGAAATAAGAATTTTCTCTTGCTTGAATTTTCTCTTACTTGATTTCTAAATATATCAATTAATGTTTTGTGGTTGGTTTTTTTTTTTTTTTTTCACTTTAAGGAGGTTGTATGATGATTATAGTGTTGATTCATATAAGTATGCATTTCAAGCTACTACACTAGACTCATAGAATCACAGAATATCTCTTCTGGAAGGGATGCACAAGGATCATTGAGTTCAACCTCCAGCTCCATGCAGCACCACCCAAAATCCAAACCCTGTGTCTGAGAGCACTGTCCAAACATTCCTTAAACTCCGGAAGCTCAGGGCCATGCCCACCACCCCGTGCATCCCGTTCCATGCCCCCCGCCCTGTGGTGCAGACCCTGTCCCTGACCCCCAGCTGCCCTCCCCTGACGCAGCTCCATGCCGTTCCCTCGGCCCTGTCGCTGTCACACACAGCAGAGCTCAGCGCTGCCCTCCGCTCCCTGTGAGGAGCTGCAGCCGCCATGAGGGCTCCCCTCAGCTCCTCTTTATGACATTTGTAGAACATACATAGTTTGTTCTGAAGTTTGATAAGCATGTATGTATGCATGTACTGTATCGTAAACCAAAGTATTCTGTTAAAGTCTTAATGATATGGTAAAAGGGGGATCTTTGAACTTAGTATCTTCTGCTCCCAGCTGAAATATATTTTGAATGATCACTTAAAGCAAACATAAGTTTTCACTTCTCTCTGAATTCAGTTATATGTTCCAGCATTAATGTTACTGTGGCGTACCTTTGGCTTCTGTCCTCTTCCTTTCAGTCTAATGAGGGCAGTAAAGCTTGGGGGCAATCAAATAATTGGAAGGTTCCTTTGTTCCTGGAGAAAGGGGACAGGAGCATCACAAGGTTTTCAAATCACAGGAGACAGAATTAATGTTTGATTGATTTTTATTCTGTGACTCATGATTCTCACTTTCTCATTTGTTACTTCTGGCTTTCTGCAGAATTAGGCAGGTATTTCCCTACCAGTTAGACTCACTTTACGTTACCAAGCTTCTGAGTAAAGGAGAATTCTCAGAATAGCTGAGTATCTTACTTTTTTGGATATTTAAGATTTGAAGTTGGAAATCCAATGATGCAGATATTGTTTACTCTTTATTCAGACAGGCAAGACTCCAGCAGGTGTAGTTATCAGTAGCACCTTCTTTTGCCATTCTTAAAAATACTAGGAACTGACATAGATACAGCTTTCTGGAACTTTGAGGAAACTCAGATGTCCATGCAACCCTCGCAGTTCAGTCTCTAAGGCTGCAGAACAAGAATAACAAATTAGGGAATTTTTATTCAGAGCTCAGCTCTGCTCTTCAGTTCTGTGTCTATTTAAAAATGATTTCTGAATACCTAAAAAAATAATGTAGCAACTTTAAGGGAAAAGGGTGTTTCTGAGTACAAGGTAGGAGAGATTTGACATATGAAAGTGCATAAAAGTGCATTTCAATCAATTTCTATTTGTTTTCATCTTTGAATCTTCTCTTTCAAACTACTCTGGCTCTCATTCTGACACTTTCCATGTAAACTGTTCTGCTGATGCTACATCTGCAACACAACTCCATACAAACATGTTATCAGCTCAATACCATTTGCATAGAAGTGCAAATTTATTACATTGCAGGAAGTTATAAAAATAAAATAGTTGTAGCCATGTGGTATAGTAATACTGGATGGGAAACAATTCACTATATCTTATACTCTGACTGTGCTCAAAGCAGAATTCTGTGGATTATGTGACTTGACTGTATGTTATGACTACAGGCGTTAAACTTTCAAAATAGTATGTTAAGTTTCTTCTTTTAACTATCGAATGCTTATAGGTGTAATACTTGCTGATATTTGTTCGCTGACAGTCTCACTTGTTTTCAAACCCCACATATTTAAACTTGTGCAATGTGAGATTGATGTTTCTTTTCACTCAAATGTCATATTCATCAATGGTATTATGCTAGCAGATTGTTAAACAGACAGAGTGACTTGCAAAGTGACAGTGTAGGGATGTGATGTCCCAAGCCATTGAAATATAGTAATGATGTGGATTTTTTTTTCGTAGTGTTCAATCAGTTTTTGCAAACAGTGGTTTTTCTGTAAAATGCAGGTGAGAAGGTTTCTGAGTAGTTCCTAAGAAAAAATCCTAGTTAATGAATAACAAAACCTAGCATTCATTTATACTTTCCCACAGAGATGACAAATGCGAAAGACTTAGGAAGAGCTAATGTGACAGTGTTTTATAATGAGAAAAGGATACATTATGACATAGCAAAAAATGAAGTTACTTGATATACTATGCTTTTCTACATTTTCAATTTTCCAGTACCATATTTTAAGGAAAAGTAAAACTTATTCTATAATTTTGCTTTAACAGCCTCACAAGAATACCACAAAAAAGGAAGGAACTTTTGTTTAACATTGTATCAACTTAAGTGTCTTTCTCAACTCATCAAACTCTTTCTATTCATGGAAGAAAAAATTGAAGAACTCTGTGCAGAAATTCTGTTGATGCCTTTGTTTACTGAGAAGAATAAGAATGTTCAAGGTAATGAATGCTTTTCCTTGTTTATTGATTGTACTCGGTGCAAAAGAACAATTTGGTATGATTTTCAAAATTACTTACCTAATTTATGCCATCATATTATATAAGAGTATTGCCATATCCACTGCAAATCTTTTTGAAATAAGCAAATTTACCTCTTAGCACAGTGATTTGTAGAAAAGAACTGATGATTGTAAGGATGTGATATGCAGTAGTTATTAATGAAGAACAATCAAACACTGACTTAGATTGAACTTCTTGTAAATAACTACATGTCGTATAGCACAAAGCAATATATGAATTCTTTGTACCTATTTCTGAACCTGCCTTTCAAAGCTGCCTTTTTCAAGAGGAAAAAACAGACTTATACAACACTGCTATTGTTCTTAAATGATACAAATATTTTAATATGAGTCCTGCTTATTAGTGTCATGCTTATCCCACTTGCTTCAGTGGCTGTTTTTATAGAACTAGGCTCTACAACAGAATGTAAAATTTTCACAGTCAAATCTACATTTTGTATTTGCTTTAGATTCTGTTTTTCGTAAGATTGCATTCATGTCAGATGAGGACAATGTGAAATCATGAAAATTAAGGTGATTAACACTTTCCATATCACAGCCTACCCCAAAATATTCTATTTCGCACTTCTACCAGCTGAGAGATTGCAGGTCACCAGAGAATAAGTGGTTTCAAGAGCTTTGAGTATATTGTAGGAAAAGATCAGATCAGAAATGAGGCCAGGCTGCTCAGGGGGAAAGGACAGATGGAGTAAATGTTTAATGTTTCTGTAGTCAAGCTACAGGCTGAGAAGCAAGGTGTTTTGGAAGTACGTTCTCAGAATACTAAATTGATGCAAACAAGCAAACAAAAAAGCACAACATGAAACAACAAGAGTTCAGAAACACATGTTTTGTTGGCAGGTTCTTCATCTGAACTCAGGTGCAGAAATGCAGGTTAACCTATGTATTTTTAGAAAGTACATAAAGGCTCAAAGTTTGCATTCAAATTCCATTTTTACTTTTGGTTTTAATATATTTCTGCCTCCTTTAATTTCTCAGTTTTATCAGTTCTTAAGAAATGGTAAGTTATTATGCACTGTGTTTTAGGTTTTATGGCCTTAATCCTACAGAAATGTGTCATAGTAAGCTTCTTATGGGGTTAATTTGTAAGATAGACTGTACATTCAGTAAAGATGATTTTAGGTGTTCTTTTTATTTGTTTTATGTGAAAGACCTTAAAAAAAAAAAAAAAAGAAAGAAAAAAAGAAAGAAAGAAAGAAAAAGAAAAAAAAAGAAACTCTAAAATTGGGAATTGATTTCACGTGCTTAACTATTGAGAGTCTAAGATGTGATCTCCAGTAATTCAGAGAACACAATCACTGCAACGTTAACAAAAAAGTATCTCAGTTTCCAGAGTTTGTAGTAAGGATTTTATTCTGAAGCATTTCTTCAAGTCTTATGTTCAGAACTGTTCATCAGAAGTGTGTTCAGACATCTTTTTTGAGAAACATTCTTTTGCAGTAATCATGTCTACAGTAAGCTAGTCCCTAAATAGCATCTCTATCAAATCTGAAAGGGGAATATTACTTTAGGTCAATTTACAGGTAGTAGTCTTCTAGGTAAAAATCGTGTTCTACAGAAAATGTAAAATTATACTTACCCTGAAACATAGGTGAAAATAGGTCTTTTACAGATGATGCTCATTAAGTCATCAGACGTATCTTTGTTTTCAGCGTTCCTTTACTTACCAAGAAGTTTTATACACCAAACTTTGTTCAATTTCTGACGAATATCTGAAAAAAATAATGGGAAAAATAAATATGTCTTGACTAGAGGGTTTATTGGTGTTATTTTCACTTCACGTTGTCAGAAATCTTGGCTTTGGTGATGAAGTAAAAGCTGATTTGATGTGGGAAAATGAGAAGTATGTTCCCAGTTGTTGTGGAAGTTGAACAGACCAGCAAGGCAGAGTCAGAGGCCAAGCAACACCCAGTAATTTCAGGTTCTGTTCAGTAGCAAGATGGATTATTTTTTTTTAAATTAATGGAGACTGAGTATCAATAAGAATAATTGATTAGAATCCTTGCTTTACTTTGTGCAGAACACATCATAGTACGTGAACTGAAAATGTAATGGTCATCTTCTATACTTATTCAGGATGCTTACTACTGAAAGTCTTATTTAATTGAACAATATATATCATGTAGTTCTGTCCAAAGTAGCTTTCAATTAACTCAGGTATGAGTGTCAGGTTTACAGAGCAACACAGGCTGCAGAGCCAGCATAAGAAGCAGAGTAAATTAGCCCAGGTGGAGCTGTGTGTGGTTCTTGCTAGACAGTTAAGCAACTAGCTCTCACTGGTTTAAAGCTAGGTTGGGCACATGCGAACTCACCTGCAGTTACTGCAGTGAAAGTGTTTTGGAAACATTAGCACTCTGAAAGTAGTCCTGCTAGTAAATTAAGAGAAGTCAGCCAATTCATAAAAGGTAGGGTAATATGCAAGGTATGAGAAGGTTTGCCATACAGCATCGAGATTGAAACATTGTACTTGCTTCATTTTCTTTTTGATTACTTTTAGGATTGAGGAGAGCCTTTTCATGTTTGTAACTCATGCAGAAATGCAACTTTTTTTTTTTTTTTTTCACGTGCTTATGTCAAATGTTGCATTTGTGTATATAGTTCTTTCAATGGCAGTTTTAGTTGATTTTTGTTCAGCATATCCCATAGCACTTCCGTCTTGACACACAGAACATGTGTAAAGTTCCATCAGAAACAAAGTGGGTGTTTGGACAGTTCATCTTTTTAATTTTTTTCCATTCCCAAAGATGGCGTCTGAGTTTTATCTAAATCAGACGGTTTCTTGGCCCTCATTTTTCCCTAAACCCAGCGATGACAAAGAGCAATGGCTGCATAAATTGGATGTAAGAAGAACACTTAGGGTTTATCACAGAAGAATCAAAGATTTCATATCTTCTGACAGATTGTTTGTACTCTTAGGGGGTCTTAAGAGGGGTCAAATGGCTTCTAAGAGTTCCTTAGCTAGATGGTTAAGGGATTGTATTAGGGAGGCGTATGTAGTTAAGGGTAAAGAGGCTCCCAGGGTTTGTAAAGCTCATTACACTAGGACTATAGCTGCTTCTTGGGCGGAGAGGTCGAAGGCTTCCACATTGGAAATTTGCAAGGTGGCCACCTGGGCTTCTCTTCATACTTTTTCATTGCATTATCGCTTGGATGTAGTCTCTTCTGCGGATTCTGCTTTTGGTAGGAGGTTGCTTGTGAACCAAAAAAAGAACAGTGAAGAAAAGAAAGACATGTAGTTCACAGTTCTAGCTGGCAACAAGACAAGTTTCTTTGCAGTGTGCACAATGGAATCCTATGAAGACCAATTTAGGCGGTTGAAAATAGATGTTAGAGGGAAGTACTGCCTACCAGTGTTCTCTGATGGTAACCCCATGGCAGACAATAGCACCAAAGGAAATAGTGAACCAGAGTGAACTCTGTAGGGAGATGGATATAGAGAGATTTTTTTAGGTGATATAGATAGTTCTCCGTGTTCAGTTGGAGAGTTCTACATCTGTCATCTTCTGGAATATATTCAGAATACTCATTTTTTCCATTTGTTTTCCGTAGATGGAAAAAAAATCTATACATTTCATTTTCCACTCTAACTCCTCAGTGTTCTCCATCTAGATTTTAGTTTTTGACTTTTCCTTGCCAGACCTACGTTTTGTGTTTGATTTCAAATTATATTTGCATCTAAAGAAAATTTTAAAAGAAGTTAATATAAATACCCATTTTATTTGCTGCCAGCATAGAGTTCAATTTTTCTCTCAAATCAAATGAAATGAGAAAATAATGAGAAGTTCTCAGTGAATTTGTCCTTGAACTTTAACACGTCTTCTGGACAAGATTAACACTCTTACTGAGAAAAAGTGTTGGAGTTCTTCTCAGTCTTACGTATCCATAGACTTTCTTCCCCGGAGATTTCAGTTAATGAAAGATGTAACCACTTTTTATTTTTCTTGAAAAGATGTTTAGCCATCTCTTCTGCAGGTATCTCATCATCTGATGAGACAGTCTGCTTCTCTCTTTACAGTCAGATGGATTCTCTGAGATGTTCTGAGATACCTAGTACATAAGGCATCACAGGAGCTGTTCTCTTTGAAGGAACCTGGAACATTAAGTGGCAGTCAAGGGTTAAACAGGAGATCTTGGTTTAGGATCAATGCCAAGATGCATTCTCTTCCCATCTTTAAGATAGTTTTCTCTTCCCTCTGGCTTTTCAGAAGCTTCTTGTTGAGACTTTTAAAAAATCAAAAACTTCTAACGTACTTTCATCTATGTCTCACTTTTTTTCATTCCAGCGAGAAAGGTGAACTTTGGACAGATCAGATAATGAGTACCAAGAAAAGCTTTTTCCAATGGAGCTCTTTGAAAACACTGTGGGCAAAGTTGTCAAGCCCTTAGGTTTATGAGCTTTGCCTCAGGGGACCAAGAAGATTTGCAAAGGTCTTTCCTTCACAGCAGCAGAAGAAATTTTTTTTCTATATTGCTTTCTGGAAAGTTTAATAAGAGGAGTTCAGAATCAAATTTGTGGGAGACATCCTTTTTCAAAGATGCTGAAGTTATAAAGATTTTTGCTTTGATCTTGCAAAAAATGTTCAATATCTTCTTTAAGAAATATATAATTTTCAGCAGATAAATCTCAAGTGAAGATAGAGTTTGCACTAGGAAGTAGTTTGATTTCCAGTGCTCATTTTCAGTAATTGTTTTATTAGCATTTGCTTAATATCACACACACACACACACACACACACACACACACAAAAAAAAAAA
>NW_024962261.1:7351010-7380814 GCF_019238085.1 Lagopus leucura | reverse complement strand
TATTTATATCTGTGATGGGATGGTATTACCCATTTCTGCAAGACATATTTCCAGTAGCTTCAGAAACATCTGCCTGAGCCTGCTGAATCCAGTGAGGTGCTTTGGTGTCACAGTTGCCTTATACCTTATGAGCAGTCCTCTATGGTTTCCTTGATGCTTAGCTTCTCTTTGTTGATGTTAGAGCTGTCATAGTGACTTCCTCTTCTGAGCCTAAATGTTATGAAGCAAATAGGAGGCTTTAAAATTCAGTAGAATATTTAATAGAACTTTGTATAGGGGAGAAAAAGAATAATATTAACAATGCAAGAGGTCTCACTGTCATAACACTTACAAGAATGGAATTGGAAAACCAATAAAGTACATTAAATAGATTGATACAATCTTCTATAACGATAACAGAGTTGTAGAATATAATCTTGGAAGGAAGTATTAACTGATTATTTCTTCTCCATCTTTTATTTCTTTCGTAACATTCTCATTTTTAAATGTTCTTTTTACAAATTCTCTCTTCTAAACATTCATGCGATAAGGATTTGTGTCTTTCCACACAAATGGAATTTGAAGTTTGAAATCTGAGTGAGGAGTGAAAGAATTTTTGTAGAAATTGATAGCTCGCAAGGAAGGCATCCTACCTCCTTCCAGTTACATGTGTTCCTTTCTGCAAAGATAAATTAAATTTGGGGTGAGTAGCTTCACTGCAGGAACTTTACCAGCCTCTTGAACAAAGCTACATTTTTATTTCCCAGGAGAGTTTAGTGCAAGATAGTCACAAGAGAAAAAATAATAGGACTGCAGGAGAGTATTTTTATGTCTATCTCTGTGGAAACAGTTTTTGAGGGAAAGTCTGCATAGCACTTGAAGCGCCTAGACTTTTGGGAGGCTGCAGCTGGCGTGCCATGATCAGTGTGAAGGAATCCCATCTCAGCTCATGAATTGAACAAGATGAAGGCCAACATTAACTGGATAAGGTTTGGAAAAAGCAAAAACCAGCAGAGAAAGTGACTGGTCCTGGGGCTTCTTTGGGAAGAAGACAAAATATTTTATATGTGTTTGAGATATTTTATATGTGTTTGAGATATATAGATATTGGAATTGCTCTTACTGTTAGAATCAGAAGCTGTATCTATTAAATATGTACATAAATCTATTTCAAGCATTTATATATATAAAATGCAGAATAAATAAGAGTAAAAATATCCAGTCATTTGTATTTTTTGTTCTAAGTAACATCTGAAGAAAATTGTAGGAAACTTCATCATAAAGTGTATTAAAACTTTGGAAAAAGCACCATGTTTATGATGCTGTCTATAACACCATGCTTTGAATGACTGGGGAAATACATTATCTAGTTAGTCTCTTCTAGTTTTGTATTCTAGCAGTTAAATTTCCAGACTTCACATCTATTTTTTTTTTACAATCTTTTTTAAAATTTAAATGAATATGGGAAAAGTAAAAAATGAAGCAAACAATCAAACAAACAAACAAACATTAGAAAACCACCCAACTTTAAAATGCCATATAGGCATATGAAAAGCATGTTCATTCTCCAGAGCATGAATTGTTTAGGGGAAAAGTAAAAGCCACTTGAGGTAAATACATACAAATACTGGATTTTTCATAGAAATGGAGATCTTTAAACCCCAACTGAGTATACCACCAGTAGCATCAGATGAATGAAGACCTTTAAGTTTATGTGTAACAAAGAGTACTTGGTAATGTTCGACAACACCTAGTTGTTTGAAAATTCTTGGGCTTAATTTAACATTGGTTATATTAAAGTTAAAATATCTACACTTGCGTTGTTTGACAGCTTTGTTCTAAGATGAACTCTAAAAACACAAGATTATTTAGTTTTATTATCATATTCATTTTGATTCACTTATGGAAGTGACATCTATTCATCCCTGTCAAATCAGGCAATAAGTCTATTACTTCAGGATTTCTGAGTGAGCTTTTTTCCACTGTTTCTCAAGGAACTTGACCTGTTCTTTTTACTGTAGCCATTATTTTGCTTATAATAACAGTATTAATTAACTGTCTTTTTATTCTTACCTTACTAGCTTTTCGAAATAACTGAAAACTATAAAAACACATTAGTGAGCAATTCATTTTATTTATTGAACAAATAATAGAAATTAATTTCTGCACAGCTTCTCTAACATTATCTGTTCTTCCTATGAATAGATGACTGTACAATTGGTATAAAAATGAATTAATGACAAAAGAAACTATATTTTACTCATTTTATGTGCTTTTTTATAAAATATGAATGGAATGGAATATGGATTTCACTATATTATATAAAAGGAGCTGTGTATAACCTGAATTTGACTTTATCATAACATTAGTATTCCACATCTTGTTCAGAGTTTTTTTATGCTTCATATTGATATATCAGAAGGTGTTGTAGGCTGCTGACTTTTCCACAGAATTAATTTTAACTTTGATCCCCTTTATCATACTGTGCAGGAGTTCTGAAGAAAGCTAGTGGGGAGCTTTTAATGGGAGAAACTAGAGTAGATGAAGCCAGTGTGCTTCCTGAACAGTTACTTCAGGTAAAAGAGGTGAGTATGAAAAGAGCCTTCCACTTTGTAGGGGATTTTCTTTTGTCTGTGTCTCCAATGTGGTCTGACACCATATTCATTATAAACACCTATTGCCAGAGTTTCATATACTGTAATTAATTCTAAGTGCAAACTCTCCACTAAGGTGGAGTAAAATCTTAGAGCATTCATGAACAATTGCTTGGTGTTTTTTAGATTTAATAATGGAATGGATTTAACATCATAAGTACTTCATAATCAACCTGTAAAAAAGTGTTAAAACATGATAGCTTTTATTAAATATTATATTGTCAAATACGGAATACATTTTAAAATTCTAATATGTGTGAAGCATTTGATAATAATACTGTCTGTAGAGACATCTACTCACATGATGTTCAGCATCTTTGATGTCAACAGACTACTGTGCTTTGTAGAATATATGTACAAGATTAAATTTTAGTAGTCATTTACTACTAAACGAATTTTACTGATGATGCTATGGGACCCGAGTGTTCTAACAAGTCTGATACTATGCAGCGGTAGAATTTAATTTCCTTACAGCTCATTTTTACTGCTGGAACAATTTTCTGAAATGTACTTTGAATAAGGATGTGTGCTGATATTCCTGTATTTTATAGGTTACAAAGAACGTTTTCTGAAGATTGGGTTTTACTTGACCCAGGATGATGAAAAAAAGTAAAAAAAGAAAAAGTAAAAAAAAAAAGTCATAGAGCAAAAAAATAAGAGCAATTGCCAAAACAGTTGTGTGGGTAGCTGTCTCTTTCCTCTCTGGAGCCGATGACTGGACTGGGGAAGGGGCATGGAAGGAAGATGCAATTTCTAAATTGGAGTAAAGCTGAAAGGATTCTATGTTGTAGACTTTTTTATTGTTCTTAATTGAGTGTGATAACTCGTTGTCAGGAATACTTCCTTTCACCTACTATGCCCTCATAGTAGGAGTATTGATGGTCTATCTTACACCATTAAAATATTTCTCATGCAGTGGTGCAGTTCTCAGTGGGACACTTCTGGTGTTTGTATGTTATATAAGCCATGCAAAGCAAGATTGATGGAAAGTAACTATGTCCTATGATGTCTTCTTCTGTGCAACTGACACACTTCAGATAATTTCAGACCCCTCTGTTTATGGAAAGCAAAGAACTGATACAAACCATTGTAATGTACTGTTTTTGCTAAAAACAAGAGATGTGTGTTTAAACATTTTAATCTGTGCTACATCCAGCTCTAAGGAAGTTAAATCCAGTGTGGCTTAAAACCACCTTCTATTGCTGCATTATCATTAATATTCAAGGTTTGTAGATTCTGGTTGTTACAAGAATTTGGTTGTTGCAAGAAAAATACAGAACTACCACAAGAAATGCACTGCTGGATTACTTGTTAAACTACTGAAAATGGTTATAAATAAATTTGGCTTTGTTAAGTGCATATTAAAGATGATAAGTAATGGATTATGAAAAAGCATTAGTGTTTAATCAAGGCTTTTTATAAATTCATTTTCTTAAAACCTTGATGGCAAATAGAATATTGTTATGCATGTTCATTTTGTGTATGCTGCTTTAATATAATTTCAAGGCTAGTTAGCTATATTTCAAGTTACTCAAATGGATTTCAAAACATTATAGTGTTCTTCAAAGTAATTCAGTTACAAATATTCATGCAAGTTTCAGACAGTAAGAATAATAACATTCAGCATTGAATTTGGATTTATTTAATAAACATATATATTATTTCAGCCTATTTTACTGAATTTTGGTTGGAGAAATGCATTTAAGGACCTGTCTTCTTCAGTGGCTCACTGTATAACAATAGCAATTCAGGATTTTTCAACTAAAATTCTTCAACATGAGCTGCAAGAACAGTCTTCAGCTGCTGGCTATGCAATGAGTCTTGTAAACAACCAGCAAATAAGGGAGTCCTGCAGAGCATTCCAACAAGAGGAGCAACCAAAACAAATTGCTAAGGCAGGTATCAAAAGATCTGAAGTTTGAGGGGAGACAGAATGGCTGTTTGCCATCTATACTTCGAAGTACTTGCAGTACCATTAATATTCTAAATCTTATATAAGTGGAATTAAGAAGAAAGTGAGAAGCATTATAATCTGAGGCTGAACAAAGCTTTATAAAATAGCCCATAGTCTGTACTTGAAAGTATTAACTTTTAAACTGTGCTGGCATTTTTTTTTCTCATCCAGAAAGTTCTAAAACATTCTGATTAGTACCTACACTGTTACCACGTGGTTCATAGAAAAATGCTTAATGCTGTAAAGCATAACTATGAAGGGATTTCCTGTATTTAGATTTTTAGACTTCCCATTTAACAAATCAGCATAACTAAAAATATGGCCAAATTAGAGTTCTTTGATTTGATGCAAATTCATTACTTAGGGTAATGAATTAGTTTCTTGAACGTTTGTTTGAACTTACTAAGTTTGTCAACTGCTCTACAAATTTAGATGGTGCTGATTGTTTGCCTAGAGTAACACATAAGATTTGAGAAAATAAAGAAAATAATATTAAGCAGAGCAGTATATAAACTTAGTAACAGATGTTTTCTTTCAAGTTTAGTATTAAAAAATGTGTATTTTCTGAAACGATTTAGTTTAGAAAATTATCTTAGTTTACAAGGAATTAACCTTCTGTTTTGAATGTACATAGAATGAAGTCATAAGCAAAGTGAAGACATTACTAGCATAAGATGGTTTTAATTTTTTTCTCAATAAATATTGCATAGCTTTAAAGCAAGAAGGAATGTAGTAATAATTCATTTACTATAGATAAATGTTTCTCTACTGTAAAACAAAATGAAATGTTTGTAAAGCCCATTTGATGGATTTATGCTTTATGCCAATTTCATTGTTCAAGAATCTGACCCAAGTGTGTATAAATTAAACAATGCTGTCAGAATACGAATAACTTGATGCCACGTTTATTTCTCCCAGTTTTGTTCTGACATCATGGGAGAACTTGACACACTGCTTCCACTGGCTCTGGCATGCAGAGATGATTCTCTTGAGGAAATTAGAGCAAATTTTGTAGAGGCTTGCAGCAAAGTAGCGACAGCTGTCCTGGCAAGACTAGAGGAAAAAAGTGAAGACGTTCCCTCCAAGGCTCCCCTGCAAAACTTATATGCTGCTCTTTCCACTGCAATATATGTCTGTCAACATTTTACAATGTATAGCAATTTAATGAGAGAAAGCAGCAAAAAGTAAGTCCCTTTTACATGTAACTGTTTAATTTGAATAAAAATAATATAAAACTTAATTTCATTTTGATGACACAATATGATGACAGTTTTCCGAATTGCATCACATTTTTTCACGAGCACTACATGTACTATTTATGAAAAGACCTGAATCAAAGCTAACAATAATCTAAAGCAGCCATTGCAAAACAAATTATTTATGGGTAAGATCTACATTTTATTCCTAGCTCAATAATTTTTATTTGTTAAGTTTAAGTAACTTCCTTGAACTAAATGTACTCTGCTATCATATAAATAATTGAATAAGGCCTTAATTTCCTTTTTTTACCTCTTCAACAGCTGCATTTTCATAATATCAAGTTTGGCACATAGCAATCTGAGAAGACATTATAAATGTACATTCCTGAAGTTTTTCCCTATATCAGCATTTTCAGAAATGTGTAAAAATACATCCAGTCTACTTTTAGAATTTAGTTTGTCATTGCATGCAAAATAAAATATAGGAAAGAAAGGAAGCAGTAGTATGAAGTCAAAGACACTATTTGACATGGACTGTACTGTAATTATCTTATGTGATCTTTTTGGATTTATTTGTCTTAAGATACTGGGAATGTTTTTATTGTCCCATGTGTTTTAGCCATACGTAATATAAAGGTAGAAACTAGGCCTCTGGGGGGGAAACAACTGAACTTTTGAGAAAATTTGAGAAAATTTACAGGGACAAGTGTAATTTTTAAGGGGTTATATAAACTGTTGAGCTACTTTCCCTCTGATGCATGAAGTCTGTCTTTATGAATTGGAAGTTTGGGCCAAAACATTGCTCACTGATTCTACTTCTATGTATTATGAAAAACTTTGCCTCCAACCTACCAAAAGTAATCATTAGACTTTGTTAATGTTTTATCGTAATTAATGCTGATGCAATTATACTTCGACACAGAATCTCTGAGTAACTGAATGACAACTTCACTTCTATTTCAGAAAAGTCTGAAGTAATATTTTTCCAAGTTACTCTATTAAATGAGAATTTGCAGAGGGCTAGATGTACTTAAAGAAGTTGTGAAAAGACCAGATTTTTTTCAAAAGTGAATATTGGGTTCAGATTCCAGGACTAAGAGGAAATGAATGATTGATTCCTAATAATCAAGAGCGTTTGCAGCACTGGGGATTGCTACCTTCTGCATGGCCTTTCAATCTTTGCTTCTTTGTTCATTCTTTCTGAACAGACCTCTTTTCTTAGTGCCTATCCAACAATATCAGGAATTCATCAACGTTCTTCAGTTTCAAGTTACGAACTACTGTGTCAGAGTTTGTGCTACAAGCATTTTGCAGGATGCTGAGAGCCACCACTGGGATGACTACAAAGCTTTTTATGAGGTGTGAGGTTAAGTTTACTATGCCTGATTTTTTACAAAATGTATTATACTGGTTGTCAGCCGTCTAACTAGAAGCATGAGATCAGCATAATTTTTACATAAAGATAGTTGGTATTAACTGTTGAGAAATATCTCTTTTTGCAAGCAAATGTCTCTGGAGGAATGAGGTAGGAAGAAAATAATTAATTAAGGATGAGATAAATAATGAAAATATAGTTTTTATGGTATTTGCTTAATAAAATATTGTGTGTCAAGTTCAAGACACCTATATGAAACTCAAAAAAAAGACGTCATGTTAACTCTTCTTCTTACAGTAAGTGTGACATGAAAATGCAAGACAGAGATTTTTCTCCCAGAAATCATCAATCTAATTAAATAGGATTAAATTAAATCTACTGATTTTCCTTTTTACCTCATGCATGTGAAGGATGTAGTTAGAAAAGTTGATCTGTATAGTTCTTTTTAGAATTTAACTGTGTGGCATTTCACCTGCATTTTGAAGTTGCAGGCCGGTTTTTAAACTGTAATTCTAATGATTCTCTGAAAGAAACTGTAGGGAGCAAGTGAATATATCATTAAAACAATTTATTTAGTTAAATGTAGACATATTCAATTTGAATTTATTTTCATATAATTTCAGGATTAAATAGAAGCATTACATTGTTGTTCATCAATAATGACTGAGATCTCCTGGAGATAGAGACCAGCCCTTTCTTATTTAATTTTATTTGTTAAAGACTTAGAGCAGGTTTTTTAGACGTTTTCTATAGTTCTTGCATGAGAGACAACTGTGATATATGTATTCTACATAGAGCATATACAAAGCTGCCAAGTCACTGACAGATTTCCGTACTGGTGATTAAACAGGCCTTAATGTAACTAATGATGTGAAAATGGCTTTCCTTAGCGATAAGTAAATAAACATGTGACTCCTGTTTGAACATAAAGTTTGATGTCCTGAGCTGATAAGAAAGGAACAAGTTGAGTGACTTTCGGCAATCGATTTAGGTCTGGTCTTAACTGGTGGTAGTCTGTGTGGTGCTGTGTCTGCTTATTGTTGACTCAGTAAATCCCAAATGACAGTTATTCAACATGGTGATACCTAGTTGTCACAAACAGCTGTCTCAGCAACAACAAAAAAGACTACTAACTTGTTAAATAATTTTATTGCTCCTAATCAGAACTGATATGCAGAAAGGAATGAAGAAAATCAGTGTTTCAACTTCATGTACCTGCAGGGCTTCAGTTGGGAAATATGTAATTGTACATCACTGCACCAATCTGTTTCCTGTAAAGTGGTCTATGATCTGCTCAGAATGCCTTTAGGAGAAATTATGCTGAGCAACTACTGCCTCTGTGTGACTCTTGTTGGCATCTTGAATGAAGGAGGTTAGCTTAAAATCTGTTGCTTGTTACAAAGGCAACATCTTACTGAAACTTCTGGATGTCAGAGGTGGTTCCTTCCAAGTTCTAAAATAAGCAGGAAGAGTGAGGCTCTTCCTATTGAGTCATGCAGATCCTGCTGAGCTCACAGCCCAAGAGTAGCACGGACAACAGCCAGAAGACCTTGCCAGTCTTCAAGGGCAGGCAAGGAGTACTAGGAATGAGGTGCTGCTCTCTAAGGGCACACACATGCCCTTGTATGCATCAGTGGCTCTCAGGCCTTTCTCAGTGGGATCCCTTGTTGTAAACAGCATCATAACCTTGCGTTTTTGAGGGGAAGCTACACTCGGCTTCCCTCCTTCTGCTCATCTCTGTAGTAACCTAGTTCTTGAATCTGGTTTAGTTTGGGACCATCACTACCCCTTCCTCTCTGTCCTCCCATTTTTGAGTGTTACATACAACTTCAAAAGAATAAGTAATCATTTGCAAATCCTAAATGCAATTTCTGAAAGGAAAAAATACATTTCCACATTCTCCCACAAACTAAGCCAAATATTTTGTGTAAGTTAGGGAATGCTTATTTTCTTGTTCTTTTGTCACATGTTTAATAACAAACTAAATGACAAGCCTACATCTCAGGATCACATGGACTTACTCATTTTTCTGCAGTAATGCAAGGTGTTCGAATCTAGATGGTCCTGCTCCAGCAGGGTGGTTGGACTTAATGATTTTTCGATGTCCCTTCCAATCTCTGATTCTGTGATTCTGTGAAATGGTACTAGAAAGAATATGTGATATCCTTCCTTTCCATTCCCTACTAGTCACTAATGCTGCAGTGACAAGTGAAACTACTTGACTTATCCAGACTTGCATTCATCCTGAAAGAAGAAGAAACCAAAGAGAGAAAGGCAAAGAAGAAAGAGGGTGAAAGTGTCTGTGTTTGATTGTACAGAGCTGCAGTTTCCATCTCCAGTTATTTATTTACTTTTACAATGTTAACAAGAGAGAACAAGATTGGTAGCAAATGTTTATTGCAGCCTATAATACAAAGCATTAATTCTTTTTCTTTGTTGCTAAAAAGTGAATAATATCTGTTTTAAATACATTCTGTAACCTATTTCAGAACCTGACCATATGTCCTGACACACACCTAAATTAATGGTGGTAACTGGAATTAAAAGCAAAGCCAAAAGAACTGTTATAATTAGAATTTTAATTAGAGCTTGAATACAGAGATCCTAATCACTATGATGCAACAGTGAGTTTTGACAGATTTTGTGGTACTGTGAGATCTGAACTGAACTTTATGAGAACAATTCCGGTGCAGCACTTAATCTAAACTGTCAGGGAATGAAACTCTTGGTTCAGTATCTCTCTGACAGAGTGCACTGAACACCCACTGTGCCACTGCGCCAGCTCTCCAGATTATGTTTTGGAATGGAGCTTTTAGTGTAGGAGACATCTGCTGTAGCTTTAGGAACTTATGTTTTCTAATAGACAAAGAATAAAGAATTGTCTGTTCAAAGATAATATTTGAGTGGCTTATGTAATAAAGCCCAGCTGCTTTTTTCCTGATGTATAAGCTAAATAAAAGCTCACATCTGTTTGTATTACATGAAGCTTGCAAAAATAACAGATGTTTACCAGTAGAAATGCCTAGAAATCGCAACAAATACAAAAACAGTCAGAAAAGGGGAATCAATCCCATTAAATCAGCTTAACTGTTGCTTCTGCAGTAGTGGTACAATATTAGAAAAGCAGTGTTATTCAATTTACCATTTTAAATTAAATAAAGCAAAGAAAATAATTTGTCTTTATAGTTAGAAACTGAAACTTGCCAACATTCAGTTACTTATCAAAATGAATGCCCTGTGTTAGAAAGTTCAGAATTTTATTTCTGATTGTTAGATATGCATTTTTGGAGGGAGGGGTAAATTGTTAGAATTATTTTTATAAGCTAAAGTTGTTATGTAAATGAATTAAGTTCTGTTAGGACTAGTTACTTTATATTGGACAGGTTTATTCTATAAGAACAGAAAAGTTTTTACAAACTATGGGAAGTGCTAGTAAAATATCTGTAAGATAGGTTTAGGGCGGTTTTTTTTTGTTTGTTTGTTTGTTTTTTCTGGAGATGTTGTACTGGAATTAATCTGGAGAGTAATCATGATAATATAAGAAATCCACATTTAGATAATTTGTTATTAATTTTTCATATATGCAAAGTGATTAAATTATGTTAGCTGAGTTACGAATTAAACGTGTACCTTCTTAAATAGTTTTGACTATAACCTGTGAAAATATTTAAACTTTTTTCATACAGGAAAAATACAAAAAGAGGGAAATTCTGTATGATGGCTTCTTTTGGTCCTCACTCACTTTTGATCATTATAAGACTATCCTGTTTCACATATTTAGAAACACATTCCTAATGCTTAACTGTAGTAACAGAGAGACTAGTTAGAATAGAATAGAACTAGTTAGAATTGAAAACAGTTCTAAGATGTCACTAGCTCTATGTGTGACAAAAATTAGGCAAAGACTTTTCCTTTCTGTAGTTACCTGTAGTAAATTTTTCTTTTCTATCTTAGTGAAACCAGGTAAATCGGATGTGGTGGAGGTTTTTTTGTTTGTTTGTTTGTTTGTTGTTGTTTTTCCTAAATGAGATGCTTCAGATACCTGCATCAATCATAAATTTAATGACTAAGGCAATGGTCACAAGTTAGGTTCGTCAGTACTTTGTCAGAATTTACCACCCCTCAATAGAGATTATGTTTCTAAAATACTGACGGTGAAATACTGAATAATCACAGTTTCCAGTATCCTGCCAAAATAGCATGTTTATAAAGAAACCAGATTGTTTTGTTTAGAGAAGAACATTGTCAAACTCTTAAAATGTTATTTTTTATATCTGGTAATGTAAAAATATCATTAAATTCTTAAAATATTTCTCAACTCCATTGGAACGTAGGAGGTGAAAGCTCAAGGCCCTTATCTGCTTCAACTTCATCCCAGTGCTATTTTCTGAACAGATATTAGTTGAATTATTTATACATGGATTCAAATTAGTACTTCTTGGATATATTATGAACTTGACAATCTGTAGGCTTTGAGAGAAGGTCAAATAGGGATATAGTAGGTTGTGGTAGTTCTGTAGTAGTTCTGTGTGAGAACTCTAGTTTTGCAGCTGAAGTAAAGATGTTTCACATCTTGTCAAGGACCTTTATTTGGTCATTGTATGTCTGTAACACTTCAGCTATTTCCTTTCAGATGGAATTAATAAAGCTAACAGAAACTGAATTACCATTTTGGAGGGTGTGTTTCTCTTACTGAATGTGTGGTTTTACTAGGGTGAAAGATGCTCATTCTCAGTCCAGATGTGGCATTACTTCTGCTGTGCTCTTCATCATGATCTATGGACTATTCTACCTCCCAAGTTAGCCCAGGAGATTCTTACAGGTGTGCTAGAGCAATCTTTGGATGTGCTGTCCTCTAGATATTCCCAAGCCTGTCCTAGTTATAAGCGAACACCACAAATCAGGTAATAATTTTATATTTAATGCACACTTTTTAATGGCTAAAGTTCATACATTTCTGTTTTACACTGATGTGATTCAAGTTAGATGATAATAAACACAATGGAGGGGACAGACATATATTTTGAGGATCTTAATTGAATGGATTTTTGTATGTTCAAGTCCTGTGGTACTCTGCCAGTTAATATAAAGAGGCAGCCAATTGCTGAGTCAGAAATTTTCCAGATAGTAAATGTATTGTGTGTACACAGACAGTGTTTTGTAAAATTCAAGATTAAGTTCATTTATCATTACTTTATTCTTTCCATTTGATTTGAAAATACAAGGAGTATGTATACGCTCTTTTTATCGTAAATCTAAAATATTTTTTGTTATTTGTAATGTAGAAAGTAAGTTATTCCCATCTAATAGCACTGTCCTTTTAAGAAGACATTTCCATATTTTGCAAGTCTTCTGTTGGCTAGTTATTGTAAAATCTTTTTTTGTAATAGAGCTGCATATTTTCAGTTCAATGAGTTCTGAATTTCTACAGCTGGCACTGATGGAAGGTGCAATTTCAAGTACCTCCTATAATTCAGGAATTTTTGGTTATCAGAAGAGAACTCTCTTTAACTCAAATCTACCACTATTTTGATGCATCTAAGTAATACTATTTTCCCTTTTTCTTTCTACAGAATAGATATTGCAGCAATTTTGATGTCCACTGAAAATATGCTGTGGTCAGTTTGCAGCTCAGTCCAAGAATTTCTGAATCCACAGGAAGACAGAGATCTCAAGATCTATAAAATACATAGCCACTGCAATAATATGCTCTCTGTGCTAGCTATTTTAACTTCACCACTGAAAAATTTGTATGAGTGAGTATGAATTAAATATTCCATTTCAGACAAAATTTGTTCTTAAGCTTACATTGATATACTGGCAAGATGAGTGATTGTGTTGAAATACAAATGCAGTGAACACTGTTGAAACAATTTTATAACCTTTGTCTATTTTCTGATTTGGTCTTGAAGTCATCTTTATGACATTGTCTAAAGATCTGTTATGTCTCCTGGGATTATGTTACCTTTGGACCAAATCCTTAAATTGCACATTTTTCTGATTGATGACAACGCGGAAGATAATGCTGATTTTGAGATTTTGTTTCTTCTGTAAAACAAACAGTAAAATTTTATTGATTATTATTTACCCAAATTTACAACTTGCTTTTCAGAAAGGTTTTGTTAGAAACACTTTCATATTAAATTAAAAGCACTTACTATTATGGTGCTAAAGCCTTTGAAAAGATTTTGAAGGAATTAGTTGTTCATACAGTTGAGATATTTTGTCGTATTACTAGTTCCGCTTCACAGTGAGCTGTGTTCTGCTTTCATTCTATAATAAGTTTGTGAGTGCTAGAATTTAAAGGAACATAATTTACTTCAATTGTCATCTGATTACATGACCAATGAGTGTCAGCAAATCTTAAATATTTATTTTAAATAGTATTTAAAGAGTATTAAAAGAGTATGAAATTCCCATCTTTTTAAAGTGAAGTCTTCAGAAGTTGCAAATGCAAACAAAAACAGACATTGCTTGCTTGCACTGAAATTATGTCTGAGTCTTCCATTTGTTTTGTTCCTAAATATTCAGCTGTGAATTCTTGTGCAAGAGGCAATACAAAGAGAGATCACATGTTTAAAAAATAAAAAAGCCAAATTCCACTCAATTTGCTTTTATCCTATTATTTTAAATAAAAATATTCTTAATATTACTAGTGGAGAAGGGTGGAGACCTTCTGAATTTAAGCTTCTTTAACTGTCATATGTGAGCAATGTGGAACATGCAAAAATGGGCTTTATCTGAAATAACTCAGGCTCGTGTAAAGACTGCATTAGAGAATGTAACCAATGAACAGACTAATCTTACTGTGGCAAAAGTAATGGAGACAGCAGTAGACATTGTGTTAGTTGTAACTGCTTTCACTTAGTTTTATCATTCGACCATTTTCCTTTGTGAAAGTACTTAGGTTTATGGCCTAAAATAAGTAATTTGTGTAATCTGTCCCTCATAGCTATTCTAGTTTCCTTTGTTAATGTATATCTGTAATAATGATAAAAAATCTGTTCTCACATCCGAATTCATTGAGTTTCAGTGAAAGTGCCAATAAAGAGAATAAGGCACTATAGTTATGCTACGTATTAAGTACTTTGCACTTTTGTGGCTGTTGTCCATGTCTGTAGAGTGAGCATTAGTAAAGCCAGTGCACAGATGGAGCTGAACTTGACAAGGGATGTGAAGGATAACAAGAAGAGGTTCTACAGGTGCATAGGTAGACTGGCCAAGGAGAGTGTTCCCCCTCTGACAAAAGGTAATGGGGAGCTGGCTTCCTCAAATACAGAAAAAGCTGAGGTAGTCATTGAGTACTTTGCCTCAGTCTTCATAGGTGGTCAGGCTTCCCATCTGTGCCAGGACCCTGAACATCTAGGTCAGGGTGTGAGGAGTGGATTCTGTCCCACTGTGACAGTGAAAGATGTCCAAGACCTCCTCATGCAGTTGAATGTATATAAGTAGGTTCATGGAGCCGGATGATATCCATCATAAGGTTCTGAGAGAGATGGCTGATGTAGTTGCCAAACTGCTCTCCATCATATTTGAAAAATCATGGCTGTCTGTGAAGTTCTGGGTGACTGGAAAAAAGGGAAACGTTACTCCCATTTCTAAGAAAGGAAGAAAGGAAGACCTGGGGAACTACAGGCTGGTGAGCGTCACCTCTGAGAAGATTGTGGGGCATATCCTCCTAGAAGCTATGTTAAGGCACATACAAGGAAAAGAGGTAATCCGAGACAGCCAGCACAGCTTCTCCAAGGGCAGATCGTGCCTGACCATTCTGATGGCCTTCTATGATGGAGTGATGGCTTCAGTGGATGGGGGAAGGGCAGTGGATATCATCTTCCTGGACTTCTGCAAAGCCTTTGACGTGGTCCCTCACCACATCCTTCTCTGTAAATTGGAGAGTTGTGAATTTGAAGGATGGACTGTTCGGAGGGTTAAGCACTGGTTGGCTCGTCACAGCCAAAGGTTTGTGATTAATGGTTCACAGGTCATGGTGGAGGCCCTTAAGGGTCAGTCTTGGGACCAGTGCTCTTCAACATCTTCATGTTGCACTTGTTGACACAGACGATGTCATCAAGTGCACCCTCAGCAAGTTTGCAGACACCACCAAGCTCAACGGTGCAGTCGATACAGTGGAAAAAAGGGAAGCCATCCAGAGGGATTTGGACAGGCTGGAGAAGTAGGCCCATGAGAACCTGATGAGGTTCAATAAGGCCAAGTGCAGGGTGCTGCACTTGAGCTGGGGCAATCCCAGGTTTTTATACAAACTGATCTAGGGAAGATCTCCTTGAGAGCAGCCCTGCAGGGAAGGACTTGGAGATCCTGGTGCATGAGAAGCTGGACATGAGCCAGCAGTGCGTGTTTGCAGTCCGGAAGGCCAAATGTGTTATGGGCTGCATTGAAAAAGGAATGGCCAGCAGAGAGGAGGGGATTTTCCCCCTCTACTCAGCTTTTGTGAGGCCCCATTTGCAATACTGCATCCTGGACTGGGGCCCCAAGTACAAGAAAAACATGGAGCTCTTGGAAGGAGTCCAGAGGAGGGCCACTAAGATGACCAAAGACTGGAGAACCTGTCATATGTCGAACCCTCATATGCTAAGGACATATTCTATGCCCTTGCATAGAATGTCTTCTCTATATGGTAAGCATGCTTAGACTTGATCTTAAATTCACCTATGAATCTTGGGCCATCAGATTTTAGCACTCACACTTTTTGCGTGTAATTTTTCCCTCTGCCCTTTTTGTGACCTTTCTAAATTATAATAAAAAAATCACAAAAGGTATGGCTTGAAGGAGACCTTTAAAACCATCTCTTTTCAGCTCCCCTGCCATGGGCACAGATGCCTCCTTCTAAATCAGGTTTATCAAAGCCACATCCTACCTTCCAGTGAACACTTCCAGGAAGATCTCAAGGTCACGATCTGAACTGGGAGGAGCCATTGTCTCCCTTCAGTGTAGAGAGGCCTTGCAGAAAGATACAGGCTGGGCAGTCACCAACCACATGAAGTTTTAACAAGAACAATGGCTGAATTGTGCATCTGGAGCAGATCAACTCTGGCTATATTTACAGATGAGAGGACTGTACAGACTGTAGAGCAGCCTCGCAGAAAGGGAACTGTGTGTTTTGGATGACGGCAAGTTGTACGTAAGGCTGCAGTGTGCCCTGGAGCCCAAACAGCCAACTGTACCCTGGGGTGCAGCAGGCCCACTGCTGCCAACTGGGCGAGCGGAGGGTCTGAGGGTCTGAGTCCAGAGGGATTCAGTAAGAGATGGCATTGAAAGCTCTACTGATCTGAAGAGATCACGTTTTCTCACTCGTCTTGTCAGCTAGATAGGTAACATTGTCATTAAAGGAAAGTAAGCTTGTTAAGCAAAACTTTCCCATCGTGAACCTATGTTGCTGTTATCAATAACTACATTGTCTTTCAAGTGTTTTTCAGTAACTCCCAGAATAATCTCCAAAATTTTATCAGAACTAAAATGAGATTGAAGCAGTTCTGGTAATTACCAGAATCTAATTTCTTGCATTTCTTGAAAGTGAAGACATCGTTTGCCATCTTCCAGGGGACCTTTCTGGATTTCCAAGACTGTTTGGAAAATATTTGACAAAGATCTCACGATGACATCAGATCTTTCAGCTCTTTAATTGAAATGGCACCAAGTAGAAGACAATTATGAGGGCAGCTCTAAAAGTAATGTCTCATTTATGCTTTATTATGTTCATCCACAATATCAGAGGCATATGTTGGTGCTATGGCAGTAGAGGTTGAACCTTCCCAGCAATATTTGGTTATGTTTTGTTGCCATGCAACAGATGACAGCAAAGGGGCAGTTTGACAGAATGGAGTCTGATATGGAAGTGTGCATGGAGCAAAGGTTGTCATTTAATTCCTCCATACAGAAAAAATGGCACCCACTAACATATATCAGCACTTGCTAAAAGTTGATGTAGACCAAACAGTGTATGTGAGCAGAGAGAGATGGTGGTGCGTTTCAGCAGTAGTAACAGCTATGTGAAAGACAAGCCACAGTCCAGACAGCCATTCAGAGCCATCACACCACACAATGAAGAGCGTCTCAATCAGCTCATCCATGCAAATCAGCTAATGGTGATGCGCATGTTAAAAAATAATGTTTTGTAGCTGATAATTCCCTCTATCAAATAGTGTCATTTTGCTCTTTGTATTTGTTGTAGCTTTCATGGAAATAAATAGGAAGCACTACTTTCAGAGCAACTTTTGTACTTCACTTTACTTGCTATGCTCCTCCTAAGGCAGCTTAGTGTACAGTTTATGTTATTTTTAATGAGACTGCACTGTTGTATCATACTCAACACTCTAAAGGCCATAAACCCCAGGTTCATATGTGAAGTTACTCAGTTAATGCCTAGTATCAGCTATTAGTATTCTGTTGCTGGAGGAAAAAGATGCATATTATCTCAGTGAACTCTGTGAGTTTTCTGTTGGCCCTGTAATCGTCTGTTCAGAACTTTATTTCTTAAACTACCTTATCATTTCACTCCAGTTTAGCATCATCTGCAAATGTTCTAAATGTGTATTCTGTATACCCACATCTGTCCATGTTGTTCAGGAAGCTGTTGAGCAATAGTGACATCCAGAATATGGTTCTAAAACCTACCGGGTGTAACTATTTTCTTGCTACTGATCCAAATTTCTGAAAAAAAAAAAGAGGATTTAGTCCTTCACCATGCACACAAAGTCATTATTAATTATTCAGATAAAGTATTTGGTCTTTTTGGATCAAAACTTTCAACACTATTTCTCTGTTTTGCAGGAGAATTCAACACAGTTCTTCTTCCCTATTTTTTCTGCTAGAATTAAATTATCTATTAGAAAGCAAGCTTCCTTCTGCAGCAGATTGAGTTACTCAAGTTGAAGCAGATTTATCTTTCTTGTGCTTTTTTAATATTCATTTGTCTTAGGACACTACATTTTTTCTGTTTGTGAAGATCTGATAAAGCAAGGTGGATTCTGCTTTTTATGGTTTTTTTGTTACAAATTATTATATCTTATTTTTTCAACTAGAAATCAGGTCAGTGATGCAAATTATGGAAGAAGAATGTAGTGGTTCTATTGGTAAAATTGCAATCTTCTGAGTAAAAGTATCTGTCATTCAGTATAAAAACTGATATAAATAAATAATAAACTAATATAAAATATAAATATATAAATATATTATATATAAAAATATATAAAATATAAATATAAAAACTAATATAAAATATTATTTATAATTTTAACATGTGAGTTACAGTTCATGAGGTTGTTTCTTAGTCTTGTTTTTTCCTTATAAAGAACTAAATTCTTCAAAGTCTGTAAGCAATGTGATGTACCTTGTTGGCATTTCATTATTTTACGCCCACACTGAGGTTTAAAAGATCATTTATCACCTTGTCATACTCTACAGAACAACAAAACTACTGTAACTTGGAATCTTGGCATGGTATTAAATACTTTCACAGGTGCTATCCACTGCTTTGAGACTATTTAGACAGCTTCTTTAACATATCTTGTAGTCAAAACAAATTTCTTACTACCTATTATTATACTTCTGCCAGAATAGTAGTTGAATTAAGCTGTCTGGCACAGAGCTGATTCTGCTTTCCTGGCAAGAACTGCATAGCCAGCAGTGGACACTGAGTATTGCTGGCACCAAGGATTGTTTTATTATCACTAGACGCTTCATTTTTTTTATAGTATTTGAAGATACTCTAAATTTTAAAAAGCATTTAAAGCTATTACATTTTCTCCACATCAGTTTCAAAGTTCATAGAGGTTTTGCTGTATGCCTCAGAATCTGCCCTGAGGCTTGTCCTCATGTCTCAGCTAAGAAACCATACTTCACAAACTGCATTAGACCAAAAGCTAAAACATTTCATGCAGTATCGGAAGACAAGTATCTGTCATTCTTTCCTGTAGGAACATCTTGTAGCTGTGTCTTTTGCTATGTTTTGAGAAATACTGCGGAGGATAACACAAGGTTACGTTTTTCTGGAATATTCTCAGATTGTTGAAATTACTATCTTTAATTATTTTCAGTCTAAGTACTCCCTTCATTATGATCTCTGATTTATTTTGTCTTCTATTATTCTTGAATTCACAAAGAACAAAAATTTACTATATGCTAACCTTTGTGGTCTGATATTGCTTATCTGAGATCATTTAAAAGTCGTACTTGCTTTAATTAATCAGAAAAAGTAGTATCCAAATAAATTACCCTATATTTTGTGTGAGTTCAGAAGCTGGTGAAGGAGTTCAGACAGTTGTACACATGTTTTTATTACTGAATAGTGCAATTTTCACTCTTCTTTCAACTGGAGTCACATAGGCAAGCCTTCACAGGCATTGTAACTGTACTTCTTAACTACTTACATGAAACTGTGAAGAGATAAAAAGCAATTTTAAATAGTAAAATTATGAAAATCATATGCTGTCAAAGCTGCTATGATATAGCGCCCTATAAGAAAATGAAGATCTTACATTTTAGATGTAATCCTGAAGGTTGTATTCCAATTTATTTCTGGTCTACCTCCAGTTTTGAGTGTTTAGATCTACTCTCATTGCTCCTGTGTTATGGCAGTGGCTTTTTTTTATGTCATATATAAAGATACTCCTATCCTGAGAAAATCTTCTTATCTCTTTTTTAGGTATTTTTAAGTGTTTTCTACTGTTGTTGTAGCAGAAAGAATTCTTAATGAAAATTGGGAATGAAGCAGAATCACTTCAGAAAGGAAAGCAAATAAGTTTTGTAGCACTGGCATTTTTGAAGATAGTTACCTTTCTTACATCATTTGAAAAGTCTCAGCTATCATACCTAAAGATATAATTGTTAGAAAAGGAAAGTTATTGGGATGAAATATTCTCATTCAAGCAAGTTGAAAAGCAAGATGCAAAATAAGTGGCAATTGATTATGGCTAATGGAAGATAGATGTAAGGAATTACACCTCTTCTGCTGAAATTGTACTTGGCATAAATGAGAATGAAAAAAGAAGATGCCAAGGAGCATCCATTTATATCATTTATCATTTAATCCTAGCAGTTGCTACAGAGTTCTACCAATACTATTTGTACTATTGTTACTTTTTATTCTTGTATTATTTTATACCTAAATCATACAATTATAGAATCACCAAGGTTAGAAAAGACCTACAAGATCATCCAGTCCAACTGTCCACCAACAGTACTCACTAAACCATGTCCTTCAACACAATGTCTAAATATCCCTTGAACACCTCCAGGATTGGTGACTCCATCACCTCCCTGGGCAGCCCATTCCACTGCCTGACCACTCTTTCAGAAAAGCAGTATTTCCTAACATCCAGCCTGAATCTTACCTGGTGCAGCTTGAAGCCATTCCCTTTAGTCCTGTCACCAGTCCAGTTACACAAGAGAAGAGGCCGACCCCCAGCTCACTACAACTCCCTTCAGGTAGTTATGAAGAGCAATGAGGTCTCCCCTGAGCCTCCTCTTCTCCAGGCTGAACAACCCCAGCTCCTTCTGCCACTCCCCATAAGACCTGTGCTCCAAACCCCGCACCAGCTTTGCTGCCCATCTCTGGACAGGCTCCAGGGCTTCAATGTCTTTCTTATAGTGAAGGGCCCAAAACCAAACACAGTACTTGAGATATGTCCTCACCATGGCTGAATACAAAGGTACAATTGCTTCTGTGCTCCTGCTAGCAACAGTATTTTTGGTATAAGTCAGAATGCCATTGCCCTTCTTGGCCACCTGGGCACACTGCTGGCTCATGTTCAGCCGAGCATCAACCAGCAGCACCCCTGGGTCTGTTCCACATCTGACTTAGTCCTCTCACACTCTTTATGTAAGAGCAGTAATGGAGTAGAAGTGACGTAAAACTAGCTTAACTACTTTTTCAGCAGTCGTTAAATTTGAAAACTGCAGATTTTTCAACCACTATTCTATATCTTTTCAGCCACTGAAGAAGATGGAGGAGATGAAAATCTTGATTTTTTTTTTCAGTCTATGTCAACTTGCATGCTATACAGAAGATAACCATTTCATTTCAAAAGATATTTTACTTTCATTTATGAGAAAAGTATTGATAATCTGATACACATATTTTGAACAGAGAAAAGGGCAATAGAAAGGAATTATTCTTCCAAAGCTATTTCCAGTTTTCCATGTAATTCAGAAATATTTGTGGTTTTTTTTCAGGACTTTTGTGAACAATTCTGGAGAACATCTTCCTCATGTTTTTTCTGAAGGCTTTTATCATCCATTACGTTGGTTATTTTGCATACCATCATCCAGTCCTTCCTTACCAAAGTAAGTATCAAAAGTTGTTTGTAAAAGAACTACCAGATAGTCAAGTTAATCAAATACTTTCAAAAAAATTATATGTGAATGCATGTCTAGTTGATATTCTGATGAAACAACGCATAAGCATTTTTTGAAATTCTTTACAGATTTCTCTAGTCTTTGAAATAAAGAATATAAGAATTTTCTCATTGAAAGCAGTGCACAGTGTAGTCTTTTTGCCCATGTGCTCATTGTGTTTGATATTTGAATTATGTTTAAGGTTTTCTTGCATAAAAAGTATATAGCAGTATAGTAGTTCAGCATAGGTGCAGTTCTCAAAGAATTAGAATTAAAGGAGAGATAAAGAATGTATTTCACTTGTGATTGCTAGTTAAAAAAAGGTCTGATATATAAAATATCACATTGAAATATATACTTTTTGATAGTAGTTGATATTTTGGGGGTGATTACTGCATGATTGGAGAAAAATGCTTACTTTCTTCTTCTGTGTCACTGTGAGTAATGACAAGTTACATATGAGACATATGCTACCAGCTGTGCTGTCATTCCCTTTCTAATTTTGAATTTAAAGCACTCCCACACCAGTTTAGATCCTCTTCAAAACCCTTCACCTCCTCCTCCTCTTCAAAAGTTATTTCCTGAGAGATTTTCACTTTCCATTTTCATGAAAAGCTGCTTTTGTGAGTTGTATTTCTGTTTTCTGAGAAAGTATCTTTATGTTATAGAGGAATATGTTATCAAGTGAAAGGTGACTTACTGAAGACCTATGTGCTGTGGATTTATTACTTTTTATCTTGTATCATCCCCATTACAGTATTTACCCCATACTATGTAGCATATTCTATTTACTTTCCATAACCCTCTCCCTTAGTTTCATTTCAATGATACTGCTGGTTTTTTTTTCGCTCGTGCCTCTGATACTCAGTGAACAAGATGCAATAGATGGTGTGACTGAGTCTAAGATGTATGACTGACTGACCAAAAGACCAGACAGACTTTGATATTAACAGAGATTAGCTGAATTAAAACCGTGTACTTTTCTGCGCTGAAAGTAGTAGTTTAAGTTTTTCTAGGTCTTGAAAGATAATGTATTTGTGGAATTTCTGCCTTTTAATCAAATTTCAGTGAAATTAGCCAGTGATTTTGTAATTCTTGCATAGGTAGAGAGTAAGGAGAAGGGAGGATGTAGGGGAGAGGTTGGCATGAATCACTTAAAGATATATCACTTAAAGATACATCACTTAAAGAGATATGTACTCTATTTCTGAGAATTAAAGACTCTTTTTTTTTTTTTTTTTTTTCATCCTCTAATCCAAAGCCAGTGTTCTGAATTCAAATTTTAGTTTGTATTGCAAATTTTGGAATATGACATTACAAGACATTATCGTCTGCTGCACTGAGGTATCTAAACATAATGCAGGTACCATTTCACTCTTTGAGATTTCTCTTTTTTGAGATGGAATTACAATTTTACAGGAGCTGTTCAGGACAGATTTATCATTAATAAATAGCAAAAAAGGATTCTGGACTTATCCAGGGTTTGTGTATTTTCTCAGGATGAAGGGTGAAAAGACATACATCTTTCTGATCCCCAAGGTGTCTTCTCTGTCAAGTTTATATGGGAAAATGAGGAGTCCAAAAGAAAGTACTTATCTGAGAATTTACAGTTAGCATGCCTATGTGAAGGCAGTCCATGTATGTGAACAGTCTTGATGAACTGTGATGGTAAAAATATTTAACATCACCTATTAACAACACACCTTTCAGCTGCTTAGAAAAAAAAGCAATGAAATAATCTGTATGCTAAGTAATTTTGGGCAGTGTGTCCTGAGGTGCTGTGATTTGTTACTGGTTTTACACACTGCATATGGAAGACTTTTTCTTGAAATATTACATTTAGAATATCAACAAGATCCATTATGGTTACATATTGCAGATAGTGGAAGCTGATTCTTCATAGGTTGTTTTATATTCCTTCTTTCTACTTTCTGAATAAAAGTATTCACTGCGTAGAACGATATTGAAAACAGAGGCTATTGTGTACCTCCCAGCTGTGGGCGCCTAATTTTTTTTTATCCAAATTCCAAGGATTCTAACATGGCACAAAATTATTTGCTCTTTCTAGGCTTGTTATTTCAGGACAAAGTACTACAAGTTTTTGAAATAATTTTGTTTACAAATTCACTACTTAATCATTTTTATGCATTAGTTCTCATATACTGCGATGGTTACAGTCTATTTTGCTTAATCTACTTGACTGACATTTTTTTAATGTGAAGTAGAGTTAATCTTTGTTTGCCTAATGTAATGTTGATCTTATCACTTAAGGCATTCTTTTTTCCGTCTTGTATACTAAGATGATATAGTTGATTATCAAACTAAAGGATTACTGATTATAATTTATATTACAGTTCCTTTAGTGGTAATTGTGATTCCTTCTTTGCTTCATTTGGGATTCATAATCATATCATTTGCAAATGAGAGTTCTGTTTTTTTTTTCTACTGTACAAAACTGAACATTTCTATGTGATATTTATATGTACTTCACCTTTTGTCACTTTTTTTGAGGCTAGTCTTATTTTCACTAGTAATGAGCTATGAAGATGGGAGAACATATGCCTCTCCATATGCGCGTTACAAAACTTCTCAGTGCATTTATTGGTGCTAGCTTCATGACTGTAGGGAATGTCTGCTATATTTTATTTTTCCTCCAAGTGAGTCACACCATTGTACATTTCAATTTGCAAAAGGCTTGTAGAGCCAAGAATGGGTGTATATTACAACATGATAACTTCCCATCTGGTCAATGACAGACAAGTTTTATTTCAACTCAAATATTCTAAAAATGGCATTTATTTCTGAATTCATTTAAAATATTATCCATCATTAATTTAGTTGACCAAAGCTGTTCCTTTTCTTATGTTTTGAAGGCAGTAACTGACCTTACTGTATTTCATACCATTGCATTCAAGGAAGAAGATAAATGAAATTAAACTGGCCCATATAATTTAACTGATTATCTGAAATGTTGAGTTCCAGGCAGAGCACTAAAATTGGTGAATACTTTGTATTTAAATTGTGGTTACAAACAACTGTGTTGTTCTTAAAAAGCAGTAGGGTATATGTACATATGACTAATCTTGAGTTTGATTACAATATATGTTTTAAATTTGAAAAAGTTATTTTGGCTGCAAGTTCTATCAAGATTTAAATGCATAATGTACATAATTTTGATAAATATTATTAGAATCCAATACATGCTTATGTGCAAAAATATCATTGTCAAAAAACCAGTAGGATCAAGGATTATATCTAATATACCAGATGAAAATTTAAAAAAATATGTACATGAGTTTTAATGCCATGTATGTTGCTTATCTACTCATGTGGATCAGGTTTACTGTTAAAATCCCAAAGGCCAATCTACGTAAAATTGTCTTTTAATTAAATGATTATTACATTATTAACTATATAAACAATATATTTATATATACATATATTAACTATAAAACTATAACTAGTTTTAGTGTAATAGTGTGATATAGAGGTCCTGCTGCAAAGTGCCTTTATGGAATTATGGTTTTCTTAGATTGCCTCAAGGTTGCCTTGCAAGATCTATGAGTTTACACTGTATATGGAAGATTTTCTTTCCTGAAATATTGCATTTAAATTACCAACAAGACATATTTCTGTCAATGGAAGCATAGATGTGACAGACTAAACCACTTAAGTATGTTAACTGACATTTTCTTTTCCAGGTCTTGTTGAATTGTATTAAATATGCTGTCTATACAACAACCTTGAATGAACAGTGGAGTTTTTGTGGGGTCATCTATACTTTTTTCAAACTGAGTTGTGTGATGGCATGCTTGTCCTGCTCAGATGGTCACAGAAATGTGAAATATAAAATAGCCACATAACCCAAATTTTAGTTTTATCCAAATAGTTGCATAGAAATGATACATAGAGTACACGTCCAGATGAATATTAATCTTTTCTAATAGGAAAACGTAGCTCCTAAGAAAGAAGGCTAGTATTGAAGGTACTGTGTGTGTACTGGCAGATAATGTTTATGTATGCATAGTTTATGCGCTGAGACATATGTAGTTTTTACACTGGTGTGTGTAAAATTTATGTGCATAAGTGCTTACATATGCAGTGGATAAACTTTCGAAGTTAGCAACTATTGTTGTATAAACTTACAGCCAAAATGAATAAATAGGATAGCTAAACATCAATCAGAATGAAATTTTTTAAACCTTACAAATCTTTTATATAAATGTGAAAGCCGTTTGTGTGTCAGCTAATAAGGGGCAAAGGCTTTCCTGGAAAAAAATTACTCACAACTCGATTTTGAAAAATTCTTTTTAAAAATGTCTGAAGAATAGAATAGAAAGTACAATAATCTAAGGGATTCCTTAAATGCTAATGCATTCTTTCTCACATCCCTGTGCTGGCAAAGAAGTAAACCAGCCAATCTAATATTTCAGGTGTATTCTTTATGATGTGTATGAGTTGGTCAGTGCAGAGCAGAATCTTGCAGACCTTTGAGCATTCTCTCTGTTTTTTAATTAACAGATTCATATCCTTAATTTAGGATACTTTAGAGCAATAAACAATTAACATGATAGTAAATTAAAGAATAATAGCCTTAGATTTATTGAAGCACAAAAAAATCCTTTTTGCCTAGTGGAACAAGGCTGTACATGTTTCCATGAAAGAGATAAGTGAAGTTCCTTTATATCAGTTATAACTTTGGCAGACTACCAAATGTTAATTTGCTTTTAGCTAGTTGAGATTAAATGTAATTCCTTCCCTGAGCTGCCTTAAAGTAAGCAATCATGAAAGCATTTTCAGACTAATCTGGGAGGAATTGACATTTAAGGGAGTTAGCATTACATCTGCACTTTAAGGATATTAATTTCATAGATAAATTAACTACATTATGCTGTTTTTATCTTGCATTTTGAAAGGAGTCCATCAGCCAGAGAAATGGCAGCCCAAGGTCAACTGAAACTGCTCTTATCCCAGCCATACTGTAATTTGAACTTGCTCTTGGAAACCTTGCTGTATAATGATTGTCTCTTGGTGAGAATTTTACTGAAAAGTTCAAGTAAGTACTTATGCTGCTGATCTTTACAAGAATATCACTGAGAAACACAAATTCATTTTTAACTACTCAAATATTTTCAGATACCAGTTACCAGTTGGACAGTTCTCGAGAAAGTAAAGAAAAGGAAAGGTTTATTGCTTTTTTAATGAGATTTCTTTTTTGTCAATTTGAGTATTCATAATTTCAAAGCAGACTACAATTTGATAAACTGATATCATGAATGCAAAGGAGTCTAAGTGAAATTGAACTTAACAGAACGTTGATACCACAACTGTTTTATGCAGATTTTTAAAGGTGAGGATTAATATTCTGAAAGATCACCCTCAAAATTATTTTTCTACAGTGAAAAGCTTCTTAGAGGTTTTGTTTGTGCTGTATGTTTGTCACTGTAGGTATTATGGCGGTATATTTATGTCCTTCCCCTGTTAATACTATCATTAATGTTGTTATGGAAATAGGACAAAGAAAATAATTGTTCCTTATATTTCTACTAGTTGTTGTTTGAAACATAAAACTTTATCACATCTTTCCTCCTAATAGCTTTTACATCAAATGATCAGATCATTGAAAAGTTAGTGGAATAATCACCCATTTGACAAAATTTTGCATCAATATTGAATTAATCTATATCAGTTGCAGTCTTTCTTTAGCAAAATAATTTTCCTTACATGTCAAACTATGAAATCACATAATAGTATGTAACAATTTAATTATTTTGTTTTAGGGTGGTCTAACATTTCTCAGGGATACAACGTTATTTCCAATTATGTAATGCATCTTATTAAGAGCTACACTGCATTCACTTGCCCATTGAAGTGCCTGTCATATTTTACAAAGACTGAAGAATTTTTTTATCAGAATCGTATTCTTATCCTACTGTTATACAGTACTGAATTTCACTGGCTGCTTAAATTAGAATGAAGGATCAAGTGACAGTATGGGTTTTCGTCTACTTACTGGCCAACTTCTTGAGCTGCAGTGAAATATATATTGCTATGAGTTAGAAAATGTGCCATTTACGCAGACTTTATTAACATAATTTCAGTATTGATATGATTAAAATTTCAATTTAGATAAAGTTGAAACCTGCAATCATCCATATCTTCTAAATTAATTTCAATAAGGTTAATTATATAATGTTAAAATGATTATAGTTTTTATTCCTTCTCCTATGCAACAGCTTAACTGATGATAGATAAGCTAAAATTTTTGATACTGTGATCTGTTATATAATACAAGAAAAGTCAGTCTAGTAAGCTATACCTAGATACTAGTAATGACAGTTTAGGATTCTTTTGTTCTGTAAGATAAAAGGCTTCCAGAGTTATGTACTCATCAACAGTAAAATGTTGCAATGCTTAATATTATGCATAAAAACATAAGAAGTTCAGTACTTAATAGCTTTTGAGTGACTTGCCATGCTGATAACAAAACTCCATGATCTTTATCTTGATTATTTTTTGAACTGGAAAGGCATTTTCACTTTCTTTTCCTGAGGTCAGGAATAACATTTTCCTTCCTACGGTATGGAGTACTGTTGAGAGTTTAGGGCATTTTAGGGCATACACGGATGCATCATTTAATGTTGATAAATCGTGTAAATGGATTATTGTATTTGTTGAAGCCACTGAAACTGGATATGCAAAGATAAGCAATGCCTCCTGCTTTAATTATGTTGGTCTACAACATCAGAGCTGTATGCTGATGGTATGCCAGTAAAGGTTGAACCTTCCCACCAATATTTGGTTACATTTTTTTGCCATGCGAGAGATGGCAGCACACGGGCAGTCTAACAAAATGGTGTCTGACATGGAAATGTGGATGAAGCATAGGTGTGCCCCTGGATTCCTCCACGTGGATAAAATGACACCCAAAGACATTCACTGACATTTGCTGAACGTTGGTGGAGACCAAACAATGTACGTGAGCACTGTGAAGTGGTGAGTGGTGCAGTTCAGCAATGTGAAAGACCAGCTACAATCTGGAGGGCCATTCACAGCTGTCACACCACAACGTGAACAATGTCACTGTCAGCTAATCTGTACAAATTGGTGGATTATGACCAGGGAATTTTGTATGGATCTGAATATCAGCTTCAGTGCATTGGAAATGATTGTGGCAGCAGTGGAAATCATAGTTTATACTAGGCAAGTTCCACGTATGTCCACACAGGAGAAAGAACACCATATGAAGTTTGTCAGGACCTATTGAACGAGTACAAGGCTGAAGGTGACAATTTCCTGGATTGAACCGTTACTGGAGAACATGGTGTCACCACTACAAGCCAGAGTCAAAACAGCCGTCCATGGAGTGGTGACGTGAATTCCCCATCAAAGAAAAAAGTTCAGGATTCAGCCTGCAGAGAGTAAAACGATGTGCATTTTCTTTTGGCATAGGAATGGGGTGATCCTTCTGGATTTACTGCTACCTGGACAAACCATCAACTCTGACCGCTGTATCATGAGCTTGACCAAGCTACAGAGTAGAATTTCCAGAATCAGGCCAGTGAAGACAGCCTTTCATTTGCAACATGATAATACCAGGGCCCAACTCCAGTTTGAAGACGATGGAGCACACTGGCAATCTTGGCTGGACTCTTCTACTACACCCTCTATATAGTCTAGATTTGGCACCTTCTGGCTTCTATCTGTTCATGCTAAAGGACTGGTGGACTGCAGTCCAGTGATGGACTGTGTGGGCAACAGTTGCCATCATACCAGCTGTGAAACAGTGGTTCAGATCATGTGGTGCACAATTTTACAAGGATGGCATGCAGGCTCTTGCTCGTTGGAGTTCAAAATGCATATGTAGTGGTGGTGACTTTCTTGAAAAATAGTGTTTTGCAGCTGGCAGTTTGCTCTGTCATATAGTGTTATTGTGCTCTTTGTAGTATTTTCTATAGAAATAAATAGGAGACATTACCTTCAGAGAAACCTACTTAAAATATACATAAAAGTGGGATGCTCCTCATAAATAAAATTACCACATCAAACATATATAAAGTGATAAATCAAGATACCCTAAATTGAATCTCTTATTTGTGTCCAGTGAGTATAATCACTAGGGAAAGAGGACCTTTACAAAAGTAGCTGAAAAATTGGATTTGGATACTGGACCTCTGTCAACGGTTTACGGGCTGGTTTGGCCCGGTTCCGTGACGAGCGGGGCGGAGGGATCCGCAGATCCGTGCCTCCGGAAAAAAAGGAAACAGGAGACCCCAAAATAATTAAAACAG
>NW_024962261.1:7144339-7351000 GCF_019238085.1 Lagopus leucura | reverse complement strand
CCCACATGATGTTATGATGTGGAATACCGAAAGCCAAAAATCACGAAACCATGACAACCTCTATTACTTAAACTAGAGGTCTAAATAATCTAGCTATATTTCTTTTCTGTTAATTACAATAAAATATGTACTTAAAATTATTTTTTCTGGATATAACATTTAGAATATTTTAAGACATATTGTTGAATGAGCTAAGGGTCCACAGTCCTTTGCTATGCCTCTGTGGGGAGAAACAATGAATACAGGGTATTGTTTTAGTTTTCTGACAAAGCAAACAGTTTTGCAATTTTCCTGGTGGATTTTTTTGCCAGAGTTACTCTACCACCCATTGGGATGATACAGAAATTGATTATTTTGACAAGAAATAAATAATAGAGGAATAAAGAAAATAATGCATGCATAATATGAGATACTGAATCCAGAAGATGCTGAAATCAAAAAGGGAAAAGTGAAAGTAAACTGAACATTCTGGTAGACTGCTGTAAATGTATGGCATGCCATTTGGGAGTTGGACTCGATGATCTCTGGGGGTCCCTTCCAACCCCTACAATTCTGTGAATCTGTGATTCTGCGATGCCAGCAGAACAGTCTTTGACTTTTCACTTGAGAGTCTTTATTGCCAAGAACTAGGAGTTATTCTTCAGGCAGTAAAGCAAAAAAAGCAGTAGCTTCACTGTCCGAGGACAGAATTAATGCCAATGGGAAACTGCTTTCAAAGTAAGGCAAGGCCACTGGTAGTTTTACCTAATGTTTTTGGCTTGCTTAATGAATTATTGCAAAGACTAACAGAAGTTGTTTTTGCATAGTCCATACAGTTAAAACTAGATGATATGCAGACCCTGAAATAGTAACTGATAGTGGCATTTGAAAATACTAAGTAATCAGTTAAGGCTGCAAATATGTAAATGGACTCAAAGAAATGTGAGTTGCTTCAAAATGAGATAATTTGCCTTGCACACACAAAGGAGGCAGGGAGGGGAGCATTTCCACTGAGAAAATAAAATTATGCGGTGCAATATCAACCAACTTCCTAGGCACTAATAGATATGAAGAGTCTTCATAGACTGAGTTTTTATGAACCAGTTGCTATGAAGAGAGATGACTTGAAAATATATGTGTGGAATTGGAGTTTTCCCACTCCAATTACTGAATGCCCTTTGTGATGTAGTTCTTTAACTGCCACAATGCATGTTGCAGCATTTTAATGTTAAAGTATACTGGGTTTTTTTCAGAGTTGCTCTAAGTGAGTGAAAGGTGATAACTGTATCAACTGACCTCACAAATCTGAGCTTTTATTAAAATAGCAAATGGTTGTAAAAGAAAATGTACTCTCTGAAGTGAACTATTGTTTCCATAAAGAAACCTTTGGCACTGGCTAAATCTGAAACTTGTTTCAAGCATTGGAAGGTAGTTATTTTTGTACTTACAAAAACTGCTTGGATTTAATAATCCTGAGTCAAAATCTTATGAGCAATTGAAAAAAATACTACTGTTGTTGTTCTGCCACACATGGTTCTGGAGAAATGTAGTTGCAGGTTTTTTGACTGCTAAACTTGGAGTTTAGCGTGTAACACTGTCCTCATTAGAAGTGCACAGCATGTTTCTTAGAGGAACTGATATACGTGTGCAGAGGTAGATCAGTGCTCCATATATTTTTGGACTATTCAGTATGAGTTAAATGCAGTCCTGACAAGAATAGACTCCAGTCCACCTCAAAGTTTTCTTCACTTCTTCGTGATTGCAAATTGTATCGTGCCAGCCTAACATCAAAAGATTAGAAAACTGTTTTGAAAGGAATGTCTCCTCAAAATACCTGTCTGGCCAGTTAACTCTGGTGGATACTGTACTTGAATAACCAGTGTGGTACAAAAACAAAAGTGCTGGAATGAAGTAGTTGTAGCTGAAAGGTCAATGGGAAAAGGATCTTAATCAAATATGCTACTTACTTTGCTGATTTTTCAAGGATAAGCTAGAGGAAAAAATAAAGAGATTTTATAGAGTTTCTGAAGTATTAAATTGGAATATTCCTTTGGATGATAGTAGAGCCCTTGTCAAAAGTCACACACCTTCTCTTGATAAAATATGGAGGTAATATTTTTTAAAAAGGAAAAGCTGATGAAAGTGTGCATCTCCCTTAATGTTCAGACTCAGAATGTTTTCCCAGTGGATTCTGAAAGATCTTTTCTTAAAAGAACAACATATACACTCATTATAAGAATGTACATGTATTAAAACCCCCACAGAATTATCTTGTACTTCTTTTTATTTTCCAGAATTCATTGATATCACCAAGTTCATTAGAGAAGTTTAAGAGATTGTACCCTGAAATTTCCATGTCCCACCAGCATTAAACAAAATTGATTTTGGTATCAAATCACTAATCTCTTTAAACAAAGCAATCTTCCATCTTGTTTTCCAAAAACAGTCTATGCAGTGTCTAAAATCTCACCAAACTCCCTCCTGGAGTTTGGTTAAATTAATTAAAAAACTATGCTCAGTATTACAATGAAAATTCATTTCAAATTTTCATCTTATTATTTGAATTTGAATGGCTTTCCTTTTTTTGAACTGCTTTTTCTGCTTTCTTGGTTGTCTATGTTAGACAACGTATGACTGGTTTGAGTACATTAGTGGGATCAATTTGACTCTTCACTCAGGAGCAGGTGGCATTGAAATATGTCTCAGCAAAATATGCCAGCTCTCTCAGCATATGAGGAGAAAAGCTGACTAAACAAAAATCTTATGGCTAATCTCTTCAGCCTTGGAAGGGGGAGGGAGAAAGAGAGCTTTCTGATTATGAAATGATTGGTCTTATTCTTCAACTTCCTGCATTCAGTGGACTATTTCAGTTAGAGTGGAATACTAAGACTGTACAGTTTACAGTAATGTGTGAATTAACTTGTAGGAATTCAGAGGAGATTAAAATGGGATTTGTGAATTTTACAACAGTATCTACTCATTCACAAAGCTGGGTGGAAAGCAGTCATTTATCACTGGTAAATTTGGAAAGCTTTTTGAACCACTGGAAAGAAGGATACTAGATACTGAGGCTATCTTCCTCTTGCATAGGTTGCAAAACTGGCATGATTTGACATTTTCAAGCATATTTTTAATATAAACCAGTGTTACATAAACTTTCTTTTGCAGACTAGACAGTTGAATAAAATTATTTAGTTGGTGCTGGCTCTGGTCAATTGTTATGGTCATTAATATAAGAAGGGAATTCACTTTTGACTAGCACAAGTTAAAGCCATTGAGTTGCATTAGTTCAAAGAGAGGTTTAAACATACGATTTTTCTCTAGGTGGAAAAATGTTTTATAATGATTTTTAAAAGCATATACAAGTAAATACTACATAACAAGTTACCCCTCAAATCTTTGGACAATAGTAATTAACGTTAAAGCACATAGAAATTTAGAATCATTAAGGTTGGAAAAGATCTCTGAGAGCACCAAGTTCAACTGTCAGCTGATCCCCACCATGCCCACTACTCATGTCCCACACATGCATTGAACACCTCAAGGAATGATGACTTCACTACCACTCTTTTTGAAAAGAAATTTTTCCTAACATCCAGTCAGAAATATAGCAGCCTATATCTTAGCATAGCTGAGATTTTGTTTTGGGGAAATGATTTCTTCTCAGTTCATCTTCAACTAAAAAAACAAATCCAAGCCTTTTTTTCGTGAGTATGCAGCTGCTGTTTCATTTTATTTTGTATAACGAAATCAATTTAGAATTTCACAACTATATATTCCTTAGATAAGTGATGCAGAAATAACTTTTTGACTGCGATTCTGTGGAAGTAGTCCAATTTACTTATGATTATTATTTAGTAAATAAGCAAATTCATGTTATTTACAAATGGTATTTTGAATTATACAGGCATATTCCATAGTTTGTAAATATGCTTGTATCTTTTTTTAATGACTACATACAATTCAGGAAGATGGTCAACTGTCATTATGTTAAGGACATCAGATTTCAGTATCTGTAAGTATTAGTACATTTTTCAGATACAGTTTTCAGTTTGTTTTGATTGATAATATTTATATGACTTGAATTTTGTGGACATTTTTATAACAATGTTTTGGTTTTTTTTTACTTTGAAGGAAGTGAAGTATTCCCTGGTGATGAACAAAGTTCTCTCTTAGATGAGATAAATAACAAGGAGCCTACTCTGACTGAAACTATCTTTACTATATTGTCTGACTGCATTTTATCACCCAAATCACTTGGCATTGCTTTTGAGGCCTACATGGAAAAAGAACAGTTGTGGGATTCCTTATACAATATGACAGGTATTTTGTTTACTAGAAAATACTTTAAGTTTGATGTCAGTTTTCAGACATGTCATGCATATTATTTTTACTTTAATAAATCTGATAAAGTGATTGTAGGTTCCTTCAAAATTAAATTATAGCTAAAGTGTTATCAGCAGTCAGATTCCTGTAGGAATGGTGGATATTCTGAAGGAAGGAGAGGTTATTCTAAACTAAATTTCCATATTTTTCACGTAATTGTCTGTTTTACCAGTAGGTTGGCATCAGTTTCTGTAGATCTTTACTGACATGGGTTCTTTATCTGTGTGAGTTTAATAACTCCAAGGAGTTTTCCACAGGGAGTGGAAAAAGTAAAGGAAGTGCTACTGTTGAGGGAGCCATAGTACAGCGGGCATGTAAACTCTGCTGACAAAAGGCAGACTGCCAATTTTCGATGGTGGGTGAGAACAGCCCATGTGGTGATGGCAACCAGTGGTACCCACAAGGAAAAGCAGTATTCAACCATGAAAGAGAGGCATTTAGAACAATGGTTTTACAAATTATGCAAAAAAATCAGGAGTTCACAAGAAAAGAAAAGAAGAAAATGAGTAAAGGTATGAATAATAATACAGATACAAATACCATAAAATAGAAAACAATTGCAAAAGTTGTCAGGCATTCCTTAGAGAAAAATGGGATTTCAAAAAGAGGAAAGTTAACACTTCAAAGAAGAAGAGAAATACAGAATTTTTCATGGAAGTTTTCAGAAAGACTGTGTAGAGAAGAATAAAACTTAGATCATCAGAAAGCACAGATAAGCAAAAATTAGGGCAAAGGACCTTAGTGGGAAACATCAGAAAACATTGCTGGTATATCCTGTCTGACAACTGCTGCTCTTTTGCTGTGGAGAAACTAGTATTCTCTGTGGTAAGAATGTGGAGAAGATTGATACTTGTAATGTCAATAACTGTATTTAAGATGTTCTATTTTTTACATACAGTCTCTGATACCATACTATGTCTCTGTTGATGTCTATTATTTTTATGCATTTTCATTACCAAAGTATCATTTATCTTTTGCTCTTCTCTAAGAAAAGTATAGCTACCTAACAATTGCCATTGTGTTAACACTGTAAATCTGCTTCATTCATTAATGCCTACCCAGTGATTAAGTTTATTTCAATTAAAATGAAAGCTACTACTCAGATTAAATTTTGAGAAATATCTTGATGGGGGACTGAGGCCAAAAAAAAAAAGAAATAACTGAAATTGTATTTTTTGTTACTATATTAAGAGGGTACAAAATGCTACGTTGTCTTACTTTATACTATTTCTTTACTTTATAACAGGCTGACAGTTGTCAATTATTTTGAATCATAATATCATTAGTTTCCTTTCTATAAGAATTCTGAAACACTTATTTCTGAAACAGATTTGCAGAAATGACTGCACGCTTACTGAATATTTAATAATTCTTTCTTCTGAAGTTTCCAGTTGTGGCGACTCAGAGCCAGAGGTTATCAGATGCTTGAAGCTGATATTGATTAATTCAGTCAAGGGTATAGTTAAGCAGATCGTTTCTTTGATGCATTCATGGGAAGCAACAGAAAACTATGGAACATATCAGCACAAACAAATTGTTCCTGAAAGTTTACTGAAGACAGTTCCAAAGGAGTGGAATTATACACCTCGGGAAATGAAGAGGAAGGAATCCGGGAAATGTGGGTGAAATTTATGCTTGTAGAAAAATTGCAGTTTAACAGTAAGAAAAACAGGCTCCAAGCATCTTCTTTCTTGTAGGGTTTGTGTTTGTTTATTTAAGTGTTTGTCAGGATATAACTGGTTTCATGTGACTAACTGAGAGGCAGAGCTCAGAGCTGGTGACAAGTTAAACTGACTATGTGACACACAGAAAATTCATAACTTTTTTTTCTGTTTTTTTTTTTTTTTTTTTACTAGTTGAGACTGGAAGTGGAATGGACTTATGGTTTTCTTGGTTTCTTTGCTTGACTGCTCTTTTCATATTGTTTTTTTGTTCAATCCACACTTGAATCTGTATTGTGGATTATCTTTGAGTTCCTTGTTTTTCATTTTATATATACTATTAACTTTTTAACATACTAGCATATTTAGCATATTTACTGTAGTTGCTTCTATAGCTTCTGTTAGCATCTGCAATGTTTAAAATGGAATGCTATGTAGTATGCATGCTCCTCATATGAAATACAGTAATTTTGTAGGTTTGAACATAAAAAAGAACTGATGGAAAACAATATGAATAAATGCAATGTCCTAAGACATTTATTGCAATGCTCCACTCTTGGAAAAAAAATGTTGCACTACAGTTCTGAAGACAGCTTGTTTTTACTGTTCTGAATACCTGGATGTTTTCTACTTCATTTATTCTGTATTAGCTGTGTGCAGTAAGAATAATTGTTAACATATTCACAGTGTGAAGTCCATAATTTCTAGGTTCTCTATTTAATTTGTGTTATTGTTTAGATTTGGGGGGATATATATATGGGAGGTATAACACAAGTCAGGCCACAGTGCTGAGTACTTAAGCTTCTTACCCATTTTCAGTACAAAAGAAAGTTAGAAATTATCAGACAATATTCAGAAACATGCTGTGATAGAACTAGAATGTTAATGTTAATCATATCTTCTTTTATGTCTTTTTTTAAGGCTTCACAAGGCTTGCAGCTCAGGCAGTATCTATTGTAATCAGCAAGTTACCTACAGTGATTGCATGTTTGCCTCCCCCAATTAAGTACTTCTTTTTTCTGGCTGAGAGAAAAATGTCAAGAAACTTTGCTGAATTGAAGAAAGCTGGTCTGCTTGTCTGGAACTTGATTGTAATTATATGTCGGATATTTGAGGATGGAAATACTGCAGAACTTTTAACAGGTGCAACACTTGACAGATGGAGCAAAGAAAAACTCAGTTTAGTTCGTGTGTGCTTAGAAAGTATTATGGGAAAACAGAAAAGTGGTCCTAAACAAGTGACCCAGAAGGTTATACAGAGCATAGAACAGCAAAGACCAAACTGGATTGAAAGTCAATTGCTGAAGGCAAGAAAACTGAGCACAGACTGGTAAGAATGCAGTATTTTTGAAGTTCTGTTTTTGTTCTTTATTTTACTGAATTAATGACGTGTTCATAGCTGTTGTTCAATTTAAAAAATATTTAGAGCGACAGAGATCTTATATTACATGAAATGAATTACATCTTAATATTGATGGCTTTATGGTATATTTTTGCAAGTTAATTGTGTGGCTGAAACAGCTGTAGTTATTTCATCTTAACAGTATTTTCATAGTACTTAAAATGTTTCATATATTTCATATTTTGTTTCATGTTATTGTTTCATATTTTCTCATGTGTTCATAATTAACCAAAAGTGTGGACAGTTTAGTTGGTGTATCTTTCAGAATTCTAACAAGTATGCTGACTAGAGGGCAACCCAGAGCATTTATAAATGAGTTTTGCTATAGTGGTTAAATTAAGACAGACTATAACAGGCTTTCCATCTTCATCTGAGATTAGAAAGTAAGCATACTTCCTTTTAAAACACATCTAGCCCTACGGGCAAGTAGGGTGTATCAAAACAGGACAAGGAAAGTACCCTGCTATGCTTTTCTGAGGAAATACCAACTTTCCCTGCAGATTTGACATTTAGGTCCAAGTTTTTAAATCCTTATAATGAGTTTTCAAGGAGTTCTGTGCATGTCAATGTATTTGTAGTCCTGTTTTACCGTTGGAGTGGTGTATCATTCTATAAAAACACTGTTCATCAGCTTCCCAGTAGTAGTTTTATAGGAGTTACCTCTCTTAGTGAATTTAATGTTTGACAACTGAAAGTAAGGTTGGTTTGTGTTCTTTTACATTTCCATTTAACTCAAATTCTCTAATCGGTTGGGTAGCAGGTTGAAGCTAGATGCCAGCCACTGAAACAGTCATAGGATAAAATAAACACATTATAATGTATAAAATCTGGAAATACTTAACAGGATTTTTTTATAATGCAATCGAACTTACTGAGAATAGATGTCTTTTAAATAATGCAAATGGAGGGTAAGACAAAGATTGGAATGACCTCTAAAAACTGAAGCTTTAATATTTGAAGCTGAGAATTCTGATGTAGTAGTCAATTTTATTTTCTAAGATGTAACAAAAAATGCAATAATTTTTAATTCACATCAGCTATGAGACACTGGAAAAAGATTTCTTTTGTGTGCATACAGCGTCTCTCAAAGCGAGAACCAGTTTATGGTTAGGGTTCATAATTTTAAGCATACAGAACTGAAGAACATATTACTTGTTCTCTGAGGGAGTAGATACATCTTGCAGTTAGGAAACTGTTTTCTGATTTCAGAAGTATTTCTGCAACAGAAGCCTTGCATAAATGTTATTTTTCTGTTTTATATTCAAGAAGTGTGACTTGGTTACTCCAAGAAAAATGTATTTAAAAGGTGAGATATGCCGTGTGGAAATAAAATATTGTTATACACACAAATTGTAATACCAATAAATTAAATCTGAACTTGAAATATTTAAACTAGGTAACAGTCACATAGTCACTAAAGATCTTTCAAGAAGACCATTGTGGTGTTTATGTGATAAATTTGAAATAAGAATGGTTATATCTAAAAATCTACATCTTAGTAAAATTATGGTCTAGATAACCCTTTCACAAGTAATTGATTTTGTGAGTAAATGTATATACATGCATTTATATATATGTTAATAAATGTTTATAGACCTTTAATACATACAGTATGCCGAACAAGTACCTACAGTGTGTGGAATAAAATAAAAAGAATACCATCTGAACATACATGTGTGATTCACAGACCCAGTTGTGGAGAAGAACACTGAAGTACACTAGACTTTTATAAGAGAGAGTCTCACGTGATTTTATGTTACTGTGTTGTTATCAGGACTTGGCAGCATAAAGTTGTGAATGTGATTCAGGTTCATCCATTTTGGCATAAATATTCAACTTACCTTTTAGGAGAAAAGAGAAATGCGGGGAAAGGTTCAGAAAGTGGCAGTTGTATGCACTGGCTGTCCTGTGCACTGCCTGAAAGCATTACTATTCATTAAAATAACCTTCACTTCATAGTATCACCAGAGCTGTAAACAGTCACGTTAGATTCTGAAGAGCACATTGCCCAAAAAGAGGAGAAATGCCTGTCTTTGGAAAGTAATTTGTTGAGTTGAAGATTATTGTTTTTCATCATGATGACCCTGACTTGGCTGGCTGGGTGCATACACAGATTAAGATGAATGCAGTTATTCCTTGGCTGAGATCTGCCTCTTTCAGGGCACATTCTTCCTAATGACATGATTGATAGGCAGTCCCAAATCCAGAGAGGAACTCATTAATCATAGCACTGACTGAATCCAATCATCTGCTTCACCTGCACACTGACGGGCAGGAAAGGATACAATTTGGGTGCTGACACTGATACACTCCTTTGTCAGAGGTCCTCAACTTTTTCAATGTCAGTCTCTGAGAAGTGTGACAAGATTCAGGTTATAGCTATATGTGGCATTGAAAGATAAGCCTTAAGTGTGCTTTAATTTTGAAGATCAATTTCTGTGAAGCTTTTCTGTAAAATACACCATAATAACAGAGTATCATTTACTTCCATTCAGCAAAGAACAAAATTATAGTTTATATTTTGAAGCTATTTGATCTGTAGGAAGTTCTGAAGCAGCATGTGGAAGCAGTGTCAGCCATGCAGAATTTAAGTGAGCCTTCAGGTCAAACAACAACTCTGAGAAGAACTAACTTTGTAATCATGGCACATTTTCGGCCATACACTGCAAACTGACAGTTCCAAAGTAAAATGTTGTGGGTTTTTTCAGCCCAAAAGCTTCTATTGTAGATTTTAAGTTAATCGTATAATGATTGTAGAAAGCATAATATATTCTGTTGGTCTGTTAGGTTCTTGACATGTTTGGATACTAGCATACATCTGATGGTTGCAACTCAAATATTTGAAGAGAATAATTAGTGTTTGTAATATTTTCTTATACTTTACCTATAACACTAAGCAACTACAGAGCCGTGAGCTTATGTTTTTGTGCAGACAGCAGTCTAATAATGGCCAGAGTTTCAAATGAACATTTTTCAGGGCTTTTAGGCCTGTCACCATCAGGTTGTTGTTTTTGTTCGTTTGTTTGTAATTAGACAGAAAACAAGAAAAGGAAAACGAGGAAAAATACAGTGCAGAATGTGCAACAAGTGGCGAAATATACCTTTGAAATGGTTACCATTATACCAGTGGAAAGAAAAAGACTTCATTTTGAAATTTCTAACCTATACTTAATGGCTACCTTTCTGACATGTTAATTAGGCTTTAATATGAGTGGTGACAGGCAAAGAAAAATGTACAAAAGATCGAATGCAAATGCTATTCCTAGTAGCAAAGATACTTCTCTAGTGGAAAAGAAAATAATAAAATATTTGCTCTTTGTATGCCCTTAGAGTAAAGAATGTTTTATGTTTTCAATCTTTCTGATAAAAATTGTTAAAATTCATGTAATTAAAAAATACTGTATTTAATCAGCATTTAACTGTTTAGCATTTATTAGTGTAAAGGTTTCAGAAATGTGTGTAGCAACATTTGTTTTGTGCAAGCCAAATATTTATTTGTATTTTATATGTATTTTTAGCTCTCTTTGCATTAATACTTCGATTTTTTAGAAATTCAAGGATAACTTTATATTTTCCATATTCTAGTAGCCCGGATCCAATAGAAGGTGCAGTGTTAGAGCAAGAAGGCATTGCATTTGGATTCACTGAGCAGAAAATAAACATGATGGTCCTGGATATCTGCCACAAACCAGGTGGCAGCAAGTACCTGAGGCAAATTTATCACATCATTCGGCTCAATGAGGTAGGGAAACGGCCTTTTTACCGAGCAATTAGGTGTGTACTGGCCTGAGGCAGCTTCTGCTGGCAGCTAAGGGTTAGTCAAGGAGGTGATAATGCTTCTTAAAGTCAATATGAAATCCTGTATTGTACTGTAATAGAATCCATTCGGTTCAGGCTTTTCTATGTTGGTATAGGATGATTATGAGAAAACAGAGTAGATTTTATTTATGTACTTAAGCAGTATTATGGCACATAAACTTCCTTTAGATTTGTACTGTAGGTGGCAAATGCATTTTAAAAGTTTAAGCACAGTTAAAAATAATAATAACTGAAAAAAGCAGCAAAGCTATTGAAAAATTGGCTGTTACAGGAAGTATAATTAAATGTGGTAAATCAATTTTCCGATTTAACAAACAAACAAACCCCATGGCTGCACTGAGAGAGCAAATGCATCCAAATGGAAACCTTGCTTCAGCTAGAGAACTCTGCTTAGTTAAAGTACTTTCAAAATTACAGTGAACAAATTCAGATTTGTTTGCTACACATGGAATTTGGGCAAGATAAAAGAATTATCTCATTATTTCTGAGGCTGTACTAAACTGACACAAGTTACCAGAAGCGTTCTTATTATATACACTGAAGTAAACACAGGTTTGCTTAAGTTGTATGATAACACAGATCTACACAGTTTAATTAAGAAAGTTCTGTTTATTAGCTTTAATTACTAAATTACTATTCCTTGAATGCATAAGCAGGGGCTGTTAAGATCATTTCCAGTGTACAGAAGTGTTTATAATAAAATGCAAAATAATGCAAATATAGGCATAGTCCAAGACTTAGAAAAATTTGATAGCAAAAAAACCAATTAGGTAGGTGAGTATAAAGCAATAAAGATGCTCAGCTTCTGAAAATCAGATCAACAGTTTAGTTCCTAAGAACAGGCTTAAAAGCAAACTTTTCACATCTGCATTTTGAACTTTTAGAAGCAATATAAGCATGTATGTAGAGATGGCAACCTAATATTAATACAATACAGAGTCTTTTCAAGTTTCATCTCAAACAATTAAATGGTTCATGAAGTGAAGTGAAAATTATCACTGTAATACAGTTCAAACAAAACCTTTTCACCTGGAGCACATTCAGGATTACTCCTAGTATAATAAAGTGAAGAAAAGATTGTGAGCAAGACCTCTTAAAATAGCACATAATGCAGTAGGTAGGGCAGTCACCAAAGGGACTAGATATGCAGGCTCAATCCTTTATCTATATCCAAACTAAATGCCCAAACTGATGGAGCTTTAGCTAACAGTGTGGAACTTCGTCATTTTCCCCTAATGGAATTGTTTCATTTTTCAGAAATTGCTATAAAAATCCATTCTGCAACTTCTGGGGTCAAAGATGGAATCATATTCTAATTGAAAAGGTAGAATGCCCGTATCTGGGCATTCAGGTTCTGGAGACCCTGAATCAAGATCTGAGTCCTTTGAGTATTCAGTTATTTATACAAAGTGGAGCAGCTCCAATAGGAGGTGAAAGGCTGAGAGAATTAGATGGAAGAGGGACCTTAGCCTATCTTTCCACATCCCAGGTGTCTCTCCTTGATTTTGTGCTGTTAGTAAGAGCTGCATTAAAAATAGAACATTTCTCAGTGGAAGAAACCTGTCTTAAAAAAAAAATAATAAAAAAAAAAATCCTGATCAGCATAGGATATAAGAATGTTACTTCCACTCATCTATTGAAACAATTACAACACATTTTAGTACTTAGCATAATATTATGAATTTTCAGTATTATCTTTCATGTTTTAGATTGCTAAATGCAGCTGACAACAACAACAACAACAAAATATAGACTGGATTGCCTGTTAGAAGGTCTGTGCTTTCCTTCTTAGACTCCTTGGACTGCCAAAGGTCATGTTCTTAAATTGAGTTTGGAAATCTTTCTGCTACAATGATTAATAATTGCAGGTGAACAGAGAACAAAACGATGAGACAGAAAATTGTGGCTCAATAATTTTCCTTAGAAAGGCAGGGGAGAAGATGAATAAATTCTTAGAAGCTATGTTTGGAAATAAATGTAATAAAGATCTATTACAGATACTGTAGAGCTCAAAATGGTCTATGGATGAAGGTATGTATTTATCAAGAAGAATAATTATTTTTAAAGCTAATTTTCACTAATGGCTGCCAAAGGAAAACCAAATCTCCTGAGCTGCCTAGCTCACAAATACTGTTTGGTTTGTTTCCTGTGCAGTCATCAGTAGAAGGGATACAATTTACTTGATTACAATTATGATTTCATTTTTTTGTTCTCACTTTTTTTGAAACACAAGCCTTTCTGGGTCTGCAGTGTGTATTGCACCATAGCAGTCCTTAAACTAATGCATTTACCACTGTTGATTAAGTCTCTGTCAAAAAAATGTAAATCTATAGTACAGTAGTAAGCACTATACTTACTTCCGAGTAAGGGAAGAGGCTGCCCAGTGAGGCTGTGAATGTCACCTCTTTGAAACCACTCAAGGCCAGGCTGGATGGAGCTTTGAGCGAGCTGGTCTAGTGGGAGATGTCCCTGCCTATAGCAGGGAGATTGGAACTAGATGATCTTAAAGGTCCCTCCCAACCCAAACCTTTCTATGATTCTATGATTCTAGTTGAAAGAAATGAAAATCGCTATGTTGGGAATTAAGCCTCTTGATACATTCAAATCTGTACCAAGTATGACATAAGCAAGTTCCAACTTTCTTCTGAAAAGACAACAGATTCTTCTGCTGGAGCTGTGACAACCAAATGTCTGAGTTGCTTTAGAATTGAGAAAATGCATCCCTATGAGGTGGTACTTTAAGTCAAGTTGGTGTAGACGTAGAAATATCATTTAAGTCACCCCACCTTACTACGACTAAGAAATCTTTGCTATGGCACAGAGTAATGAATGGAGAAAAAGAGGAAAAAAAACTTTTCAAGGCTGGGAAAATATAGGTAAAAGACTGAAGATACATTTGCACATCTGGATTACAGTGTTTTTTTTAACTAAAAAAGCACGGAGATGTATTTTTTTAAATACACTTAGATGATTTCATGATTGTTTAAGCAGTCCTGACAATTGGTTGCAACCAACAGACAGACCTGCTTTATATCTTGACTCTGATTTCCCAGTCCTAGGGCATCCTCTGTACAAATACTAGAAATCATGTGGCTTGCTTATCTGGTTGAAACCTTTATTTTTTTCTGGATAATTTCACAACACATGCTTGTGCCAACACAAGGGAGAAAAAACTACAATCTGTGTGGATTGAGGTGGAATTTGTGCCTTTCAAGCCAGACCACAGTTAGATCAGTTTAAGCTGATGATGAAATTATCCACTGAGAAGCTCAGTGGCTTGGCAGGTAGTTTACACATCCCCTCACCTGAGTCTGAAATTATTTTATTAGCTCAGTATTTTTGCAAAATAATATTTGCATCCATCCATCTTAATGAATACTCACATTGAGCACTTGCTCGATGTTATAGCAATCCTATCATTATGGACTTAATTTTAATAGTGATAAACTGTTTAATCACAATAGTCCTTCCAGTAAGTAGACCTGTGTTTCTTTATGCAGCTCTTTGTAATATGGTACTATTTAATCAAAACACTTTACTGGCATGCAGTGATGGTTTATTTACAGAGGAGTTTAAGAAGTGAAAACAGGCCAAAAGAATAATGTGTCTGCTACACTATAGTTTATAAAATTGCCGTGTAAATCACAGATGACTTCTAATCTTCAAATATTCAAATAATCAAAAATGTCTCTGAAGAATGGTTGACTGTTTACCTCCTATGTTTGAACAACCGATTTGGATACTTTCATTGAACAATTAATTTATAGTTATGTAGTAATTATTCAATGCAGTGCTGTTTATAAACAAATATAATGTAATGTAAATGTACTGTGTACATTTTCATATAGAAGAATAGCTATAATACATTACGATATCTTATAGGAAACATTTGTTTTTCACTTCTACATACATTTAATGAATATACCAAGAACAAATAAACATAAGTTGATAATTATTTCAAAACAATAGCTTAGATTATTTAGGTTTGCTTCAACTTGGTATTCATGGGGGGTGGTTATTTATTGTTTGTTAATCTTGAAAAGATTTGTATTTTGAGAGAGATTTATTATTCCTTCTTTCAATATAAGGAATTTCTATCAAGTGCATAGTAGAATGATGCGTGAAATTTGGGCAAATTTCACTAAGAAGACTAGGTGGTGTGTATTGTTCCATGCATTTTATTTTGTTTGTTTGTTTTGTTTTTCCTTTTAAGCAATATTTGAATGAGCAACTGTCTTATGAGAATTCTCCTGAAGAGAATGTAACTTCCAATCAAAGCTTGCTTTTGACACTGAAGGGCAAAGAGGAGCAAGCTGTCTTCAACCCCTTCCAGGTGCACAGCCAGTCTTGTGCGAAAGTGTTCAATCAGGTTTGTGAAAATCTGAAACCATGGTTATAGCATAATTTTTATTTGTCAGTCTTATTATGATCATGATAATGACAGAGACTAAAGTTATGAAAAAGGAATTGATTACAGGAGTTCAAGTCTGATGGAGTGCAAAGGGGTATTATTACTCAGGAATTTAATGAGGGCACCCTCTACAATATCATGGTGTTTGAAAAGCCATTATTGTCTTCTTCTTTTATCAGAATTACTGCATATAAGAGCAATTTAAAACTTAGACTTTCTGTGTTGGCTCAGTATAGTGTAGAAAAAGCTATTAGTAGCAATGATATGCCATTATATCTGTGTAATGGTACATGGGGCTAGCCTTAGTCCTTTGAGAAGTCATGGCAGTATGCCAAATGCGTATTTAGAATCTTACCTGATGAGTCTTTCACAGAAATGTTGAACAGTAATGTAAATTACTGTTCGTTAATGTAAACTTTCAAAACTCAGAGTCAGTGGGAGAGGGGAGGAGGCATTGAAGGAGGCATTTCTGTGTTTTGCATAACCTATGCTAATGATAAGCAAAGGAATATAAATTACCTATAGAAATCACTTTCCTGATTTTATAAGAGTTTAAGAGAATATATCTAATTGCCAAAATCTCTCCCAGAGAGCCACATAACTAATTGTTTCACAGAATGCAGTTTCAGGAAGCGTTTGGACAACTAAAAATTCTTTCACCACAGTTTCTCAAGGCTTCTTAACCAATTATCCATAGTTTTGATTCTTCCCCTACAATTTCAAATATTTAAGAATAAATGTATTAAAGCTGCATGAAATTCAATTACTTTTCATACTTTTGGTTAAAAGATGCCATTTTCCGGAGCAACTTTGTTTTCAAATTGCATCATCTGCTTTTTGCATTGTATCCATTTTGAACTATTTCACCAGCTTCATTGCAGTAAAATATGTACATTTTACCTTTTTTTTTTTTTTTTTTTTTTTTTGCTACTTGTTTAATCAATGCTTAATCACTGTCATGTCGCAATCAAACTGGTAATATCCTGAAAAAAGAGATTAGTACCAGTTTCACAAGGCTTTTCACACCAGAGGAACGTTTTAAAGTGTCTTTGCCTTACAAGTGCTTGCTTGGCAGAATTCAAGAGGGTGTAACTTTACTCCCATCTGAAGTTCTGAAAATAGTTTACCATGCCTCAATTCTCAATTCATTAATAGCATGCTAGATTAAGACCTTCAAGTAGTGGCAACTCAGCATAGAATTTTTCTGCTACATGACAGGTTTGCAGTGCTCTATTAGTCAGTGCATGACAATGGATAGTTTGTATTAAATTGCTTTACATTTTTATAAACCTTTGGCATAAAATCTATTATCAGAATACAGGAAAGTGTTTTAGAATTAAGAAAAGTATAATAGATCACAGAGCTTTTATAAAGCACCATGTGCCAACCCTGTTGTTCATAATAATGGGCATATTTTGTGATCTTAACAATATCATTAAGTACTTCAGTTTCCTTTACTACAAAATTGTGCATTTATTTAGTGGTGTGGGATTTAGTTTATTAAGGAGGAGCCAGTGTAATTCAGTGTCTGATACCAGAGTACTTCTCTGAAATCATAGAATTGTTTGATTTGGAAGGAATCATTAAAGGCCATCTAGTCCAACTCCCCTGCAATGAACAGAGACATCTATAACTCGGTCAGATTGCTTAGAGCCCTGTCCAGCCTGACCTCAAATGCTTCCAGTGAGCACCCACCACCTTTCTGGGCAATGAACAATTATTTTTCTCATGGAATATAAGTTTTCTTACATTCATTCTTAGTGGTTGACAACTGCCACGAAACTGACAAGTTTCTTTAAAACTGACAATTTTTCTCTAAGTCTAATGTGAATCAGTGCATTTTCAGTACAGGAAATAATGTTTGCTCCTCAGTAAATTCCATGTCTCAGAACTATCCTGATTTCACAGCATATTTTTGCCAGTGAGCTATATTGCATTTAATTATTTTTCTTGCAGAAGGACCAATTTGAATAGGCAATAATTCCTGTGAGACCTGAGTCCTGACCAGGAATGCTTGTATTACACTGTGGTGTACTGCACAGTGTAAATACACTTCCCCAGCAGAGGATTTTTTTAAAGAAAATCATTTCAAAAATTTTCTGAAAGATAATTTATAGCAAATATTTAATGTGTTGCTTTTCAGTCTCTGTAAAAATTGCTGTACATTATTTAGGGTGATTGACTTTTCTGTCCTAAATTTTTGCTAATTTATCCACAACATGCCATATTTGGCAAGTTTCCTAATCATAATTTCTTCAAGTTATAATGTTCCTGAAACAAAGGCCGCTGAACTGCTATTTTGAGATCAACTGCAATTTATATTAAAGATATGTAAATTTCCTATCTTCCAACCCTCAGTTCAGTAGCTGATTCTATGAAGTGTGTCATTTCTGTTAACAATTCAGCTATTTCATTCTTACATTCCTGCAAAAATTTTGAATAATCGCCATCTGGTCCTAGTAACTTGTTGCTCTTGATTTTATCAATTTGTCCTGACACCTCAGTCTCTGCCAGTGCTGCTGCTCTACTAAGTCCAGCCTGTACAACTCTTCAACAGTAGCAATAAAGGAAAATATTTAAAAAAAATAATTATCCTTTCCTGAAGTGTTTTTGTGCTTGGTTTCATGTTTGATTGGTGTTTCATTTCTTTGGTTTTTATATTTCTTTTGGTTTTATTTTATATTCTGTATCTTTTTCACAGGACAAATCAGTCTGATACACTGAGTTTAAATCTCCTATGTGCTTATAAACTTTCCTAAATGTCTTTATGACTGTTAATACTGTCAGTTCAGCTTCTCCCTTTTATTGTTCTTGACTTTACAGGCATTCCCTCCATATCTGTTTTTCTATTTCTGATTTATTGTAGAATATTGAACAATTGCTTGTTTTCTCCCCTGAATTCTCCTACTGTTTTCTCCCTTGAATCATTCTATTTCTTGTTTATCAGATATTCTGTTACTTCTTCATTTACTTTCCACTTTCACTTTATTATTCTTTCTTTAGCTAGTCTTGTCTCCCTCTCTGACTGTACTTCACCCTTCTTTTTGAAAGGTACTTGTAAGTGCATGCCAGAGATGAGCTTTAGTGAGAAAATTAAATGAGAAGAAACAAGGGGATAAAATTAAGATGAGAGGAAGGAGAGAGGGACTACCTGGAGGAATTGCTGTCCCAGAAGAACCAAGTTCTTCTGTAAGAAAAAAAAGATATACATGGCACACTTCTGTCTATTTATTTAGCTGTATTTTCATTGTTATGACTGACTTCACCTTTTTTATTTTCAAACTGCTCAGTGCTATTTTGGTACTACAGTAATAATTTTTGAATGATTCCTTTGCTGATCAGTGCTGACAATTAATATTATGCAACAGGAGTTACTATTTTAAAAACTTAAGAATGTTGTGTGTGGTCTTTTGTCTACCCACTATCATTATACATCACTTTTATTTATTAAATAAAGAGTACGTAATTGTATGACTAAGTGTAGACTTACTGGTGTGTTTATAATAAAAATCTGGTGAACAGAGTGCCTTACAGAAAAATAAACAGGTAAACCCATCCTTCTCTAATTAAGATATAGGTTACACTTAGAAACTAAGTAACTAACTGCACTTTGTTTTTCATTACAAACTTTTTGCCGATAGCAGAAAATATAAATTGCTGTTACATAAAAAGTTGCCAATTACTTTGCTTTTCAAACAAAGAGTCAAGCTTTCAGACAAAGTGGTTGGGCAGAATGCCATTAACAGTTGGAAGAATAACGGTTCAAAAAATCGATGTATCTTTTTCTAAATAATGGTTACATTCCCAAATGGATTTGTAAATTAGTTGCTGTCTTACTGGAATAAAAACCTTCTACTGTGGACATGATTGATATCATCTGTCTAAGCCCTTGTTCTAGGCCCCCCTCCTTCATGGTTACTATGTCACAGCTGGAGCTTTAATTTACTGATGATATTAACACTGATTAATAACTAACAAAAGCTTCTTGCCATGTATCAACAGTCAACCATTACTGAATGGAACTGGGATTGGTCAGACTTGCTGTCAAGTTGTTTGGGACTGAATCAGATGACCTTCAGGGTGCTGCTGGCACACAGGTAAAGGGATTCTGGCAATTAACTGCACTTTCCACTTGTCTGCTTTACTTTGTAGTGGTCAATGCATACAGATTTTAGCAGTGAAATTTATGAAGTAAATTATTTTTGTTAACGTTTATTTTTGAATATGCAGTTCTAAAATGGAAATGCTTATAATATTTGTGTCTGTTTGTTCCATACAAAGACAGTTTGTGATTTCTATTTTGAGGACCCAACTATTTATTTCTTGCTGACTCTTGAATTTATTTCGGTATTGACCATAAATAGTGCTTTAAAAAGAAGCTAGCAAATTTAAAAGTTTTTAGGGACATACTGCCCATGGAGATTTCAGCACAGAACTTTGGGGATTTTTGCTCATACTGCAGTGACTTCTGAATTCAGCTGGGGGTATAGAAAGCATAGTTAGAAATATGAAGTATTTCTCTAGTAAATTTTAACTAATGGAAATTATTGAGCAGGTTTTTTTTTACTTGTAAAATCTATGCCTGTACATAAATAAAGCATTTATTTAATGCAGAATTTATATTCATAAAATTCAAAAAAATCAATTTGCTAAATGCACAAAATTGCAGGAGGACAAAATAGGTATATTTACTAAATATTTGCTGCATAGCCTTGGGAGGACTGGAAAACATATCTTCTGAACTAAAAAGTGTAATGTTCTCTTTGTAATGCTAAATCTGTGTGCCATTATATTATTTGCCTATTGAAGTTAATTGTTTGTCTGTTTAGAAACTATAGTGACAATTTCAAGTATGCTTTTTGCAGGTCAAAAAAATGTTCTTACAGTTGTTTTTTTTTTGCCACATTTTCAATATATTTTTAGAACTTAATGCCCTGACCATTTAACTGCACCTCAATTTTACATGTAAAATATTTGTTCCATTTACATACACTCTTCTTAATTTAGTATGAAGAGTTCTTCCCTAACCCAAACTATTTTCTGAATTTTGATACAGTTGCACAGGAAGTAACACTGGCAAAAACATGCTCTCCCTTTTGTCATTCAGTTCTCTGTTATCCATTTCTAGGCAGATTATGTGGCTACATGAACTTTTTGGTTTGTACCAGTAGTGCCATTTTTATGTTAAATGGCAGAGACAATTCAGTAATATTTCTTCCTGTGATAGTTAGCTGATCCCTAATATTTATTCTTCATTTAAAAATGAGTTAACTTGCCCTTTTTAAAGAGAGAAATTCTTAGACTGAAAATGTTCATTATACTTCTTTTAAATTGATGTGCTCAATATGAACGAAATAGAGAGAACTCTGTGGTTGCAGAGGAAACATTTTCTGTGGTCACTTCGTCTTCCCTGATGTCTTGAAAACATTCCACTTTTCTCTGTACAAGTTTAGGAAATAAGTTGTTTATATACATCTTCTCCATATTTCATGTTTTTATTGTATCTTCTATCGTTGCATCTTTTTTTTTTTTTTCTTTTCTTTTTTCCTCTAATAACTGCCCTAATTGTTGTCATCATTCCTGATTTGAAAATGTCTCCATTCACTGCCCGTCTATATAATATGGAAATTCTCATCTAGAAGTGACTTTATGCAAGCCATTAATGATTAGTTCATGGATTTTTTTATTCAAACAACTCTCACTTCAAAGCCCTAGAGATAATCTAAATCTATTGTGAGCCTTAAGCAGAGCTGCTCGTCCTGATACCCACCATAATGACCACCATCTATAACACAGCTTGTATTTATATGGCACAGTTTTTAGTACGGCTGAAGTTTGTCTACCCATGTTTTCTAGCTAGATAGGCCAATTCTAGCTAGTCTTGTAGTTACTCAAACAAGCTTTGTAGTGACTCTCATAAGCCATATCTTTTGGTGATCTTTCACACTCCTTAAAATTACACAGATTTCAGTCTTACTCATTCTTATGGCTTAAGGGTCAGGCTAAGTGGGTGTGTGATTGGTTTGATCTTGACTGGTGGATCCATCCTGTTTTTACTATTTCCTTTCTCTGCTGAGGTAAACAAAATGAAGGACAGTACTTAAAAAGAGTCAGAATCATCATACTGCTATAATTATTCATTTCTGTAACACACGCCAAAGCTTTCCCTTAGCAGTTAGTTTTGTGCACACCAGAATATCTTTACCTGCTCAAAGTGATTCATGAGGTTTGTTTCTTTTTATATTTAGAGAGAAATATTGTACATGAAGAAAAATAAATATGCTCTCTTTTTTTTCTGGGAGAAAAAAAAAAAAAAAAAAAAAAAAAAAAAAGTTTGAAAATGCTTAGGGGATTCATTTACAAGGGAAATGTTCCCCTAACCTAGTTAATGACTGAGTTAGGTGGAACGGGGTTATGGGAGCATTGTCCCAGAGCCAGTGAGTGGTTGGCAAATTAATTGATTGGTGGTTAGGGGAAAGTAAGATGCTTTTAGTACTGGTTAAAAACAGTGAATGGTTGTATACTGCTTACTGTTGGCTCCACATGAGGGCATGAATCTATTCCATCAAGTCCAACACTTACTTCAAAGTAAGTGTTCAGAAGACTTGCTTGTTGTTAATGTTATCATGTGATTGCTAAGTGGTGATCATTAGGTGAAAACAAAAAAAACAAAAACAAACAAACAAAAAAAAAATTATACCTTTTGAAACTGTAAAAAAAAAAACTTACAGAAAGAAAACTTCATTCACTTTCTAGTTTTATATCTGATTATTTCTATATATAGTTCTAGCTGTGAGAGTAAGAGTTAAAACACATTTATTGTTATATTTAAAATGATAGCATATTAACATTCAGCTTATTTATAGCATTTGATTTAATGAAGTTTTCAAGCATGTCCTCCATAGTCATGCAGATACATGCTCCTTTATTAAATCTTGGTGTTCAGTTTTACATCATCAAATTATCCTTACATCATCAAATTATGTCTAATACATTCATTGAGACAAGAAGACCATGTACTTTTTGTTACTACTTAATTGATGTATATTTCAAGTTTTAATGATTGTGCTGCTCATAAGGGAAAGATTGTTACTGCCTGGCTAAGTTAACATTGAAACTATATGTGCAAATTGTTGTATCAGCTATCAATATATTTTCTTATTAGCTGTCTCTCAGTTTCACTGTAGATGCTGCAACATTTGGAGATACTTCATTGACTGTAGTGGTTGCCCTGGCCAGTAACTAGGCATCCACACAGCCACTTGCTCACACCTCTGCAGCAGGTTGGGGTGGGGAAGAGAATTGGAGGGGTCAAAGTGAGTATACTGATGTGTTTAGATCAAAATTTAGATCAAATTTAATAGGTGAAATGAAAGTTGTGCACACAAGCAAAGCAAAATAGGGAGCTCCTTCATTCCTTCCCAGCAGGCAGATGTTTAGGCAATTCCAGGTAAGCAGGGCTCATTGCACTTAATGGGTACTTGAGCAGACAAACAACGTGATCTGAACATCATACCCCTTTCTCATCTGTTCCCCCAGCTTTCCTTGCTGAGCACAGTGCCATAGGGTGTGGCCTATCCTCTTGGGATCAAATGGGGTCTTGACCTCTCATAGTTTCTTGTGTGCCTACTTGCTGAGGAGGCAGAGTGGGAAAAAAGAGAAAGCCTTAGCACTTTGTTGAATGATTGTCAAAATGCTAGTTGAATATTAGTTCTATTTTAGACATAAATGGATAGCACAGCATCATATAAACCATATTCATTTTCATCATATGAAAAAAAAAAAGAACTCCGTTACAACTGAACCAAGTGCAGCAACTCATGCACAGGTCATTTCAGTAAATTCACCTTCTTTTTCATGTATTCTCCTTTGTACTTATGTCTGCTACTTACTTTCTGTTTTTCAGAGGATTATCTCAGCCAACATGTATGATGTTAGACTACATACGCACAATATAATATTTGATTGGGTTTTGTGATGTAACTTTCTTCTGCTATTCTACAGAACTTTCAGCTTCACTGGATGTGTTACTGTAGCAAATACCTACATTTCACTCACTATAAATATGAGAAGCAGCCTAGGACTTCTTGAATCACAGGGAGCCACTGCCCAGTATTGCAGTAAGTTGCTATTCTGAGAACTGTGGGGATTCCCTCCTTTGCAGTTAGGAAAGTTCCATGGAACAGTAGGTACCAATGCAGGTCTTATGAATGTTGATTTCATGGTAGTGATGTGCTTGTCTAAGTGTGAATGTGCAAGGAGGAACATTCCAGGCAGCTCCAGGAATAGAGAAGAATTCATGTCTGTGGCAAAGCCAACAGCGGTCAGGCTTAAGATACTAAGAATCAGAAGCCTAGGAACTTAAAAATAGGGAATATATTGTTTTACTGTAAATGCATCAGATAAAAAACTATACCAGGCACCATGAAGAAAATAAATTTTCTCCCTGAAACCAGCTGAAACCAGTGCATAAAAAGTATAATTCAAGTTATAAGCAGTATTTGTTCAGGTGGATAAGAACTGCCATGAGAAATAAATGGTGTAGACTGCAGATTAAAAGATTTCCAACACACCAGTATAGCTCAAGAACAATTCTCCAGAAAGCATTTGAACAGTGATAGGAACATAAGTAGTTTTAAGTAGAAACAGGGTAGACTCAGTGGTTTACATCCAGCCATGTGTTCTTTTGAATGAATATTCCCAATGACCCAACAACTTTTCAGAGTGGAAAACCTGGAATTGTTTATGGATTGGCTTGAGATAAACTATCAAAAATGAATATATTTTCTACTAAATTTAGGTAAAATATGTATGCTGTGTGGTAATCTTTTTTGCCAAAGGTGCACTTTACAGTTCATTAAACTTTACAGTTTTTCTTAATGTAGCCCAGACTGCATTTTGTCTGATAAATTACAAATTTACATGTACTATTTACATGTGACACTGTTTTTTTTTTTTTACCAAGGTGAAGTTTCCTTGATATTAGGTTGCTATCCTGATATAAAGAAAATCTATTTTTTTTTTCCTTTTAAAATACTTTGACTGTATTTAAAAAGAACCACTTGACATTTATGAACAACTTTGTCCATATAGTTGTGGCAATTTTTTCACACACTAGGGTTAGATGATAAGATCACACACACACATATATATATGCATATATAAAACCACTGATTAACCTTAATAAAACTGAAATGAAGTAAAAAACTCTTGTTCAGAATTTTGTGTGATTGCAGGGCAAATCTGCTTAACTCTTGTGTATTCTAGTGGATACACAGACACCATCTGTTGAGAATGGTAGCCATATGGTGAACTATTTATAGAAAATGTTTATATTCATTGTGTTGTTGATTATCTTGATATCCAGAAAATGCTCTTTTAAAATCCAGTTTATCAACACATGGAAAAATTTATTGTGTGGTTTTGAAATGGAAGAGAATGTCAGCAAACTTGCATGCACTTTGCAAGTTGTGAAAGATTTTTACGCAACTGTCACAAGCCCAAGTCAGAAGAATGGATGAAGATACCAAGAGTATGAAAAGGTAGCAAGTTCTCTGACAATTTTCTTTGTAGCAGAAACAAATGGTGGAATAGGAGTTACTGGCAGGATGCCATGACAGACACCCTATCTGCATGGCAGGGGATGCCAGTCTTGTGTCTGGTGTACTTTTGGATGTGTTAGTCCAACCTTCTTTTAAATAAGAGATGCTCCTTTATGTATGTGCATTGCTAGATACTGGAAATCAGTATTGGTGTTATATCTACAAGTCAACTATTAATAATGTGTTGGTGAAGAACTGTGATGCCGTTAATACTGAAGAAACTACCACCTCTCAGTGAGAATATAATGGATGACCTTATCATGCATATGTGTACAAGCTTTCTAAAATGCAAGGAAGGCTATGAGAGACAGTGTCTCATTGTCTTTAGGACTTCTCCTGGTTGATCACAGACACAGTGAGGATTAGAACCTAATGCTATATCAAAAAGGGGGAAACAAAGTCACTGGGATTTTTGGCTTAGCAAGAATTTTTTTCGACAAGTGAGCTGGTCAATAAGAAGAGATACGTCACATCCATCAACACAAAAATTATCCTCCATCTGCTTATCTCCTTATATGACCAATGAAACTATACCCTGACTTCAAAGAATCTGTCAGAAATAGTTTAATTCTCTGCATGGCAATTTTAATGCATTGGTGACAGAATGCACATTGCTGAGCAAGAGGAAAAAGTATATTTTGTACATTCTGTTTGAATGCAGTTTCAACCAGTATTATTTATACATTTTTAACACAAATTGTGCAGGAAAGGGAACCTGAATTTGAGACATCCCATATGCAGTATGCCTTAGATCTTTCTAGTTGCTAGCAGTCTATCTCTCCTGTTGACATGTTGATGAATCCTGTGTAAAAAATAATATTCTTGAACAACATTGAAAAACAAAAAAAAAAAAGATGCTAAAAAGAAAAGGACTGATGTATCCCAGTTCACATGAACTCCTTTTTAATATGTGGAAATACTTTATCATTATGCCTTTGCATACCTGGGATACAGAAGTATGTATTTAACAGCTCTTTTTGAAGGAACATCTATAAAAGTGCTTCAAAAGCTTCAGTTTAACTTCATACTTTCAGTTGTTCAAAACTTGCCTCTCAAAGAAAATTTTAAAATGAGTTACATGTGTTTGCATATACACATTTGCTTTAAAAATTGTGTAAAGAACTGTCTATCTGCCAGAGCATAGGCCTGTTATGCAAGCCATTTTTATGAGGTTATTTCACTGCATATTGCTTTCTCCATTGAAATTAGATGGCATTTGTGAGTTTGTGTTCTCCTTTATGTTTTGATGGAAAAAAATTGTAAGTAAATGCAGTGCACTAGTGTTAATAATGCGTTGTAAAATATGCATTTATTGTTAAGATTCAAATTTAATCAATTTCTTCAAAACTGTATATCATTTCTTCATTAGTACGTAGGTCACTCTTAAAGTAGCGCTGCCTACTTATTTCCATGGAAACTACAACAGGCACAAAGAGAACAGCACTATTGACAGATCAATTTCTCAGCTACAGAATACAGTGTTGTGGTGTGACATATGTGCATAGGTGTCCAGAACATGGCTTGTCTTTCACGCTGCTGTGGCTACTGCTGAAATGCACTGTCTCACAGTGCTCACATACACTATTTGGTCTCTGTAAATGTATAGCAAGCACCAGTGAATGTCAGTGGGTGCCATTTTTTTTCTGCTTAGGAGAATTCATTGATACATCTTTACTTCATGCAGACTTCCATGACAGACACTGTTGTGTTGGAGCCATCTGCCATCTCTCACACAACAATAAAATAGAACATTTGTGGAAAGATTCAACCTCTGCTGCCATACCACAAGCATCTGCTTCTGATATTGTGGACCAACATAATAAAATTAGAGGCATTACTTTCAGAACAGCCCTCATAGATAATTTTATATACTATATGATTACTTGTAAGAATGACTTTTTATGCAATTGTCTAATTAACCTGGTGACTGACATCCTGTGACCTGGCTGACTTTTCTTAAAAATATTCTTTCATCTGCAAATAATTTGCCTTCCTTTCAACTCTGTTTCACATCCTGTTGTTAAGTAAGGAATATTAAGTAGAGATAATTATATTTACTTTTTTATCTGTTGTTTCTGAGCCTTTCTGATCTCAGTTTTCATTATTATTAGGTATACAGTTATCATAAATGTCTACAGAAGCCCTAAATGCATATTAATAAATGCAGAATTACACAAACAGTACACGTTACTAAGCTACTCATCTATAGTTATCACTGCTCACACAAAGGAAGAGGTTACAAAACAAAAACCAACAGTCTAAAAGTGTGTTTTGCCCACCGGCCTGTTGTTTATTTGTTCTGTTTCTTTTACATCAGAGATTTTTTGAAAAGTGGTGGTAATACAGAATAATTAATTTTCTGAACTGTAATAAGTTGAGATATCGTAATTTTACGAAAGGTAGAGGGGAAAAGTGCTAATATTGAAGTTGAACAAATTGAAGATCTGGTCCTGCAGCCAGTTCTCTAAGCTTTCTTCAACACTGCATAATTAATTTGTAGCAATGCCGAGAGTTGAGCCTCTCATGACTAAATTTTATGATATAAAAGCTACCATACAGTAACTAGTCCATTGGTAGTGTAGATGTGCATAGGCAACAGAAGAGAGGTGTTTCAAATGTACTTGTAAGAAATCATTTGGCTGATTTGAATTACCTGTAGTCTTTTTAGGAAATTGATGGGCTAGTCTCTGAAAGAGACGGGGAACAACTTGTCTTGACCTTAAGACATTTGCTGTGCATACAACAAAGCAAGTAGCAAGGACTGGTAGCTGCTACTGTGCAGGTGACAGATCTTCGTAACTATAACTCCTCCCTTACTGTCTTCCACTCTCTTTCCAAGAATGGTATACTGGCTTTCTCACATGTCCTTGCTGGATGTACCTCCTCTGTTCTGTCTGGCCTCAATTAAACAGCTAACTCCTTAAGAAGGGGTGATAAGTCCTAAACACGTAATTGCCTCCAAAATTAAACTACCTCTGAAAGCTTTATGTTCATGACACAGTTTTGAAGACACGGAAAAAGTTGGGTAGTTTCACAAGTCCTTTTATTAATAAGCACAGTGACTTGTGTAGGGTGCTTAAAGCCTTCATAAGCAATATAATCTCGGACTTTCTGAATAACATGTGGCCTGATAATCGGGCCCAAAAAATTTTTTTTTGTTGTCATTGCTTTTTTTTTTTTTTTTTTTTTTTCCTGTAAACTTCTTGGTGGGACCTAACAACCCAATTAAGCAAAGTGTGGGAAGCCGTTATGAATCTTGGATCATGTAGCAAAGAGGGAATTCAGAATTGTCATTCTAATAGTTGACGCTGGAAAATGTCATTGAAGAAATCTTCTTTTTTTATGTTAGTCTTTCGATTGACAGGTTATGACAAAATTGCATTCATGTTGCTTGAATACATCTTTTGTCTAGTTTTACATGCTTTTTGACTTGTCTAGAAAATGACATATTGAGGTTTTCATTAGCCTTAACCAGGTGTGATTTTCTTTATGGAAGATACCTTGATAGGGCGACAGTTGAAGGCGAATAAACCAGTGAAGCTTAGAAAGGCCACAGCCCTTCTTCAGATGGTAGTAATGATTTGAAAGACTCATTAATCAACATCCAAGTCACAGGTGTGATGGCTTTCCTGCAGACTGCCAACGGACTGTGAAAGTCACATCCAACACATGAAGCTGTTAAACTGGGCACATCTATAAATATTCTTAAAGTTTTTTCTCCCTCTTTTAGTTGAAGAACACAACTCTGTAATGTTTTAGTTATTGACTTCTAAGGTTTTGTTTTATTGTTGTTTTCTGAGGAGTACTGTCTGCTTTTTAAAACAAAAACAGGGTATTGTTTTCATCATTGCTCAATATAACAATCTCATTTAAGCACATAGCTTTGGTTGCAGTTTTAAATTTATATTATTATTGTGCACGCTGAATGTGTGTAAAAATTATTTCATAAATTTTCTGCATATAAATGCAAGGCCATTTTCTTCATGGTTTTCTAATTCTTTGCTCTGGTACAAAAATTATCTGGAACAAATATTAAGTTATGCTGCAGTGTAGAGAGGAAGTCCTGAAATGTCTAAAGAGAAAAAAATATATAGATCTTCTAATTTCTATCAGCTAGTAGTGGATTTTTCGCCTACACTAATGGGAAAAACCCATCATAAGAATCCAAAGAATGAAATCTCCCTACAGTTTTTCCACATCGTTCTTAAACTCTGTGGATTCCCTGGAATTAAAGGAAGTGTAGTCAGAGGTCTTACAGCTCCCCATTACATTTTCTCCCCAAGATTATCGTTAAATTGAAATGCTCCCTATAGATAAAAATTAATTTTACTCTATCAAAAAGCAATGAGTATGAATTTGCTTAGATTATTGTATTTGCTAATTCCTTGGTCTCAAATTCTCATCTTTTTCCAAATACAGATATTCAGAATAATAAAAATCTTTCTTTACAATTGGAAGTGAAAGTCCTCCACTTTTGTCCGGGGTGAGAAATTTATGTATGGAAGCAGTCCCATCTTCTGTTTCCCTCCTTAGCATATCTTAGTTTTGAACTTCATATATGAATATAATTTTAATTTACAATCCACATTCACCACTTTTATGTCTGAGTCACCAAATCAAAAAGATATTTTGATCTAATTGAGTTTAAATCAATGGAACTGGGTAGAGTGTAATGCTTGCTGGCTCAGAAAACCATAATGCGCACCAAAGACAAGAAAAGAATGCATTTATTGATGAAGTATATAGAAAATGATATTTTTGCATATACATAGCTCTGTAAACAGACATTTGAATATCATAGAATCATAAAGGTTGAAAAAGACCATTAAGATCATCTAGTCCAACCACCAACCCCTCCCTGCCATGTCCACTAACCATGTCCCTCAGAGCCACATCCACACAGCTCATGAACAACAAGGGACTTTTGACCTCTAGGTCTGGCATTTGTGCTTGCGAAATAGCTTCTGTGCTCTTTTGAACAAGACATGTGAAGTAGGTCACACATCTGTTCCATGGTCGGCCAAAGCTCCAGGTGTGAGCAGCCAGGTGTTCCTATACATTTGAAGCCAATCCATTTGTATCCAGAGTAAGCCATCTTTTGAGAGAACATTTCTATTCTGGTTCCAGTGACCATAGCATCTTGTACTCAACAGAAACAAACTCAACAGAATTCCAGGTCAAGTCTCCACCCACAGGGCCAATTCCATTCTATGTGATCACATTTTTAAACAAAACCTTGACGTAACAAAGAAGTCACTGGTCTGAGTAATTTTCCCTATTTGAACCAGAAGCTATAGCTGAAAAGTTAGATGAATCTATGCTCCCAAAGGGGGCAGTTGGGCCTGAAGAAAGCACATCAGCGGTGCCTGTCCTTAAATTGCTGGTCACCACCAGTGCTACTTCAGTTCATGGTGTTTCTTCTCCTTTACATGAGGGACTCTGAAAGGAGAGAGGAGTTTTGACCCAAGAACTAGGAAAAGCTCTTAGCTGAGGACATCCTGGTAGCTTATTCAACATAGTTACAGCTCATACTGATGCAGTCAGACTCTGGAACAGTAGGAGTTCAGTCAATATACTTGATTTTACAAAGTAACATTTTTATTTGATTACTCAACACTGTGCTACTCCATGTTATTTGTTATTGCAGGACTTATTAAAGTATACATTGCTGTCATGTTACACATTTTAGAAACAATTGTAATTTCTATTCAATGACAGGATACTTTAAAACAGAATCTTGTACTAAGAATGCAGAGAATTTTATTTTGTTCCAAGTTTGACCATAGATCGTCTGTATTTTTGCACATTAACTTTCTGTTGTTTCTTAAACACAGTTATTAAACATACCTCCAAAAAAGTTAACCTTTTGCATAATACAGAAATGATCTCTTCAACTGTACTAATAAAGACTGTGACAGCTGAATTTAAATGTAACCAAACTCTTCCCACTAAAGTGTGATGAAGTTAGGAATAAAAAAGTATAATGATTTCTCTTGGGATAATTACGTGGGCAATTTATCATCACATTTGGATAAAAACTGAAAGCACCTGTATTATATATAATTAAACCTCATTAAATTGTATATAGAAATCAACAATTTTCTTACTGTTTTTCAAGTACAAAAGAATTATTTAAAAATGTTAAGTAGTAGCACCTCTTAAAAAGTTTTTTTTCTTTAATTTATCTCATATTTTTGATATTACATTATTTATTGTTCATATGGAGTGACTGTCAGATCATTCTAGAGGAATGTCATTTAATGTACTTAGCCTTAGAGTAAAAATGAATAAAGGTAATTGGCTGTTCTGTTGCATAGTTCATAGTTGATAAATGATTGTTGTGTGAAAAAAACTGGATGCAGTATTTTCAGAATTTAGTAATAAGCAGGAACTGTATTTGAATGCTGAATACAAGACTTTAGAAATAAATATATGTTAATATTGTGTTTGAAAAGCAAGAGGCCAGAATTTCTAATGCAAGATGACATTTCATTAATATAGAAACACAGTTTTAAAGATCTTACTTAATGCCTTTTTGCACATTGGCTCTTAGATGCTGTGACTGTCCCACATGCAGAGGTCAATCTGATCTGGTAGATATTCTTTAGTCCCTGTTTGTGAGAAAAGTTATTCTTCTCTGGATGTTTCTGCTGCACTGAAGATGCTGCAATTCACAGAGGGAAAACAGTTCTGCAGTAGTCCAGACGCAGTTTATTTATTGCTTTTATTAGGCATAGCATCTTGAGCTCATCCAGAGGTCAAGGGGCTTTCATGCTGAACACAGAATGTCTGATAAGCGTATACTCAGTTAATTAGGTGAAATGATGTTTGCTAAAATGTCCGTTTTCTATGTGTTTTATATTGTAACCACAAGTTGAAAATCACCAATTTGCTTTTTCCGCAACACCTAAATGTGTTTACAGAGACATAAGGTCCCTATTCAGAATAAATCATAGGCTAAAGTCAGGCTCATTCATTTTTTTTTTTAGATCTAGCCCCAGCTTTACTCAATATTAATTGAGGCATGGATCTACACTAAGCAAAGACAAATGAAAAATGCAAGATTGTGCATCTTTTAAATAAAAATAGCCATTGCCAACGGAATATTTCTATCTCTCATCTGGCTGACCATCTCTTAAAATTTACTTGCACGTAATGAAGATTAGCAGTAACAGAACTGCATTCTATGGGATCCCAAACATGAGACAACTACAGGAAACAGGAGTAATTACAACAGCTGTCAGAGGCTGTAAAATTAAATACACTTCCAAAAATGAAAGTAGTAGACTTAGTATTAGAAGTATTAGTATTAGTATTAGTATTAGTATTAGAATTAGAATTAGAAATTTCTAATTTCAAATATTGTAAACATATATTTGCAAATATTTGCAAACATTTTAATGGTGTCCCAAGTGCTGAATAAAAGAGCATTAATTTCCTGGGCACTTGTTCTCTGTGTGTCATGAAGAGGTTCTTCTATGTAAGCTTCAAACCATATGACATTCAGATATTTTGAAATTTGGCTCAAAGATCATTTTCCAATATTGTGCCCAAAACAGACTGACTTGATACTAATCAACCCCAGTTAAACAAGCTTCAGACCATAGTGTTCTGAGCAAGAAACAGTCACCTGGCTAACCGTACCTATTTCTGTTTCTTATCAACCAGGAAAGATGGTGAGCCTAGAATAAGCTTAGTGTGACAAAGTTTTCATAGTTTTATATCTAATTTTTGTTAAGCATTTTGATTAAATTAACAGATTATGAGATACTTATTCCCTCAAGATTGTGCTTTTATTTATTTTATAGTAGTGCAATAATGTCACTCTAAGATAAATAAGTACCCAATTGTTGTTTACTTTATTGATCTGCTTATTGCACAATCTTTTAAATTTTTCACAGAATCACAGAATCATAGAATTGTAGGGGCTGGAAGGAACCTGTGGAGATAATTGAGTCCAACCCACCTGCCAAAGCAGGCTCCCTAGACCAGGTTGCAAAGGTAGGCATCCAGTCTTGAATGTCTCCAGAGGAGGAGACTCCACAGCTTCCATGGGCATTTGTGCATTTGCGCAGAACTTTCCATGCTTCAGTTTGTGTCCATTTCCCCTTGTCCTATCACCATGCACCAGTGAAAAGAGTCCAGTCTCATCCCTGTGTCCCCACACCTTAGATTTTTATAGACATTGTTCAGATCGCCCCCTGAGTCTTCTTATCTAAATGCTGAACAGATCCAGGTGACCCACCCTTTTCTCACAGGAGAGATGCTCCAGGCCCTTTATCATCTTTGGAGGCTTCCACTGGACTCTTTCCAGGAGATCCCTGTCTTTTTTGTACTGGGGAGCCCAGAACTGGACACAGTACTCCAGGTGAGGCCTGACCAGTGCAGATAAATTTCATAAATTTCATAAAATTATAAAACTCATAAATTTCATCAATTTAATTCTTTCTGCAATTGGTTTTCAAGCCCTATTTAAAAAACATAATTTCTTAGTTAAAATATGTATAAAACATATGTCTGTATGTCCTTATAAATTATTTTAAATTTGTAGAACCATGTAGTATCACAAGTTGGAAGTGACCCACAAAGATCATGGAGTTCAACCTCCAGCTCCATACACCACCCAAACATGGTGTCTGAAAGCAGTGTCCAAACCCTCCTTGAACTCCAGCACTGGGGCTGTGCCCACTGCCCCATGCATCCCGTTCCATGCCCCCCACCCTGTGGTGCAGCCCCTTTCCCTGACCCCCAGCTGCCCTCCCCTGACGCAGCTCCATGCCGTTCCCTCGGCCCTGTCGCTGTCACACACAGCAGAGCTCAGCGCTGCCCTCCGCTCCCTGTGAGGAGCTGCAGCCACCATGAAGGCTCACCTCAGCTCCTCTGCTCTGGACTGAGCAAATCCTAGAACCACAGCCACTCCTCACACACCTTGCCCTGTAAACCCTTCACTGTCTAATAACTTTATGTCCTTTTTACATTGCAGCATGCAACCTGCGCACAATGCTGGAGGGATGCTGCACAATGCAGAGCAGAGGGTACAGCCCTCCTCAAATGGCACTCTGTGACTTCTCACCCTGTTGTCTGAAAACGTATGCAGGATTACTCTATCCCAGTTGAAGAATCTGACATTTGCTCTTGTTAAATTTTCCAACTTTTCACTCACCAGAGCCCCAAGTCATCCTCTGCAGAGCTTCAACTCTGGTATTGCACCTAGCACTTGCCCTTGTTGAACCTGAGTTGGCTATGATCAGTGACCATGTTGTCTTTAAAGTGCTTTTCAACAACTCCCAGAATGGTCTTCTACATGATTTTTCAGACATTGAAGTCTTAAAATTTTGGAGTTTAGCTTCTCAGAAACTTACACGTATTCCTTTTTTTAGATTATCAGTTCAAGGTCTTAGATTAACAGAACAACGTAGAGTGGAAGTCGCCTTAAAGATCATCAAGTCCAGTCTTTCATGGGAAAGAGAGCCTGGGTCAAACTGTCTGTCACACTGCCTAAATACATTTTGAAAATCTTCAGTGAGGGATCTGACCAAGTCCCTGGTAAAGTTGTTCAAATAGGTGATTATTTTCACTGTTAAAAATTTCTTCCTTACGTGAAAACAAATCTTCTTCTCATGTAACTCCCTTCAGTTGCCTGTTGTCTTCTCCCTGTGGCTAGCTGTGAATGCATCCTTTTTGCAGGTGTCCTGTAAGTGCAGGAATACTATGATGAGGTGAGGCTCCTCTGAGCCTTCTCTTCTCCAAAGTGAAAAGACCTAACTCTTTCAATCCTTCTTTCTCAGGCAGATTCTCTAGGCCTCGATCATCTTTGTCGACACTCTGCAACCTGTCCACCCTGTCCATTTTTTAATTTTTTTTTTTAATTCTGTAGACCAAAACTAAAACTAATACTTCAGGAATGGCCTGACAAGCACCAAGTAAAGGAGTGGTTGTATCTTGTATCTCTATTAGTAATGTCCCTGTATATGCAGCCCAGGATCTGTTTTGTCTTGCTTATTTAAGCAATGTACAGCTGACTCATGTTCAGTTTATTATCCTCCAAGATCTCCGGATCCTTTGAGCAAGACTGCTTCCTAGCCACACAGACCCTAATGTCTTCTGACACTATAGGTGTTTGATATTGGTGGAGGTCAAACACCTGTTTGATGCAGGTGTTTGTTCACTTTTGATGGTATCTCCCATGTTTCATCTACTGATGTAAAAGTGATGTATTTTTTCTCTTGCAGTGTGTATGATTGCATGGTAGTACAGTCACTACTGCTTAGTTCTTCTGTGTTTGTATTTTTATTTAAATATCTTGTTTATAATTCAGCTAGATTAACAACAACTTTAATTTGCTGTTCTTCCAGAAAATAACCACTTGACATTTTATTTTCAAACTTTTATCACTATTTTATTGGACTTTTTTACATGAAAATATCTGCAATTGTTCTAAATAGTATTCTCAAAGATTTTATCTTCTACCTGGTCTTACTATTTCGTGTACACAGTATTCCTCTTGGTAAATCTGGATTTGTCATGGAAGCTCTAGGAAAGTAGTGTGCATACTAGAAGTCTAGAATGTCTTGCCATGTAGTTTTAACAAGAATGGTTTTGTGAAATTTAATAAATTTATCACTATATGTTCATCTGTAACTAGTTTGTTTTATGTAGCATATATGCAAGTATTCTACTTCCTACCAATGTGAGTCATTCCATTATGATTCCATACTATCCGCTATATCAGGTATATAGAGATACCAGAGTATATATCAGAAGAGTTTCTTTTGAGTTTCTTTTTTTTCTTCTTTGCTGAGTATGTGTAGGTGTTTGTTGAATATGAAGAAATGTCTGCTTTGTTTTTCAGTCCTGTTCTTATACTACTCTTGAATTACTCTGCTGACTGTATAGTCCCTGCCAACCTTAGATGTATTTTTCTTCCTTTTAATAGCGTAATTTACAGTAAGAGTGAACTCTTTCATTTGTAATCGTCTTTTCATGACATTTTTTACTGTCACTTTTAACTTTCCCAAATATCTTTTTTTTTTCCACTTTATTCTGCCCTTGCTGTTGTTGACAAAATTTTTCTACATGGCAATTAAGGGATGCTTGATCTTTGTATTCCATCCTGAAACATAATCCTGAAGCAGTTTATTCATATGCTTAATCTGACGAGTTGTTTCTGTGAATTCAATACAATAACTTGATTTCAACATATTAGTCTAGATTGTATGTTTTCAGTTCTGGGGTTTGAGGAGTCTACTTAGAAAGTTTTTTAACTATCAAGTCTTGTGGTTGCCTATCTGTCATCTGCAGACAACTGTTTGCCTGCCCCACAATTTTGTTCTGAATCTTTTCCACACAAGTACACAGAAAATACAGGCTACAGTCATTTTAATTAAAAATTGAATATCTTCTATGAAGGACTACTAAATATTTTGAAAACTTAGTACTCTTGCTTTGTAAAATAAGTGAATATTATAGTGAATGATACCATTAGCCTATCTGTTAATCTAGTCAGTCCTAAGCACAGTTTTGAAATATGGTTTCTTCAAATGGATTCAGCTACAATTTATTAGATATTATTCTTCAATGTCAGCAACACAAACTACATATCTGTTCATGTTAGGACAAGCAAGCATACATATACTAGCTCCACAGTTTGCAAAACAACAACAACAAAACCAATACAAAACATTTAAGAGTGCACATTTAATCTTTTGATCTTCTGCTGTTTTGGAATACTAGTAATTAGAACAAGTGAAAATTTGAATTTAAACAGCTTATTAGTTCCTCCCACTGGTCTAAGAATTAGTGAACTCATGGTCTTGTAATATTGATCTCAAATATTGCTATGGTTAATGTAAGAAAGGAATTAGAATCATTTTTTTCCTACTGCAATGAAATTACTTAAGCAGAGGGATGAAGAACTGAAGATCATTCTTTTGTTGCTTATATACTGTTCTCATAGTTTATTGAAATGATAAATAATGAGATTGAAACATGTAGAACAAGCTTTGGTATAACTGAATTAATTTTAAAAGAGCTGGGGAATTATAGGGGATGTGCACCCTGTGAACTGAGTCTTTTTCCCTAATGACGCTTTCTTAGCATCTAATAATAACATGAAGATAAAGCTTTTTTATCTTCTGCAGTAAACATGTCAAGTTCTCAGTGGCATCTTTTAATTGTGAAAACCAAAGGTCTGCCTCAACTTTCCTATGTTAAGCATTTATATCAACTTCCTTGCATGCTTCGTTTTCTCTGTAGTTTCAAATGTGTGGGAGCATTTGATCAGTGTTCTTTTTAAATTCAAAATGAGCCAGCTTCTGTCTCAAAAGTGTCTTATTGTCATGATGTCATTGCGCCTCAAGATTTGTGACCTTTTGCTCCATATGGATTCATGGAGGACCACGTTGTGTTTTTGCAGACTAGATTGCTTTTGTCCCCCCGCTAGGGGGTATCAAAGCCTTTTGGACTAAAGTTTTACATACTAGTAAGTTTGCAGATAAATAAATACATGAAATAAAAATAATATACTAAAATAGACCAACAACAAGTGAAAGCACCCAACAGTGAAACAAACCTAGGGTTTATGTATTATAAGGACCGCCAGATGTCGCAAAGGCATCATTGATGAACTGTTTTTTTATCCAAAATGTGGCACTTATATGAGGAATAGTAGTATTGTGTTTGAGAGTTGCAGGGGCCATAACAGGTCAGTGAAATGTCCTTCAAACATTTGATTTTTACATTTGAGAATAGGCCAAGATGAAAAGATAACTACATATCTGACATTGACGTTACTACCATTTAGACAACCGATGCAATTGCCTTAGTGAGTGAGATCAATCAGACCTTTATTACTTTGAAAACCACAAAAAAGATTTAGTTTTTTTTCTTTAAAAATGAGAGTTTTCAACCTCATCAGATCACAAGCTTCTAAATGTAAAATTATTGTAATATGTATATAAATTTTCATTTTCTCCTTATTCTTTTAAAAGTTGAGTACTACTGAAAACATTAAAAAGAATAACAAGTAGTCTTGAAAGAATTTGAGCTGAGTTGAACGCATAAAATGGCAGTTTAACAAGTAGAACTTGGAAACAAGCATTTGATGATTGATTTTTTATTGAGACAGAATGAGAATGATACTGGATAAAGTGATTTTCCTTATTGAGAGAAAATATAGTGTTTTTCAACATGTCGTCAGTATGAATGGAAGCCCTGTCAAAAAAACTGAGCAACACATAATATCTTTTAAAAGGTAAATTAACATAAGTATATCACTTAGTTTATGGATCAAATTTTACACTTGTCAGTTTTATTCATAATGTCATAAAGTTTATATTGTAAAGGTAGTGTTATTACCTTTGTTATGTCCTGAAAAAGCCTAATATTAACTGAGTTCATTCTAGAATTTAAAGTATATTCAGCTGAAGAAATGCCAGTGCAGAAAATTAAGTCCAAAATATGTATTCATGTGCAGATCTTAGTCAAATCCCTAGTAATTTTAAGTACTTGAAATACATTATTCAACAAGTAACCTGCTGTATGTTTGCGTTTAATGGGCTCTGCCTGAGTATACAGAAGCTGTCAAGATAAAATATGGAACATGCATCATTCTAATTCAATTATGATTCTTCTTAAAAAATAAAATAAATGCGTGTCTGTGTGGGTTTGTGTTGTATGTGGAAATGTGCAATCTTTATTACTATGGTTGGATTTTATTTTTTTTTATATGCTTCCTCATAATTTCTCTTTGCTCAGGTACATGTATATCTATGCCACATGCAAAATGTATAAATATAAAAATTTTATTTTTTCAAATGTTGGAGAAGTTCAAAATGATAATTGAACTTACACTGGGTGCATGTATATATACTTATCTACATTTGTCCTTCTCCATGTTTCACATATTAAAACAAACAGTAAGACAGTTAGGTATATACATACATGCCTAATTGTCATGAAATAGGTTAAGTAGGCCCTGGACTTTCATCTAGCCTGTTGAGAATTAACGTCTGGAAACAAGCACACCTTTGTCACTAATTATTATTTCCTTGACCTTTGTATAACTGTGATATCAGTAGAGTTCTTAACTTAATAGGAAGGACATACTTGCATAATATTCCACAAACATTAAATTATTTAACTCTTTGACATCCTTGCATGATAACTGAGGTTTTTTTGGCCTTGCAGATTTTTATATGTGTCTGTTTGTGTACTATGCTTATGAGTTACCCACATATGGAATACTTCGTGTTTTGTTCTAAGACTTTATGTATATTTAACCTTTAATTTAACTAGCAGGTTGTAAGATTTCCATAAAAAATAGATGAGCTTTGAACTCACCGAATGTTATTGGTGTAGCACAATCAATCATTTCTAAAGGTTAATGGTGTTAAAAACCATGAGAACATATGTCTTATTTTTAATACTGTTATATTAGTAAAATTATTTAGCATAAAGAATTGGTATCCTATCCTTTGTGTTAAATTTGAATTTACAGTTTTTGATCACTAGGTTATAAGTTTTATTACCAAAGTTGAATGGGAATAAAAACAAATAAGTGTTTATATAAACTTTCTTACTATGAATAAGATAACTGATGGTATGGTAGCTGAGACATCTCTGTAGAGCTAAATTACTCTGGAATGCATTACAATTATTTTTGAAGTGTTTTTACTTCTTTTGATCCCATTCTGCTATGTTTTAATAAAATTTGACTTATATACAGTTGTTATCCTACTTACATAATACATAAAACTCTTGAATGAAATAAAAAGTCAGTATTTGAAAGACAGTGTAGTGTGGGGCATAAGATTTCAAATGGTAAAAACCTGCTGTGGCAACAAAGACTGAATCTGTTCCTGTGTTTCATACTTTCCTGGTCATATCTTTAAACCAGATAGTAACAAAGAATATTTATTTGTTGCCAAGCTATTGTAGGATTTATTTCTGAACTCAAATCCTAATTATCAAGAAAATTGCATCCTCTTTATCTCGCAGAAGGACACACTGCATCATAGTATATTCGGTTATTTGGTGCTATAATATTGTTACCTTGCTTGAAACACATGGTCTCTCTTGATATACAAGAAAAAATCTGAATCCATTTCAATAAATTAATAGGGATGAGAATCCCAATCCATCGTTCTTTTCAGAGGCTCACATACATTGTAATGAAATGCATTAGGAGTTTTCTTCACTTGAAATCCAAATGAGACCCATTTTGGCTCACACCCTTGACAGTCTCTTTTATAAGCACTGCTGTCTCCTGTTCATGTGTGGGCTTAGTAAAATGCTTCCTTTGTAAGATGCACAGAGACAATATAATGCCATGAAAGACGAAGGTGTCAAAACACAAAGTTAGAGGCAATCTAATCAATGCCTCCTGATTTAGCCTTTGAAGGCTCTCTTCATTAAAACTCTTTAATTGTGAGGCTTATCTTGAGGTAGAGCTGTTACTTAATATTTTTCAGTGTCATTCTTTGGACAGTCATTTGTACCTTTTAAACGTAATTTCAATATTCATTGTTTAGTAAATTGGATGCCTTGTTAGCAATAGTGGTGGTATGAATGACTTGCATTCAAGTGATTGAAGGTAATAGTGTATAAATGGTTGGTTCTCTCCCCTGAAGTTTAATGTGTTTTATTTCTCTGTGTGTCATTATAAAATATATGTTTTTCATTATTGGTCTTTTTATTTCTATGTATAGGAATGCAGGTTAGAATATTTTAAAATTATGAATAGAAAGATTTCTATCTGATTTTTTTTTTTTTTTTTTTTTTTTTTTTTTTTTTTTTTACTTTTAAAAATAATCATATTCAGTGCAAAGATTGTGAATGCTATGGAAGTGGTGAAAAATCTGATCTCAAATTACATTATTCTTTAAAAAATTCTGAAAAGGTACGAGATTTTTCTAAAAAAGATAGCACATAGGCCATTACTTCATGAATGATTGTGAAGTTAGTAGTAGCTGCTAGAAAACATCTTCTTGAAAGCAGCTGAAAACGAAGTATATCTGAAAGCAATTTAGAGATAATAATAATAATAATTTAGAAAATGCTTTTAAAAGAAATACTTATTTTCCACCTGAAAACTGCCAACATGTAAATAAATGAAAGTCTACAAGCTACCTTTTGTTCGCAAGCCAGATGACATATTTTGTTTAAAAAATAATAATCCATATGTATGTATAGTTTATATGTGTATGTTGTGAATTGTAGTATCATGTATATGCATGCATGGCATGTGTGTTATATATGACTAAATACATTTTCATATTACTATATTTGCTCATGGCCTTATTACAGATTTGAAAGATTTACTGGAAAATAAATATTGCATATTTTTACAATATCTCAAAAGCCTGCATCTGTTTAATAACTAAAATGTCTGGAAAGCTAAAACATCCCATGTTTTCATCATAATTATTAATAATGAAAATAATGTTAACACATAAAGAATCAGAAAGACCATAGAATTTATTTGTAGAAGTCTTTAAAAAATGAAAGAGAATTGAAGCAACTTTGACCTGATTTTTAAATGACTAGTGTGGCGAGTACAGCTGCTCTAGCTTAGTAATTATTTGTGATAGGTTGTTTTTGAGTCCCATATGTATAGAAGCTCCAGGCCCAACTACCTCATTTGCTGGCACACAAACAGATTCTTCCAGGTGCTGAAAATTAAATTTTAATATATTATTTAAATATTAAGAGAATTACAATTTCAGTAATTTTACTGCTACAGCTGGAGTGCAATGAGTGGCTACACACTACAGAGGTGGTTGCAAAGTCTACCAGAAAGAAAATTCCCACTGGTTTTAAATACTTTCAAGAAAGTAAATGTTTGATGCAAAGATCAGAATATATATTTGTTATACGCATATATATGTGTTTTTAAAGTATTGTTGGGATCTTGACTTATTTATAGAGTAACATTTTAAAATGTTACATTGCAATTTATATGATTTCACGTTATAAAATAAATAAAAGTTTAAGAAATGGTAGTGAAGAACTTAGTTATCCCTGTGCTGAAGATTTCAGTAAGACAACAATTTCAGAAAGCTATTAAGCAGATGGTTAACCCAAAGCATGTATTTAATAATTTTGTGTCAAGTTAATATATTTTCTGGATTAAAATTCGAGCAAGTGACTTTTGTGCATTTAATCACATGCATAAATGCTTTGCTGAACTGGGGATCTCAACCTTATCACAGAGTTCAAGAAAATTGTTTGAACTGTCTGGCTTATAGCAATTTTTTTTACCCTGAAAATTTTAGAAAGGTCCTCAAAACAAGGAAAGGCTAGTTTTAGGTAACTTATATGAAGATAAAACTGCACTGAATGGACAACGCCATGCAATAAAATATATTTTTCATTCCAAGATTGTTCTGTAACTTTTGTCCCTCCTGTTTCATAGTTTCAGCATACTTCTAACTATTCTAACAATGATCATCAAGATCCAAATTCAAATGTGGATTAACCAAGTTTGGAATGTACTTCTGATGGCTTTGATTTTTTTTTCCTACTTCAAAACATTATTACTGAATATAAATCTGTCCAGAAATAAACACTGCTATTCTCTCTATATTAGTATCTAACAGGCTAATCTTCTAAGGATCTTATCTCCGGTAGTTCTGTGGTCTTTTAATAAATATTACAATCCAGAATCTTTTTAATATGACATCTAATAATTCGTTAATTTATTTATTTTCATATTGCATTGGTAGAAATCATTGACTCGTTGAAATAACTTCATCTTTGTCTAGTATTCTGTCTAACCCACTGAAATTTTATTTTTCCATTCTAAAACCTGCCCTGCTCAATAAGGCCTTAAGCAGGACTGTGTTGTCAGCAAATTGCTCTCAATGTCATTTAATTTCTTCCCTACCTGGCTGAATTCTAAGAAGCTGTTTAAGCTAAATTAAATCAAGTTTCAATATAAGTTCTCCAGTTATCATTTTTTTGTAAAGGGGGATTCTTTCCTTTTGTTTTGATAATACTAGTGAACATGGGTTGGGATTCATTTTAATACTGAATGGATGTTTTATTTCACTGTAACCAGATCATCACCCCAGCTCTTGTCCCAGTTCTACCTCACTAAATCCACTAATTTTTGGATTAGACAACTTTTCTGAAAACTGGGTAGGCTATGTTACTATAAGATGCTGTTTAAGGCAAAAGTTATAACAATTTTTAAAACACATTCCAATCTTCATAAAATCATTTTGAAAAGAAGTAAATTGCCATGCTTTTATGTTAATTACAGAGTTGTATTTCATGATGAACAGTTCACGGTTCTTACAACAGTAATAATCTTCTACTATTTTAATAGTCATAGAATTTCTTCAGTTTGACATTTCAAGATGGAACTGATTTAAAACAAATCACCAATATGAAATAATAGAAATCGAGTCCAGAAAACAGAATTGTCACCACATGTCCTATTACGTTATACTAACTGAAGATCTGAATTTCTCCGTCTATCCACAGCATGAAAACATTTTTCAAAGCATCCCATCCTGTATTTCAGATTTGCTGTCTTTATTTTTACTTTTATTATTATTTAAATATTTTTGTGTCTGCTAAACTAAAACATAAATATGTTTAGTTCTAAATAAGCATCTACGTATTTCTTATACACATAGGTAGATAGGCTACACATAGATTTTCTGTTGCTAAAGTCTCTGCTATTCCATTCTGTTTGAAATACCTTTCAAGTATAATGAACTACTGCTGTTAATAGTTATCATAATATATTTTTGAACAGTTCTTTTGACTGCTCTAAGGTATTTCTTCCTCCTATCGAGAGATTCATTTTCTTACAAAGGATGAGTATGTGATTCAGGCTTACAAAATACATATACAGTCCACATATTCATAAAATAAAATATTACCTTTTTTCCTATTCAGATGTGTTAATAAAATTACTGCTGATTTCTGTACCATCAGAAGATAAATTTAACTGATTTGAAAATTTGATTGCTGAGGGCTCTGATGGTGTTTGTAACAAGGTCTGGGGGGATGTGAACCCATTTACATTACCTGACGGAATGTGTTCACCTGTCCTTTTTATAGGAAAGTTTTAGCCACACGTCTCTCATCGTCATCAAGACTGTCTCTAACCCCACTGATAGCTTTGATCATTATCCAATTAGATGGCTATTCCCTGCAATTTCATAAACCTTTCTAATGAAAATAAAATAGTTTAGATTTTCTCTTGCTCACTGTTAACTATTATTAATGTTTACATTGACTAGAAATTAGTTGTTGTATTAGAATCTCTCTCAAAAATGAAGCATGGATAGGTAGCTGTGCTAGCTGTTGCCTCATGCTTCTTGATGTTATAGGAAATATTTTCTTCTGACATGAAGGAGCTTCTTCTTTATTAAAATACAGAACCTATATTCAGAAGTATCAATAGAGTATATATTTCTATGTGTAGCAGTAAAAAAGATGAAGTTCTGCATTATGAAAAATACAATGGTAGAAACTTCTCAAACAAGCACTATCGTATTAATTTTGAAACAAAATGATTTAGAGTGTCATTTGTCTTTTCTGAGACCATTAAAAAAAATCAAAGCACTGTATTAGAAGTCTGTCTTTAAGAATTGAACATGCATTGTGTGAAGCAAATCCTGAGCTTAGTTTTTTAATTACACCACTGGAAGACAACAAACTGGCAAAGCAAATTATTCTCCTCTTCCATGGACTTTCACAGTGGCCTGGGACATTTTTTCCCCTGATTTATGGGAGACATTCCCAGAAAGCATGAATCCAATGAAGGCAATGACAAAATTTCAATAAGGCCATTTTTTCCTTTTGGACGACAAAGTGTTATTGAATTTTTATTTTTATTTTATTTTATTTTTACATTTCAACGGTGGCCAAAATTTTAACACTATAGTACAGATTTAAAGTCTGTAAAATCCCTTGTATGTAAAGAAAGCAGAAGAGGGAAGAGTGACAATTCAGAAAATATGTAAACTGTTTTCTCTTTCTTGCATTCTGTTACCAATAAATATCATTTTGATAACTGAAATCCATACTTAATGCTCACAGATTTAATATAATGGGAAAGGTTTCTTAAGTTTTTCTTCTGCACATTGTGATTCTGTGTGTTTATGATCCTGAAACTTCTTAAAACTATCTTCCCTTTAAAAGGGACTGCAGATGTGCTGTAGAGTACAAGTGAAGTACTTAAAACATAACCTTTGTTAGGGAATTGTCAAATTTTAACATTTAACTGATTTTTTTGCTGGATACTGAGATATAAGGGATTGACCCTTCAAGATGGAACAATTCTAATTGGAAGTAGCATAAAAGATGATAATATCAGTGGATTTCAATGTAGTGTAATTATATGTTGAAGCAGTACCCTGAAACTCTATTACTGCACATTGACAGGCAGTATCTTAAAAGCCAAAGTCAGGAAGCTAATTTCCAGGGAAAATAGTGGTAGACAGACTAATACAAAATATGTACTTTAATTTCAGATCTTCATAGCCTGCTCTCATCAGCTTTTTCTTTTCCTTCCTTCCTTCCTTCCTTCCTTCCTTCCTTCCTTCCTTCCTTCCTTCCTTCCTTCCTTCCTTCCTTCCTTCCTTCCTTCCTTCCTTCCTTCCTCTCTTTCTCTCTTTCTTTTCCTTTCTTCACAGATAGGTATTTTTATTGTTTCCTTCTACTAACTAAAATCCTGGCATTGTCAGATTGTAAAGGCTGACTAAACTTATGTTCAACATCTCTCTTTTTTACATGCTCAGTAATTAAAAATGGCTATGGGCATTTTTTATCCTTTGAGATTTACCAACTGCTATAGCATTTTTAGAATGATTTCTTCACCTGCTTTTATATGAAATAGCCAAATATCGGAGCATCTTGAAGTACTTAAAAAAAAAAAGTTTACCTCTAGGCTTCTCATTTTCAGCACAGCAAAGGCTATATCACTGTTCTACCATTCAATTAATTTTGAAATCCTAAGAACAAAAGTCATTAATAAGTCTTTTGTCATGGATAAAAAAAGAGAGATTCCTTTTTAGTATTTGTATGTCATCATGCCAGGCCTAGAAAATTAGCCTAATTTATTATTTAAAACACTGGTGGGATTCCTAATTGCATTCATCATTAGATATGACACGTTTAGAACTGAGAACCATATCCAGTGAGAATTTTCCAGTTTGAATTTTGAAATAAAAATATTTTTCAAGAGATCCCTAGCTATTGCTTGTTACTATGGCAACAGCCCTATTTGTCTGAGAGCTCTGCCCGCTGCCAATGAGAGCGCGAGCAGCGTCAACTAAACATACGAATACATCAAAGACAAATTCATATGCTCAATCTGATCAGCTCAATTAATGTAAGAACAGAAGCTGAAGGGGGTTAAAAGAGGGCATCCATTCAGGATAGATGAAGCCCCTTTTAGCAGAATATATACGCCGGCCTTTTGGGGGAGGAATTTAGCACACTGTCAAAAACATTATCAGAAAAGGAAAGTACTAGGCCTCCTACACCTAACAGATATGAAGCTGTCAGACAAAGAATAGCACTATTCATTAAATGACACTTATTTTCTCCCACTTTACAAGAATACAGTGAACAAAACAAGCAGGGGAGCAGCTGAGAGAGACACTTTTTTCTTTTCCTAGTGATGACAGACATGCAGCAATTATGGTGATAACTAAGGAATACTAAACAAGAAGCCAGGCTCCATTCTGTTTATCACCTAAAATTTTATGTTGCTAAATTTGCATGCGACTCTTGTTTTGTTTTATTATTTATGTCTAGGACAAATTAGATCCTTTTGTTTTTAACACGGTGCTTTCAGTTTAGTGAAGAACGCTGCTAAACTACACACATTCTCTTGTGTTTCTTGCTAAATGGCCATATCAAGTTGAAGTGCTTTTGAAGTAAGAGAGTTTCAAAGCACAACAAAAGTGCTGTTACCAGTGGGGGGGAATGGAGCATTAGTGCAGTGGCTGGGGTTGTGTGTTAGTTCTGCTGCGCTTTACTTAAATACAGTGAAATTTTCTGTTGATTCTTGCCTAGACTTTCAGAATGTGGTAGGGACGTGTTACTTAGTTTTATTGTTATTTTCCGTGTAGTCATAGCAAGTGTGTAGGTGTTATATGAGTTGTTGTGTTTTGTTTTGCAGCAGGTAGAAGTGAGAAGGAAGTCCCATCAGGTTGCTAGCTTTTAAGAATCTTACACTTAAGCCCTGATGATCTGATTTAAGGCCTATTATCAACAGTCTGCTACTTTTATCTGCATGATCGTGGCCTGATTGATACTGACTTTGTAGCCATGTACTCCATAATATGCTGTCAGGGAATGCTGACAGCTGCAATGAAAGAACAATAAATGTGGGGCAGCAGTAATGTAAAGGTCCAGCCAAGCTGTATGAAAACTGATAGCTACGATATTGGCTCCTATGTTACCACACATACCAGTCTCTTTGAGGATTTCTTGGTGAGTGAATTAAAATGGTCTCCTGATACACTGAAGGCAAAGTGTGGGGGAAGGCCTTCACTTGAAAAATCTGCAGATTGCTCAAACCCCACATTGAAATCTATGCACAGATGTAAACCTATTTTGAGGGAAAAAAAAAAAAAGAAAAAAAAAAAAAGGATCAAGAAATGTTTCTTCTGTGAAAAAATAGATAAATAAAAATTGCTGCAATTATGTATACACTGGAATACATCAGTTCATAATATTATGGCCAAATTTAATGAGTTAGTTTGTAAGCCATCTTTTGCAGCTAAGTTTTTGAGGAACTTTTTGATTGTCATTTATTTTTACATTTCTTATCTAAATAGCAATAAGGAATTGGCAGTTTTCAATATAATTAAATATAAATATCCTCATCTTTATTTGTTATTCTTAGACAGTTTGTGACTTTGAAGTAGGCCTTGAATTAAGCTAGGATCTGTGACATTCTGAATTCAGTGTTTTTTATTTCATATTGTAAACAGATGTGTGTCCACTGTAAAACTAAGCTAGTAGAATGCAGATAAAGCAAATAAAATCTAAATTCATAATGGAAAATCCTGTTTCCATTCCTTTGGCATGTAGCAATTTTGTTGTGTCAAATGCTGCAAGAAGCTGTATGTCAAATAGCAGTATCTATCTTCTTGGGAAATGGGAAAAAGTGTACTTTCTTGCATTCTCTACCCTTCTTACCAGATAAATAACACTTTGGTGCCACATTACTAAATAAATGCAAATTCTGATTATTTTATTATTTAAAACCATGAGCTAACACTCCAGAAAGTTCAAATCCCATATTTGTGAAAGGTAAAAAATGAGTTCTCCACAAACAGCTAATTGTCATGGTTCTAATTAGGTATTCTGAATGCATAAAATAACCACTGTTCTTTAGAGATGTATTTAGTTATTTTAAACATTTTTGCTCTAGCTGGGCTTGAAAAAGCATTTCTTTTAACAAAAGTAAACGTAGATGAGTTTGTAATTTTTTAATGGTAATGCTAGTAAATCTGTCCATCTCTGAAAGAAAAAAAACCTTTGGTCACATGCTGTTGCTGAATCATCTTGAATCAGTGTATTGAATCAATGGCCCTTCTACTGTTATTAAGGTCTAACATCCTTCTACATGTTCACATGCAATAAACTCAGAGATGGATTCACAGAGTACTTGCCAATCTGCAATAACTTCTGCGAGCAGTTCTAGCTAGCAACCTTGTCTTAGTATGCACTGGAAAAAATGTGTATATTTGATGTTTGCTGGGACAATCTGTGCCCTGGTACTGGCATGCTGAGCTCATGACACACTTCTTTCTAGTGTAGAGAATGTCAGTGTTTGTGACTTTCTCATGGTAATTCTTATGCTAAATATTATAAAGCATAGTTCTAGCAGTATAATGATGCACAGTGTTTACACTCTACCAGCAACAGGTAAAAATACTTCATATGAGAGTGTGCAAGCAGTCCAAGGGAAGAATTAGAATATAGAGAATTTCCAAGCTTACCTACAAATACATCTGCTGGTCAGTGAAACCATAAGGCCAACTCCCTGTATCCTCAATCAAGAAATTTCGTTTTTTGTCTATACTGTGATTAGTTGAATAAGGAAGGCAAATGAAATCATTTGACTTAACTGCTGCAATGGTGGTCTTTCTTATACATTTGGATAATCAGTATGCAGCATTCAAGTTTCTAAAACAATATGCTGCTTTTATATTACTGTCATTTGAAAAGGTATATGCTCCTACAAGCTCTTCACCTTTTATGTAGGTATGGGTTAAAATCTCTAAAATTCATAATTATAATATTTTTTTTTTAGGGAAAAAAAAAGTCAGTTCTAGCCTGATACACTGCACAATATGCCTGGAATCAGCCTGAAGCAAATTTTAACATTCACATTATAACCCTCTGAAAGTAGGGATGTATAATGGGAACACTGACAGACCCTGAATGACACTTAGGTTGACAGACAGTAGCACCACTAGGCACCCATAATTAGATCTTTTGTGTGCTTGCAGTTAGCTAAAAAACGCTCCCTAGTTTATTAGAAAAACTATTTCAAAATTAATCATCAAAAGGTAAGCTGTGTCCTGATGAGGGAAATAAAACGAAATGTAAAAATTGCTTTTACTTTTGAATTCATCATGATGAATTCAATCATCTTTCATGATTTCATTTTAAGATACCCAACTGATAAAGATTTCATTAAAAATATCCAACAAAACTCATCTATATAATGAATTTATATTGTGGAACACAAGCTTTATTTTCTTCATTAATAGTTGATAGTCATTATAGGTTATTTTGGGGTTTATTATACACTGTAACAAATTGTTAGCTTATTAAAATACATGTGCATATCTTTTTTTTATAAGGAGTTACAATAGTTTAAGCTTCTTGGCTTCCTTGAATTACTGGCTATTTTCAAGTTTTCAAAAGTTTACAATGAAATGCACATTAATTGAAATTATGGCATAAGGTATTCTGTATGTAGCATTTATATAATGAACCTATAAGGCCCGTGTATTCTGAAATTAAAAACAAAACAAAAAAAAAAAAAAAAAGAAAAAAGAAAGCTTGTATAATACATACTTTAATTTTAATCAGTCTTATTTCAGATGAAAAATTCAGACTATGATCAGCTGCATTTAGATAAGAGGAAGCAAATTTCTAAATTTTTTTTTATGCAGTCATTGTATAGAGTTCATGGTAATAAAGAGAAGTTCTAAATAGTGATTGAAAATGACAATTTGACACAGAACACAATGAGTTGAGTTTCTGTGTTGTGCTGAAAAGATTAAGTAAATAATTGGTTTTGTAGAATTATCTAAATTAATAATAGGCCAGGAAAGTATTGTGTTACATATAAGATGCAATGGTATAAACTTATTGCACACTGGAGGTCACCCTTGCTACTCCAATATTTTTTATGTTTTTGTAGAAAAAAGTGCAGGCAAGTATCTTTTCCTGTGCACATAAAGCATTTAAAAATACTTTAAGCAATAAAGCAAGTGTGTGTTTGGGATTGTGTTAACTCCTTAACTGGTTAAGCAGTACCCTTTATAGGTACAGACATTTCAAAAAAGTCTTCTGTGTGTGCATTTACCTTGATACAAGGGCTCTGCTGCACTGAAACTTGTGCTACTGGCAATTGCTGCTATCACTCTCTAAGTAAGCTAGTTTAAAGCTAGTACTGGTATATCTAGCTAGATTGCCATTATTTGGCTAGATTACCATGAAGACTCTTTCGTATCTGTGCAGATGTATTAAATTAGGCTCAAATTAACTGTTATGTCCTCAGATAGGTATAATTAAATGTTCTGCTCAGTTGATGAACAGAGTGCAAGGTTCACATTTGATTAGCGTAAGATCAGAGCTGAAAGATCTTGAGAAATCCATCACTGTAACCATAGGGATCTCAGAGGAAAAGTTTGAAAATCAAATCAATGTCCTTTTATTTTCTGTCTTTTCCATGTCAGAAGTCCTTCTGCTATATCAGAACACCAATGGTATGTTCTTCAGTTTGTGGCCAAGCAAGGCTTCAACTGAGAAATGCATTCTGGAGCATTCTGGAGCATCTGGAGCTGGAAAAAAATTAAAGCAAAATATTTTTTTCATCACTCATATGAGAGACAGGCTTATGAATCAGTGAAAATTCTAAATTCATGGAGTGTACAGCTTACTTATTTCTAACAAATCCAGCATAAATATTTGCTGTTATAACATCGTCTAGTAGCATCCATTAGAGGAGGTACAACAGCTAATGTACACTAGTTGAGAAAGCCCAATAAAATTCTGTGAAATGCTTTGGTGCTTTGTGGCTTTCACTTTAGAGAGTGAGTCACGCATTTTCAGGCTAAGATGAACTCAGGTTTCTGCACAGTCCAGCTGTGGAACCTGTTGGCTGAAGGTGCATGGTAAAACATAGAAAAACCTGCCTGGCCCTGCAGATGCAAGAGTTGCTTTGTTGGACAAGATCTGATGTGCATCCTACAATACCTTGTCTCTGGCAGTATCTCTTTCCAGTGGTTAAAAGCTGTGGTAGGTTTTTTGATGAAATAACTGCAGCTTAACCCCTGTGAGATTCAGCATTACAACCAGGTTCTGAAGCTTGCTGGGTTGTCTTCATGACCAGACGTAACTGATTTTATTCTGGGAGCCATCTGTGGCAGTCCAAGTGCTATGTATTTTACCTTAAATCTGTGAGGGAAAAATCTTTGTGAAAATAAAAGAAATGTGGTATATATGTGCTAATCTACTGAAAATTATGCTTGATTGTTCAACCAAACATCTGAGTTTGCCTTGGTTTCTTTATCACTCAGCCTTGGCTGAAAGCTCTCAAAGAGGTAGCTGCTACCTTGCTGCCCCAGTGATTTAGCAGCTCCCCCAGATTCTATTAGTGATAGCAGCTATGAGTAGTGAGTAGCACTATTCCACTGTGGGGTTTTGAAGAGCCAGAGCAAGCAGATTATGGTTTCTACAGACTTTTTCTTATTCTCTGGGAGGGTTAGGCAAGAAGAAAATATTCTCTACTACCTTCTCATGCCCAGACCCATGAAAGGTCATTTCTCTTGCTGTTTAGAAAGAGCAGAGTGCTAGCATTCTACCAGTGCCACCCATAAATATTCTCTAGACTTCAATCCAATTTGGAAAAAATGCTTGCCCACAAAGAACTTCTAGTGTAAACAAAACATGCTTTATAAATTAATCTACAATAAAGGCAGTCATTTGTCTCTCCTAGCACATGTTAGCTCAGGATCCTGTGGACTTTCCAGCTGGAGATATTTAATCACTGAACACCTGTCAGCCAGACTTTTCATGCTGCTCTCCATGATGCTTTCACTTTTCAATGGAATCTGTGTGAAGGGATTCGTAAGAGCTGAATATCACAGTTCTGTGCTCTCCCTCAGTGCTGGGGAAATCCAACATGAGGTCTTACTATTCACCTTCCCTGGGACGGCCAAGTACATAAAATGAAGCCAAATGTCCCAGCAGACATAATGTATCAGTTCGCTTTTTATTTGAAATAGTGGAAGTTATACCTATTATGCACAGGGATGCAGAACCTGAAGTGTTATATATTGGGTAACTGTTGTAGCAGTAAAAATCTATCTGATTTACAGTGCTTCTACATCTTTCAAATTGAATATTTTACATCACATGCAAAAATGCAATTTATTTATCATCCTATTTTTTATAGTTTCTCTAATGATTAATTGAAAGTTTGAATTGTGTTTTTCTCATCAGGGCTTTCCTCTACCAAATTAAAACAGTGTTTTACTGGTTAGTTGTTGCTTTAGGGATAACAGCACTGGTCACCAAAGTGTTTGGCTTGTGTAAAAGTAGCAAATCTGAACCCTTATTGAGAACTGAGCTTCTAGACCTACCTGCATACCTGGAACCATACAGTCACCAACATCTAATGGAAAAACCTCTCCTGCTGTACAGACAATGACAGAACAGTCTGGGAAAAAAAACAAAAACAAAAACAAAAGAAAACATGTGACCAGTTCCCCCCAGCATATTTAGCCAGGAGCTAGGACACAAAACCTTCAGCTACAGCTGGGAAGATCAAGCATATAATAAAATGATTTTATTAAAGACTTTTAGTACCATAACCTCTAACAATTTTGTATGCAAGCAGGATAAGGAAGATGTTTTTTTGTTTTTCAGCATTCTGCTAGTCTACCATAAATAACAGTTCCTCTTCAGTAAAATATGAATTCCTTTTGTAGGACTGAATTTGTCTTTGTAGATTTGCAGTTGAAATGCTACCGTAAAACAATGTAACATAGTGATAGTAACAAGGTAAAATTTTACTATGAATTTATTCTGCTGAGATGGAACAATAAAGTCACAATTCTGAAAGAGGCCTGTGAATGTTATGTAATATTATCATCATCAATTAGTAAAAGATGCCTTTCCAGTAGCTTCAGCTGAGCAGATAATGAAGAGGTGGAAGGTGGGAGGAGAATTTGTCATTGACTGAGAAGCAGAAAAGCACTCCTTCCCAGCAGTTCCCCAAACAAGAACTTTTTTTTTTATATTCTGGCAGCAAGCCAATATGCACGAGTCAGGCTTTCCAGCTGCCAATTAGAGCAGTCCAGTCCGCTTGCTTGCCAAAATGAAGTAGTGGCCCAGTAAAATTATTCACAGTTCAAACTGTTTCTTCAAAAGAGTGATAGGGTATTGAGAATGATTTTGTTTCTTGAACCGATGAACAGCAACAACAACAACAAAACCATAATGAGTTCTTAAAGTGAGATTACATAGGATTTGTACAAATGATATCTCAAAGAACGAATTTAAATAAACCACTAGAAAAGAATTTAATCTGTAATTTCTTTAAAACTGCATGTGTTCACTGAATCATACTAAAGCCAAAATGATGTATGAAAAAAATGCACCTAATTACACTTTACTCCAAGACACACAATTGTCTTTGTATTCTGCCAAGAGTTAATAGGTGATCCTATGAACATCGTTATTAAAATAATCAAAGAAAAGTAAGAAAATATCCTATACACATAGTATTAAAGAGTAAATTAAAACTAAGTTGGTTTAGATTTCCAGGAAAGTGAAAAGACAGCATACAGACTGTTAATATTCCATGATATATAGTGTGACCTCTCATGCTGAGTAATCTTCTGACATGCTTATCATGGTCCTTATAAGTGATACTTAAAACTGTGTCACAGCAAAAAAAAAAAAAAAAACAAAAAAAAAACCCAGTATCTGATAGTTTATTTCAGTATTGGTTCTAGTAACAGAAATGGTTAATAATAAGGGAAGTAAACCTAATTACTACCCAGGCTGTGTGATGACCTGTATTTTATTTGACAAGAGAATCACTATTGCAGACACATAAAAATATGGAGAAATTAAGCATGAATGGAAATCCATTGCCATTCATGCCAACTAACTACATGAAATGAATCAAAAATGCTAAAGATTATACTGCTCATTTTATTCAGTATGTGAATTAACGTTCAGGTTAATCTGCCTCTAAATTTCACAGTACATGCATTATGATAATTTGAGGGTTTCCTTCATTTCTTACAATATTCTACTTCTTATCCATAACATGAAGACTGACTGGAAACCATATGTATGTGAAATTAAGGTAAAGTTAAGGAAGAACATTTGAAGATATAAAATCATATATTTTGGATCTTAAAGATGCAGTTTTTTTCTTTCTCTGAGTGACACCAGTGTAAAGTAAAAATCATAATTTAGCATGCCTTGCTGTTTTCGGTATCTGATATTTAACTATCCTAATTATCTAATTCCTCTCTTTGGAAATATGCCTTACATGTCCTTTCTTTTCCATAAATTTCAGTTGTTGAATCTTTAATACTTAGTAAAGACAGACTTTTGTCTGGAACTGGAGATTCAAGTTCTGTTTGTATAAGTTTAAGCACATGAATTTGAAGCCCAAAGCAGAATGTTTTAGTATACTATCAGTTTACAAAGATAGTAGCTCAATTTCTTATCTTATTCTCTTTCATACGTGCGTGTAGTGGAATATCTAAGTATTTTTTATGTTCTTGATTGTTTTTTTGTTTAAAAACACTCTGCACTCTGTACCTTTAGCAAAACCAAGAGATATGTACAAGTAAATACAACGTTTGCAACATATGAAAATATGTATAAGTATACAGATTACTTATAAAAATATGGTATCAGAGAAGCAAACTTCATGCTTGGTTTGACAGTATTTCTGATATTTTGTCACCACTGTGGGAAGGCATTTTGCAGTCTCAGAGTATCCTCAAGAAAGCTTTTTTCCCTTTTGCGAGAGTTTCTTTAGGTCAGAGGATTACTGTCTAGCTTTAGTCAGTCTTTTAGGTGAGCAGCTGACATCTTTTTAATATTTGAACAGACTTTGAACATCGTTTGAACTCTAGGGGAAGCCACTGTGGAAAGTGGAGATGTTCAGAGTTAAGAATACCCACGCTAAGAATCCTAATGCTAAGAATGCACATCTTGTTAAAGAAAAATGCACTGCACTAGCCAGTTTTTAGAATGAAAATGTTGTTTCCAATTACTATAGATAGCCCAGCTAAGAAGTACGTGTAATGAGGCTAGGGCATCACTCATTCAGCCATTTTTGTATAACCGTGTTCTGACCTCATGGCTGACCCTGCTTTGAGTAGGAGGTTGGACTAAAGACCTCCTGAAGTCCCTTCCAACCTGAATTTTCCTATGATCTTATGATCATCCACCAGGTTTGGAAGAAGTTTCCTAGCAACAAGAAATTGAAGGCATTAGTAATGGGTGAAACCTAGTGTTGGGAAAAATCCAAGAGTACTTCTAATCTACGAATTGAATTGACCAATATTGTGTACATCTCCCTTAAAGCAAAGGTATATTTATTGTGAATCCTTTGAAATGCTTTTTCTCTGCTTATCTGTCATGCTCTTCATTCTCCTTCACTAAACAATCTCTATTTCTGATCTGATTTCATTCATTGACTGACTGTTAGGTGAAATTGACATATCTATAGGTGCTACATAGCACTGTAGCATTATTGGTATACTGGTGTCTTCTCTTGTGTGATATTTCTTCTCAACCATTCAATGGATGCATGAAGAAATAAAAAGAAAGAAAGTTGTGGAACTTACTATAGTTCCTAGTGATAGGGTAGGACACATTGAGGAATGACTTCTGCCACTTAAGTAGAAGTTAACACTCTCAGAAGGGTTAACTGCTATTTATAGTTAAAAGTATTATGAAATGTGGAAGTAGCATTAATGTTGTATAGGCATCTAAAAATTAAAATGAATGTCAACTACTGTACACTGATAGATAAAATTACACAGCAGTGCCACTATGAGTTCCATACCCTGCCCAATTAACAGTGAATCTTTGACATTTTTAATAGATACTCTTGTCTTCCAGTAACCTTTACAGAACTTTGAGAAAGAGAAAGTTAATAATGAGCAAAATTTAACATGAATTAGTGTAATCTCAGAGCATTCTTGCCAACCTTTCATTCTGGCATGCCTTCATTTTTTGAAAGAAAAAGAGAAGCTTTTTCCTAAAGCAATATGCTCATTGTTCCAGTATGAGCTGACAATTGATATTTATTGCTCAGATGCAAACCATAAAGGCAATGCTATTTAAAAATATTGGACCGAAACCCTTTTGTTGCACAGTCCTACCCAAGACTGAATGTAATGAACTGTGAAAAAGTTGGATAGTAGAAGAAAAAAAAATTGAGAAGTCTTCCTCAGTAAACTTCTATTGCTCTACTTAGAACAGAATAATAGCTTCATGTAATGGTTAATGTTTAGCTCTAGTGCAAACTGAAGCTTCTCATGATTGATAAAGAACGTATTCTGAATAACAACTTGAGATAGACCTTGCCGGATGCAATGGAGGCAGATAAAAAATGACCTATAACGAGGCTTCAACATAACCTTTGAGAAAATGACTGCATCCTATCTTTTGTATTCTGTTATTTGTGCACAAATTTACCATATTTTCCCTTAAATAAGTATTATCAGTAAATAAAAAAAATAAATGCCTCCCAGCATGTTTAATGTGGCTAACAGAGGGACAGTCAAGACCAGAGTACAGGAATAACTTACTGAGTAGTTTCTTGCTCTTCAGTTATGGGCATGGTGCTATTTTTCTCTAGCAAGTGGAAGAATCTGTTGGAATCCAGGATTTCTGGTCAAATCAGAATCATTAATTGATTTTCTTGTCATGGAGGATTATAATCTTTAGCCAGTATTTTAGTATGAGAATTGACAGTTTGATGGAGTGACTCAATTGTAAGGTGCTGAAACTTAGTCTCTACAATAAGTATTTGGCTCACAGTACAACTGTCTACTTCGTTTGAATCAGAAGTTATTACAGGAAGTGATGAGCCACCAAGAAGGCAATAAGAATGCAAATACAAATTCATTTCTTGAGAAATACTGTTTATCAGCAAAACTAGAGAGCTCCTTTGCACTGGTATTCTGAATAGCAGTGACTTCACATGGTTAACAATACATTTATTTGGTCACTGCTTTAATATATTAATATAAAGCATGCTTACTGTAACAAAAAATGGTGTGTATATATTTGGATACTGTGTAAGATGTTGGAAATGCATCTACTTTTTTTTTCCCCCCAAAAAAAATTCACAGAAATAGTTTAGGTAAAAATGTTTGATGTCTCATTGCAGCCTCACTGCAGCATTCTTACCTGAACTGCTGTGAGAACAGTTACTTCCCTGTTTTCTAAGTCCCTCCAAACCATAGAAAGGTATACTGAAAGTTTGTTAATAATAGCCCTATTTCTATTCTTGTTTTTCTGATACGATGGCATTTGTTTGCTTTACCGTTGGAGAATTTTCTTGGATTCAAAACAACAAAGATTCATACCTGTACTGGTTTTCTTGCAGTTTATTTTTTTGTCCTAATATACTCTATTATAGTTAATATAAACTGTACATTTCTTTTCAAAAGGTGCTATGTAATCAATTCATTTATATATATACAAAGAGAACAATATTTTGAGCTATTATTGAAGAAAATTTGATGAAATTTGATTTGGTGGGATAAAATTATGCAGTTCTGTTAGAACAAATTGAGGAAAAATCAGTACCAGCTTACAGACGCTTTCAGGACAAAAATATTAAATGTGCCAAATATTTTGTTTTAGTTCGTCAAACATTTAACCAATTTTTCATAACACTTCAGATTTAGTATGCTTTGCGATTTGAAGAATTCATAACATAACTTTCATACTTATTCATATTTGGAACACGTATTGTGATGTCCTCTGTTCACTACAGATTTAAGTATATCAGGTCCAGAAATGCTTTTCTTTTTTTTTTTATACCCACAGTGCTACCAATTGTTCTTCCAGTTTTAAGAAATATCACCATCTCTTTATCAGTGACCAGCAAAGAAATGAATGGTCTTATAATGCTTTACTGAGTCAGTTTCAGATAATTTAATTGTTCTTCAAGTTTCATCTTGCTAAACTATACACTTCAAGTCAGGAATGTCAAAGAAACAGGTGTCTGCAAATTGTTGTTATTAACCTGCTGCAGTGTGGAAACATTTTGGGATGGATAATACTGTCTTGATTAATGACATAAAGTTCAAGCAGCCTCCAGACAAACTGGCAACTTTAAATATGTGTCATTTTAACATAAGTGGATGTTGGTGGTATGACAGCAGAGTTGAACCTTCCCACCAATATCCTGTTACATTTTGTTGCTGTGTGACAAATGGCAGCAGAGGGGCAGTTTAGCAGAATGGGATCACTGAATTCCTCCACGTAGAAAACATGGCACCCCCTGACATTCTATGATATTTGCTGAATGTTTCTGGAGACCAAACAGTGGAAGTGAAGACTATGAGGCTGTGGGTGATGCTTTTCAGTAGTGGCAACAGAGACAATAGGTCAACTCCGGTGGTGCAGATTGCTTTGAGCATGGCATACAAGCTCTTGTTCATCACTGGTGAAAATGCACAGCTAATGGTGGTGAATATGTCGAAAAATAAGTATTTTGTTGCTGAGAATTTGCTCTATCAAACAGTGTTATTGCCCTCTTTGTATCTACTGTATTTTCCATGGAAATAATAGCAGGCATTATTGAGAGCAACCTACGTGTATCTTACTGCGCATGAAGGGCCTGTATCCCTGCCAGCAAGTTTTGTTTTGATTGGGTAATTTTTTCTGTGTTGACTCTCCCACGAATTCATCTACATTGCTACAGATTCATTGATTTCAAATGTTCATCTATGGTGCAAAATGTTGCTGGGTAACCAGCAATATCTTTGGAATCAAGAGAACAAGTCAGGAAAAAAAATGATAATAATGTGGGTTGTCTGAGCTCCACTTCTTCCTAGCTGATAGCACTGGACTATGATTTTTGCTGCAGATTTTCACTTCCTTTATATGTCTGTGCACAGGTTTTTGTTTCTATTAATAGCAATACTATTAGAAGTATTAATACATTTAATATAATTTATATTAAGCTGATCAAATGCATGATCATTATGTGCTCCCAGAGTTCTTGTATGTTTAGGTTTTAGGTTCGGATTCATTTCTAATCAGGCACAAGAATTTGTGAACTGTTTTGTGTACTCCTGATCTGATTTGCTTGATCCCTTTTTCCCAGTGTTTGTCTGATTATAATGGTGCAACGCTCAGACATTTTGAAGTAGTCAGATGTTTTCTCTCCGCCTGTCTTGATGAGTGTTTACTCTTGTTTCCTACCCTAAAGCTTATTATCTTCTTCCTTAAGCCTCTGTAGAATTATTGGTTGAATATCACATTTCTTTTACTTTGTGAAAGATTGGAGAATGTATTACTTCCCAACAGGAAACCGTGACTATATTATACATAGAAAGATGGGGATGTAGCAAATATTCACTGAAGACAGCTGCGAGCTAAAAGATGTTACTCTCAGATCAAAAGTTTCTTGATTACATCACCGTAACCAAAAGATCAAAGATAATGTGATTTAATTTGATCACTGAGTCATCCAAATAAGCATGGAGCTCTACTGGCAGTTTTTCTGAGGTAGCAGATTGCAGTTGGTATTTAATCAGGAAAAGTATTTTAAAATAATGCCCTTAATAACATTTTAAAGTATTAAAATAATCTCTATGGTTTCCTTGGTTTTGATGGAGTCTAACCATTGGCATGATGATATTTTATTGAGACTTGTTCCTAAGATATGTGCAAGCGCCTCGCTGAGGGGTGTAGGTGTGGTGAGTCACCCATTCAGCACACACAGTTCCTTTTCATTCATTATTGCTTTGTAGCCTCCCGAATTTTGCATAACCTATGTGTGCATAACCAGTGTTCTGTTGTCAATCATTCTCATTTTTCTGCACTAAACTCTCTGGCTCTCCTTTGATTTCAATGAATGGCGCCATTCATTCACATCATACTTTTCCACAGGCACCATTCAAAAACAAGGAGCAAGCAGTTGGCTTTTAGTGTGCAAAAGTTGTACGAATTTTAAAGCATTAGACTTTAAACTCAAAGAATTCAAAATGTATGCAAATCAAAAGAGGAGTGGAGAAGATGGGAAACTAGCTGACTTCACCTCTGCTTCTGCAGGTTGTTAACCCAGGAGCACGAGCCAGAGAAAGCAAAATGTAATCGTATTTACCTGCTACTTTGTCATGTTGGTCTCCTCTGTAAAGGAAAGAAATCTTCACATTTTTGTCTTTAAAGTATTCAAAAGTTAAGAAAACATTGCCCTACAAATTTACGTGTTTTGTTTTTTGCTTTCTTCTGGAAGAAACCAAGATTTGAATTTTCACTTCAGGTAATTTTTTGAGTTCTATGATACTGTCATTTTTGCTATAGCTGCTATCACACATCACCATGCTCAAGCATAGTTTGGACTCAGTCAAAATTTTGGTGTCCTCCAGGGACATGTGGAATGAAATCCTCAGGCAAAGGAAGTCGGCTTGAGATGAGAGATATTACACCTGTGGGCTGTGTGAGGAAAGAGCTGTGGGAAGGGAAGAATTGGTCACAGCCTGAAGGAAGGAGCAGAGAGAAGATCATGCATGGAAGGAGATCTTGCATTACCCTACTCCCCTTTGCAATCAGGAAAGGGAAGTAGGGCAATACAAAGGAAATGAGTGTAAATAGCCCTACTGAAGAGAGAGGATCATCGACTGCTGATCCCACAGGCTTCATTGTTTGAAGTTTAGTATTTTCTCTAAAATTTACCTGGTTTACATGCAGAAGATTTCTACATCATCTGCTATATCTATATAATGTATTATCTGCTAGTTGGTAGAAAAATCTCTGGGATTTGATTATGCCTTTTGTGATGCATTCAGGATAATGCCTTTCTTGATGCCTCAGATGATCAGTGTTACCTTCTTGCTTATCCCTTTATTGAAACTTATCATTGTAGGAATTCATTGCTTACTAAAACATAATTTCCCATTCACTTCTCTGATAGGTTGTGTTTTTTAGTACTTGTAATTCTGTTAAACTAGTTAAAGCTGATAACTGTTTCCATTCAAGTACCGTGATTAAGCAAGACTGAAAATTTTGAGTGTATCTTTCTTAATTATACTGTTAATGGGATGATCTGTAGATATTAAGGGCTATAAGATAGACATTTTCTGAGTCTTGAAGTAACTGTCAATTTTTTTCAGTGATCTTGAGCTTCACTTTTTTATTAAAAGAAAGACCAGTAACATTTCTAAACATTAACAAGCATTTTCTTCACTTCGACAAAATTATGCAATTTAAGTTTTTCATAATTCTTTTTGTTTTAAAATAATTCTTGGTTCATTTATGTATATATATATACATATATATATATATATACTTTTTAGACATATTCTTTGTAATTTCCTATGCAGTGTTTAAACTGTAAACTTTGATACATTGTTAAGTTGTTGCCAACAAAACAATGAATTTAATATTCTTTGTTTAAAAATATTCATATCTGTTTTTGAATGAAACAGTCTATTCAATCTTATATATATCATATTTAATAAAGAACAATCCACAGCAAAGAGAAAAAATGTCTTTATCCATAAGCAACCAGATGAGAAATGGATTTTCTTTCAGTCAAATCCTTTTAGTCAATGAAACAGCACTTTCATGCATACTGCACTCAAGTGATAATTAATATAGTCTAATTCCGGACATGATGCCTGAATTGATGTACTGTCATCAATACCCCATGTTAAAATCAAACCTTGACAGGGACTTAACACCCTGGAACAGGTCATCATACGATAATACTCTTTTTTCCTTTCAGTATTTGTCTTCAACCAAGCAAAGTATTACAAGATGGGGGGGAAAAAAGGGAAATAATTACAAATGAAGAGTGACTCAGGCTGTGAATAGAACATATGTTAGGCTAGGCAGAAGCATCAGTGAATTATATCATTTCATGATGAGGCGGCAGTGGGGCTGAACGGACCTATTTTAAACCTTGATGTATTTTATCTCTACTGTATTTGGACTGTCATCTTTGGAGAAAGACTTTGTGTAATTGAGAGTCAGCTCCAATATGCATGACTTGAGCATGAAGTGTAAGTCAGATGAACAGTGTTATGGAAGAAAGAGAAGCATCTAATAAGCTATAAATGAGTAATAACCTTTATACCTCAGACATTTAAATGTTTTGTGAAATAAATGTTTAATGGAATTGATTTTATAGTTCAATTAATAATATAAACAAAGTTTTAAAACGCTTTAAAATCATTTAATTTTATGTTTTTTATTTGTTTGTTGTTTTCTAATTTTAATGCAATTTACAAATTTTCCACTGACATTCTTTTTCACATTGAACATATCATTATATCAGAACCAATGTCTCCTGACATCATATATGTGATCTTGGAGTATTTTTATTCTTGAATTCAAGGCTAATCTTCACAGGCTAGAATTATAGTTGTATAGTTATTTGGTAATTTGTAATAAAAATTGGTTTGATGATGTCTTTATCTATAGTGCCAATAATAGATATATATCCAAATGAGCCCTTGGGAAGGACATTTCTGTATATTTTTCCTTTAATGTATATATACATTTAAATTATACACAAATGTAAATCTGTTTTTTTTTCTTGAAGTGCTGTAAAATCATTGTAAAAGTATTTAATTTCAAGAAAGTTGTATTTCTTACATTTTTTGTTATTGCTCCTCAAGAAGTTGATATATTGACAGTGTGTGGTACATATAGTGATAAATAGTGATTACTCAGGTAGAATTTTTGGTGATTCTAGTTAGACATTAAGAAGGCTTGCAGCAGGTCTTGCTTTTTATGTAAAATAACATGAATGGCACATAGAATGTCTGGCGCGACTCAAAGAGCGTATTGCTTATTTCTATTCATTTGAATTTAATTGTATCCAACCTTTTGTTTGGATCTGTTTTCATGAGAATGGTTCTTCAGATACTCTGTCTCTGGAGACAGAATAATTTCTTATTGTTCCTGCTATGGATAAGGACAAGTGATGGATTCTATATGCAAGCTAATTGTCCAACAGAAAACATTTTTTTATTAGGTCGCTGTAGGTACATAGAAGTGTAATGAGTATTTTACAATCTCTTTGTACTTCCTGCACAACAGTTTCAATCTTAGAATAAATGTTATAAACACTCACACATATTAAAAAACAGCTATTCAGAAGAAACAGAAAAAAAGTAATAATAATCTAAGGTATAAGCCTTTATACTGAAGAGAAATGTCATCTGGCCTGCATGTAGAGCACCCTAATCACCCAACAAATTCCATGGGGGACTGGGCAGGTCTGCCTGCATAACCTTGAAGGGGAACACAGGCCCGAGGAGTTTCAGAAAAACATTTTCTCCTCATATCCTGTGCATTAAAAAAAAATGGCTTATTGTACAGTTCATTATACCTTTCCTTCTTCTGGAAAAAAAAAAAAAAAGGAACTTTTCTCAAGTTGGACTGGAGATCCATATGAGTTTTTGTATAGACAATAGCTCTAAGATGATAAAGGAAATATTTTACTTTAAAAGTAGGTGCTATCACCCCCAAAATGTCAGTGTTTTCCTTCTGTTAAGATATGTTATTAAGTTACTGTCATTTTCCTCCTTGTGTCTTGGCACAGTACTTGTAAATAAAATGGTGGCACAAGTATGCTTAACAGAGAGACAAACAGAATAGAGATCCAGCATGTCTAGAAAAATGTAACTTTCTTTGATCGTGTGCAGGAGAGCTGGGCTATAAAGTTAAGCAAACATAATGAAATAAATTTTGCTTGAGAACAACAGAACGTCCAAAGTGAACAGCAGAAATTAAATCTGAGAATATTGGAAGACAGCAGCCAGAGATCAAAGTCCTTTTTTTTCCTCATCAATTCAGTCTGCCCTTTCTCTACAATTGATACTTGTATATCACTTTCCTTCATATAACTTCATATAATTTAGAGGTTTTTTCCAACACTGGTGATTCTGATTCTATCACTTCTGAATACTGGTATTAAAATAAAAGTGTATGAACACACACATGCATACACGCATGTATTTAAAGAAGGACAAGTGGTATAAAAGTTACTTACGTTATCCAAATACCAAATGTGTTGGTTTTGAAGTATATCTCATTCCATGATTCCATTGTGATCATTCACAGAAGAACCTGATATTCCTCATGTAAAATGAGATAAGGACAAAACAGTAACAATAGCACAGTCTGAAATGTAAAGAGATTTGGCAAATAAAAGTGTAATTCTGCTTTATAGCACCTATAAACTTTTGTCTCTGCAGAGCTGAAAAACTACCAACTACTGCTTACTAGAAGACGAGAAAGAAAATAGCACCAGTAAATTTTTTTAATTAGAAAAAAGACTTGTTCACAAATAAACTCAGGTGAATCAGTGGAATTTGATCACATTTATGGAATTTTATCCATGGTTTTGAAATTTCAGAATGAAATGTTGATTCAAATTTTCTATTGGTAATTTTTCTTCTTCTGTACTAATTACTCTGATGATTTTTGATTGAGATTTATCTTGGTGTATTCTGCTTTAGGCTTTTCCCAAGTCTTATGTGATGTGACACATATTCTGTCCAGTCAGGTTCTCATCCTTCTGACCTTTTATATGGTAAACGTTGTATGTGTGCTTCCAGTCTTCTGGGTGAAGATATCCTGCATGTGCGTCCCTCTGATCATTCTTTTCTCAAATGCACTGTTATTTTGCAGTTGGCAATCTTTCTTAGGAACATGTATTTATAGAAGTATTTCTTGTTTGGCATTAAATCCCAATGGGTTTAAAGTTCATAAAGATTTCACAAAATTGATAGTTGGGTGGGTTGTGGGGCAGACTATGAGTCTACTGCTAGTCAAACTGAAGCTGTAGTCTTCATGAAAACTATGCAGTTCTGAGTGACTGGGACAAGTATTTATTCGGGTTCAGTTGCTAGGAAGAGATGGTAATATCAACTTCAAAGCATACTGTAAAGGAACAAAACTGATACTTCTCTTCTGCTTTCTGGCCCTTTTGCTCTTATAATAACAAAGCAATATCCTGAATTAAAAGATGATGACATATGCAGTCAAAATGAGAGGATTGTAATTTTTTCCTGTTATGAAGAGCTTTAATTCAGTTATTCAGTTTTTGCATAGTTTCTCCAAATAGCTCCATTTTTTGTTTTCATTGCTTTTTCTTTTATACATACACTTAGTGCAAATACCTCTTTGAGAAAATGTGTAATGATGGATATATGGTGAGTTTAAAAAATTAGAGGTGTTCATTTTATCTGCCTGCACATCACATTATGATATTCCCAATGAGTTTCACACTAGAGAGTGGCAGAAGTTTGACAGTCAGTTGCCGGTACATTAGTAGTTGTAGAAATTGTCTGTCCAGAAGTACGCACAGTTCACTGATTTAGAACATAAGTTCTAAAGTAAAAATAAAACAACTTCTATCTTAAATTTTGGGGGAAAAAAAAAAAAAAAAAACACCAAAAACTAAAACAATGAAAATGTGGAAATTTATTTATTTATTTTACTGGAGAATAATGAACAAAAGTGCTGTGCCTTTAAATGTTCCTTTGATTATTTTGATGGCTTAATCTTATTTTTTTTAAGTTACTGTGTAAAGACTTCAGTCCTTCATAGTAAACTTCAGATATTCCAATTGTATTATTATATCGGCGTGATTATATCACTCCGAAAGTAATACCTACAGTTTTGAAACTTAGCCATCACCATTAGCTGTGCACTGTCACTGTTGATAAACAAGAGCCTCCATGCCACACTATAACTGGTGCACAGTGGAAGTGACCCACTGTCGCTGTCACCACTGCTGAAACAGAGTAGCACTGCCTCACTGTGCTCACACCCACTGTCTGGTTTCCATCAACGTTCAGCAAGCATCAGTGAACATCAGTGGTTTTTTTTCACATGCAGGAATTCAACCTTTGCTTCATTCACACTTCCATGTCAGATGCCATTTGTCAAAATGCCCCTCTGCTGCTATCTGTCACACACAAACAAAATCTAATGGGAAATTAGTAAGAAAATACAACCATCCGCCTCTGATGCTGTGGGCCAACATCACAAAATAGGAGGCATTACTTTCAGAGCATCCGTCAAAGTAGTATTGAAATCAGACAAGAAGTAAATGAAAGCTTTTAAGTATTTAATGTTTAGATTCTAGATTTGGGTTACGTTTAGCTACTTTACAAATTTTAGAGTTCAGAAATATTTTTTTACTTTTGGTTTTGTTTTGGTTACAAATAGCTTTGCATAAAAATCTTAGAAAATTCAGCTATTTTAAAATACCATGTTTGATATTTACCTTGCAGCATTAAAAAAATTGATTGCGGCAAAGTTGTGAATGGATCTTTGTGTTTGACTTGTTTTAGTATTTAAAGCTTGAATTCAGTAGCACATACCACCATCTTTCTAAATTTTTTAAATGATACAGTGATTTTAAAATCATAAAAGAATTTTAGAAGCTAGAAATAAAATTGTCCACGCTGTCAGTAAAAATATCAATGTGGTACGTGTGTCAGTAAGTGCAAGCTGTAAGTCTCCTGGAAATGATTCTTAGAAAGATGTTGCATTCAAAATAAACATACAAATTTTTTTTCTCTTGAAAAAATAAAAGCAGAAGATTAATCACCAAGGAAAAATATTTTCAAATAACCAGTAAGAAGACAGATCCATAATATCTCTCTTTCCCTTCTGCCAGAAGAAAGCAAAAGAAAACTATTTCACAAAAGATCAAGCATAGTATTTTTCTCTCATTTTTAATGTCTAGTTTTCTTTAAGTGAGCTCCACTGTCCTCACATATCAATCAGTGAATAAACACAAATGATTGATTAAACATTAGTATTTGTTAACAAATTGAATCAACTATGAATTAGAAAGTGGAAATATACAGTTAGAACAGAAAATTCTTTTACAGTTTGAACCAATGATGAGAATGATCAAATTCTACCTCACTTTTCTCAAGAAGCATTATTATTTTTCACATTTTCTTTTCCTGAACAGTTGTATTTGTTGCAGCTATCATAGAGAAATAGTTTCTTTTCACTTCTATTTTACTTTTCCAATAATCTTTTTGCTATAGCACTCCTAATCCTACAGCCCATACTCCCCCGTACCACTTTTGCACTAATATAATGTCAGAAAATGTTCTGCTTTGTTTATAACAGGATTTCCCTTCCAGATTCAAGTACCATAGAGCAGCTGGAAGCGTGTAGTGGCCGTCTGTAACAGTACTCCCATCTTTTTAGCATTAAAATTAATTTTCCTCATCTTGGCATATAAAGAACCCAAGTGTGCCCCTTACCTCATTACCTGAAATTTTACAGTGACACCAACAGCAGGGGATGTGGTGGAGCAGCTTTTTGGATATCAGAAGTAGAAGCTCTGGGACTATTAACTTGAATAGACAGTGCAATCCTGTAGTCTTTAATAGATTCTTCCTTCATGACTGCTGATGGCTGGAGCAATGTGGATGGATACCATCCAGGTTTTTCTGTCAGTCTGATAGTTTGCAATTTTCATACCTGGGTAGGAAAGCAACTAACACACGCATCTAAAGTGTATTGTTGGTATGCACTACTAATCAGCAATCTTGTTGACTGTCATAGAGGAGGCTGAATGTTCATGTGAACATGTTTATGTGTAGTACAGAGTAATGATACAAATGAAGAATAAAAATGAAAGTATTTTCTGGTCTGCTTTTGCTGCTGTCTGCTTGGTTTTTTTGTGCATGAATGTGAATTTTCAGTTCCAGGTGCACATATAGTTCCATGAAGTCATCATTCCTGAGCATTATTCTACGGAAGACAGTGTTTGGGTATGGTAGGACTGTACGTAGATATATAATATGGAGTCAACAGAGGGATGTTGGATCCCAGTTGGTTACCATGATACTAAGGGGCTGAATCTAGGTAAATTTTGGCTATTCATGGTAAAAGAAATGTAGTGGGAGCCTGGTCTTCCTTGGGATGAAACTGGGAGATATATAGTCAAAGCATCTCAGATTTCTGTAGCTAACCTCTTTTTATATTTTTGTGGAATTGAACAAAACTATATTTATGTTATCTTTTCACCTGTTCAGTATGTTTATTTTACTTCAGATTACTGTTTCAATGCCACAATTTCACATCAATTTCTTCATTTGCATTACTATATTTTCATATTACTTTCTAGCATCAGCTATTTTTAGAAAAGCATATGTATTTTTATTACAGTTATTTTCTATTATATTCAGTAAGCATTCCCAATTCTGAGTTATGAGCAAGACCTCCAGAAAATCACAGATCTTTAAATATACAGGTGACATTTTTCTTCAATTTCTGACAGTGGAATAATCTTCTCAGAGCACTAATGTAAGGCTTCCACAGTGACTAAATCAATTTTGAATTAGAACTTTGAAAAGAGATGCTTGCAGATATTATTACAAGCAAGAAGTCAAAAGATGAAAAGAAAGCCCTAAAAAGATAAAGAGAGAAGGAAAATATACTGAAAAATTAAAAAGGGGACTTAGAAAAAAAAAATAATACTAAGGATAAAAAGGATGAGAGTATGAAAGGGAAGCCGAAGTGGAAAGAAAATTACAGACTAAACAATCATGTAACGAAATGCCTAGATTCACTTGCCAAATCAGTGTCAGTGAGATCCTTCCTTAGGCTCCTCTGCCGTGCTCAAAGCTGACATTCTTTTCTCAAGCTCAGATATTGGTGTGCCATATGATAGTCATGTGAAATTGTCTTTCGTAATTTTCTTCAAAAAAAAACTGATGTGATTTTTTCACTACTTAAAGCCCTATAGTCTGACAGATAATCAATGAAAATGAGGGACTAGATTTAGGGACAGTAGAATTACAGTGCTGAAATCAGAAAGTTAAACTTTTGGGGTCTGGGTTTAAATCTTAGCATCATTCATGTGAGGAGCTGTTCTGTTCTTGACTACATAGCATTAGGATTCATGTCTTTGATCAGCACAGAAGAAACTGTGAACTGATAATTAATTGTATGTCTTCATGTAACTTTACAGATAAAATATTCTGCATGGACACATAGCTTGAACTATGTGTTATGTGTAAATATACATTTTAAAAATATTTACTAAATATTGTGGCATAGTATTTGCAGGTAGTATAGTAGATACACACTACCCTTGTGTGTAATCATAAAAAATGCAAACTTTTAGATACATAAAATGTCATTTTAAAATGTTAGGCCATTCTGATATATTCTGTTAGGTGGAGATCCTAAATTTCTTGTTGAAAAGTTGAATATCAAGAGATATGGCTGCCTCTTACATAAGCTTATATGCTAGAGAAATTACTTCTTTGAACATGAGAGAAGGTAATACTAAAAGCAAGAAAACTTGAATTAAGGAAATAAGTGCTTTAGGTAATTACTGAATTGTAATCATGACTTAGTATAATGATGTTTAGATTTGTTTGTTGTAAAGAGTAAAATTGAATATCTTGAATGTATTTGGCATTTAAAAAATGTTCAACATTATGGGGCAAAAAAAGGAATTGAAACAATTTTATTCTTTGAAAAGGATTTAGTCCTTTTGTTGTTGTTATTGTTATTGTTGCTTTTATTCTTATCATGTAAGCATCCTCATTAAAATCTACACACCTGATTAAAAACAGGTATTTAAAGCATAAAAACCCATTTTCAGTACGTGAGACTTTATACTCCTTGCTGCTGTTGATAATTTTGTAACTACTCAAAATATGCAAGAACTGCAAAAAAAAAAAAAACATGGTTTAATATTGCTGGAAGGAGTTGTAATGACATTTTTTTCATGAAAAACATGGAAAATTCTATTTCATTTTTAATACATTCAATGACTCGATCATCAATAGGGGGAGGAAAAAAATATACAGATCATTAAATTAAGAAGTAAATGACAGCCTCTGTCCTGAGAATGGTATCCACCTGACTCAAGTATTTGCAGAAGTAAGATCTTATGACAGAGCAGCCATTATCATGCAGCTCAGTATTATTTTCTGTTTTTTGAATGAAACCACAGGCTCTTTGGAAAATGGAGAAGTCTTAATCAACTTTTATGCATAAAGTACTATGAAATGCATACAGCCTTTTTCCACTCATTTTTGCTTTCTGCTTAGGTTATGTGTTTTAAATACACTCCATGGAAATGGGCACTACTGTTTTATTAGAACTTGCTTGTTTACCTCACAACTATTATTAAAGAAAGCTCTCTTTAATCTCAGATGTGCAGGCCTTATCCCCTCTTTCTCATCCATATCTGCTTTGTCTGTCATTAGTAATAAAAGTCAATCAAAATGACACCTAAGATGAGGCTATTTTTTAAGGATAAAAAAGAGCAATAAAAAGAAATGAAAGAATAACAGATAGCAATATGATAATATGACTCAGAAGTCTGTTAAATAAATTTCACTATTCTTCTCCTTCTTTTTTTAGAAGAAAAAAAATATTTTTTATTCTTCTCTTTCCCTTACTCAAATTCCTGAACTCCTAAACTCCTCTTCTAATCCACCTGCCATGTGGCTGGCATTGTAAACATATTTATATGTCAGATTATCATTGAAACACCTTAATGCTTTCAGAAGTGTGCATCAAGTTATATGTGCCAGAAATAATGTCTTCCTACAGCTCTCAAACTTGAGCAGAAGCTTCTGTGTAGTATTTCTATACAAATAAATAGTTACAATAAATAACGCTAATGTTAAATGTTTCTTATATGATTTTTTAGGTCACACAGTATGATATTTTAGAGGATTCACTGTAAAACAACACAAGGTCATTGTAAATAAATATCAATTTTCACCATCATATACAATTCTGTATATGCAGTCACTGGCAGAACTGTGAAATAAAGAAACCTTGCCCAAGCTTTCTTTCAACTATCTTTCCTGTGTTCTTTTGAAATCAGACTTCTATACATTGACACGTGTTTAATAAGAATATTTCATTTTTTCTGGTACATTTCCAGAGCTCTAGCATGCAGTGAAGGTTTTATAGTCAGTGTGCAGTGCAGCAGATGTCATTCCATTTGCCTAAGTCCTGCTGACATTTGGAGTTGTGGATTAATTGAGCTACCAAATGAAATTTAATTAAAATTAAATACAGACTTGGCCATTGTATCTGTTCATTTTTTACACTCTAGTGTGTACATTTGCAGTCAGTGCCATAGTTAATTTGTTTAATCAGGATGCTATGTGGTAGAAGCTGCACTTTGTTTTAAACTAAAATCATGACAGATGCCAAGTGGAGCATTGTTTCTGTATTTCTTGTGATACAAGTCATGTAAATGATGCTACTGATGTGCCTGAGAACAACCTAAAGGATGTAGATTATTTGATTTGAGAAGTTCTTGCAAAAGAAAAATCTATATTAAATATGGTTTGGGGACTGTATTTTTTTAAGGTAAAAATTTTGCTTAAACTAGTTTTCTAAGTACTCTCTCATTTAGTTAGCATCAGGAAATATATTCAAAGAGAAAGAGTTACAAAGGTGAAATTTATTTCTTTCATAAAATGCCACTGTCAAAATCAGTTTAGCCTTGAGATAGAACTGCAGTGGAAATGTCAACAGAAGGCATTAAAAAATGCCAATACTTGATGGCAATATTATTATTTTTTTTAATAATTGAAAAGGTATAGACAGGTGAAACATTCCCATTTATTTTAATTCTCACAGACTGTATTAATAGGTAGCAAATACTAGTTAAAGAAGAAGTAACACTGGAGGGAATATTTATGGATTCTGTCTTTATATGTTTAATTTGGGTCCATCTGGAAACACTTAGTGCTGCTCCTTTGTATGTAGGTAGCTACTAATTCTGGGTATTCTGACTCAGTCTAATTTAGATGCCTACAGCAGCTAAAGTAGAAGGTATGAATACCTCTTCATGCATTAAAATAAGATATTAGTAGATACCATTCTGAATATTAGATAATAAACTTAGTGACACAGTTTTTGTGTGAAAATTGAGGGCATAAAGTCTCTCATTCATACTTTACTGAATGAACAGATTAAAAAATGCCATGTGCTTTTTCAACTTTTGTCTGTCATTATCACAACAAATTTGTTCAGGTGTAATGTGACTTCCCAAGGCCAGTATGAGATGTAAGCCTCTCTGAGGTACTGTCTAAGGGCAGGCTCAGCACCTTTGCAATGCAACTAGACCTTAGTTGCCTTGAAATATCTTTTCACCACACTCCGGCCCCTCACTACAAGAATACTGAGGCCCTGGAGAGTTTCCAGAGAAGGGACTGTTCAGACTGGAGAAGAAGAGGCTCAGGGTAAACCTTTTCACTCTCTGCAACAGTCTGAAAGGAGGTTATGGTGAGGTGTGGTTCAGCCTCTTCTCCCCTGTAGCTAGCAATAGGACTAGAGGGAATGGCCTCAAGTTGTGCCAGAGGAGATTCAGGTTGAATGTTAGGAAATAATTCTTGTCCAAGAGAGTTGACAGGTGCTGGGATGGGCTGCCCATGCGAGTGATGGAGTCACCATCCCTGGAGGTGTTCAAGGAACACTTAGATGTTGTACTGAGGGACGTGGTTTTTGGAGCAAATGTTGGTGATATATGGACAGTTGGACTGGATGATCTTAGAGGTCTTTTGCAATCTTAGTGATTCTCTGAGTCTATGATTCTTTTGCTTAGCCAGGAGCTTTCAGAAACTCGAGCAGACTACTTGAACAGATCTCTTACAAACCTCATTGTTGATACATTTGTCCGTTTACAAAGATGGCTTGACTCGTAGCTGGCATAGCAATTTATCTATCACAGACTTTCTTCTATGTTTCAGTTTCTGCTTAACTTGCCTGATCACTCTTGAAGTTTCCCTGTTTGCAGATGCTGAAGAATGGGTTTTCCACATTCAGTTCCTTCATTGTCAAAGTAGTTTTAAGCCACTAGAGTTAGTGGCTTAAGTATTACTTTCCTGAGTTCCTTTAAATCTGTAAGACACATGCCACTTGATGTCAGTCTCCTGTCTATCTCCTTTTTGTGTCAATCTCCTACATTTTTTTTCCTCTGTTTATCCCATAATGCTTTCAACTGCTATTTGATGTGGCACACAGTTTTGTCTCTCCCAGTATATACAGTTTTTCAATTTCACATGTAGCAGACCCATAGTGGTGCTGAAGTTGAGCACAACTTTTTGAATTGATGCACAGTTTCACAGTCTTTTGGGGTTGAATGTTGAACTTGAGTGCATCAAAGCTGCTGTTACTGAGTAGATCTTTGGCAGTAACATTTCAAATTAAGTCTGTTGTTCTACTCAAAACCAAGTCAAAGGTTGTTTCTTCTCTCATGGACCACTAAACAGACTGCTCCATCAATCAGCTGCTGATGATGTCTAGAAATTTAGCCATATCGTCAGGTCACAAAGTGGTATTTTTTCAATCCATGGCATGAGAGAATAGCCCAAGCCTGTATTACCATTGCATCCTTGCTGTCTGATCTCCGTCAGTGCATCACAGGCACTGTCACTAGTTTTGGTCAGGCAGGCTGTAACATTGTTCCAGCGCTATGTTTTTCCCATTCAGGTCTCAGATTTCAATCTCTGTAGGATCTTTCTTCACCCAGCTGCAGCTGACATCAAAAGTGTTTGGCTTCTGTAAATAGACTGAGCTGGTATCCTAGCTAACCTGGATTCTCAGTATCCTGCTGAAACTATGTAGCTGCAGCATCTATTAAAGTGGATTTATTTTGGAGCTTTATCTTGTATAATATCATTTTCCTCTTCTCAACTTTAATCAGTTTGACTTCTTGCTTGTATTTCTAACTTATCACGCACCTATAGTGAGGAACATGGCAATTAGCAGACAAGAGCAAATAGTGATTCTGAAGGTGTGTCCCTGGTCTTGGCTCTTACAATCAAATTCATAAAATATTTACAAATATGTAAGTATTAAAAGTATTTTTAAAAGCATTTAAACAACTTGCTTGTGGTTTTTCTACCCATGTGGTGAAAAAGTGATTAACCAAGGAGCTTTGTTGACAGAGTAACTGAGACAGAATGGGAAGTAAAAAGTCATTTCCTCGGGTTTAGGAGAACCAGAAGGCCATTAATTTGGAAGGTACCTTTGGGTTAGAAAAATTCAGTGTCTATGCAAGAAACTGGCACCATGACCAGTGGGCATGTCACTGCATGAGAGAGCCCTATTACTGTGAGATGTATACTAAAATACATGTTCTTTCTTTTAATTGTAGGCATGGAAAAGAGTGATACAGTGGAGCTATAAAAAGCATAATGTCATGAATATATGTCTCAATGAAAGAAAATGAATAAGGAATTATTTAGAAGATGCTGGAATAATGAAGCTAGGTAGTCATGAAGTTAACAGGATAGAGCGTTTCAAACAGGATAAGATTTCTTGTGGGGAACAGAAAGATTTTAAACTTAGATTCAAAGATAATGACATGACATTCATGAGGAGTACATGAAGGATTGGAGAAGAGACAGAAGAAAGGAAGATAGGAAACAGGTATTTTTAAAGGCAGTGGTCTAAACGGAGTGAGGAATGGAGAATTTAGTGAGGAATGGAGGAAGGATATTGAGGGAAATAAAATTTTAAATTAAATATGCAACTGTGAAAGAAAGGAGATATGAAGAGACAAGACTTCGCACGTAGAGGCTGAAGATAAAGTAGCGAAGTATCCTAGTAGTCAAAAAAGCATATGAGAAGATGGTTGTGGAAGCAGAGGAAGAAAAAACATTGAAGAAGAGTAAGCAGAACAGAAAGCTGGAGATGAGAATAGGAGGAACACAGTGGATTTATTTAGGTGTGTTTTTATACAACTGAAGAGATGCAAGAATATATAACAGAAATACATTAGACTTTGGTGGAATTGTCAGAGGAGAATAGGCTAGTAGTCCACCATAGCAAAAGGTCAGTATCACACATTTTTTACATCATTGAAGGGCAAGCTGATTTTAGGGGATGCTTCTTTCTGGGTATACAGAGAGTGTTTCATTGAAGCCCTGAAGCAGAATATTTAGTTTGTATACTTCATGTTTCAGTTACAGCTGTTTTACTCATGCAGTCCCTGTTTTAAAATTTTGTTTATCTATTAGTCTCAGTTATCTGCTGACCTTGATCTTCATGGTAGCTAGTCAGTGACTTTCTTTTTAAAGCTTTAAACTATTCACACAGTTTTATGATTTTATATTCATATGTACAGAATAGTAAAATAAGTTGCATTTGTGGCTGTCACAGGCCTGTGAAGTTTTACAAGGATTTACATTTCCCTCTGTGTCTCTTTCAACTTCAGGGATGAAGTAATCTGCTAGTACTGAGGAGGTAGTCAGTAATTCTTCAGTTTCATTCCTTGTTTGGGTTCATTTAGGATCAAAACTAATCTCTCATCTTCCCTCTTTGCAAGTTTGCAAACACAAAGCATGTTTAAACAAGCTTTACATGTTTCTCCTCAAAGCCAAATTAATTTTACTGCCTGGTCTTGATGTTTACAACTTTCATTTAATGGGACCATTACTCAGTGTGGCAGAGCCTCCCTGTCCTGTCTTGATGCTGGTTCATGGTGCTGTGGGAAATGCACAGATGCACTTTTACAGTGAGAACTGGAAACTATGATAATGTGAGACAAAAAATGTCCAATTAGAAATTAATAATCTGCATGTATTATACCCCTTTGTCTATGTGGTAGAAACTCTAATATCTCTGACATTTGCTGTAGAAATTGCTCTGTGGGGTTCTCTGCTTCACATAATTTGGACTTGCCCCAAGATTATTTAATTATGGAAAAGAAATTTGTGCGGTCATTGAAACATTGTTGGAGATTTCAAGTGGAAACAACATATGCTAAGCCTATATAAATTATTAAATAGGATTTAACTTATACTTTTTCCTTTTTAACATTGTGGATGTCCGTGTGCCTAGCCTAGACGATGCAGTCAGAGCAATTATGCCCATTTTGCAATAGCTACTGTGTAAAGCAAAATAATTCTAATAAGCTTGTTTTAAAGACAATGGATTGTCAAACAACAACAACAACAAAAAAAAGAGGTTTCAGAGCAATCTCTTAAAAGTATGGCAGAGACTACTGTATTGGTAGTCTCAAATTTATGTCAGATAGGCTACTAAGGATATACTGGTGTCAATAGATTTTGTCAGGTGAATACTGTGTAAACATTTTTCCACAATATTATTCAGATTGTGCTGTTGGGCTTTAAAGTTGTGTAGTATTGAAATTGTTTTCATCAATCTTGAGATCTGCCACCACAGTATGTTTTATTTTCTGTTTTTTCTTGTTCTTTACTACAACATTATGTAATTCGTAAATTATCCTGGGAAACTGACGGGCTTTTGTTTTCTCTCTGATAAGTGTTTTACTTTGGTGACCTCTGATCATTAGGCTGAATATTTCAGAGAAGAAGAGAATGAGACGCTGTGAGAAATGCCATTCTTTGATGCCTTTGATGAAGAGATGCTTCTTAGAGTCAGTGTGACACACAGCATGGGTGTAATCCTTGACTACAGGCCGACTTTGAACCATCATGTGCCAGCTGTGGTCAACTCTGCATTTTTTTTAAGGTGCTTTAGGGATGGACTTTTTAATGATGTAAAGACTATTGCAGAACTGCAGACCTCCTTATACTCCTTCTAGTAGCCATAAGGCATGGTTTTATAATTACACAGCTGCATTATCATTCGAAGTGCTGTAAACTGAGTTTGGATAAAGAACATCAGTTGGTTTATAGTAAAGAGAAAACTTTTTTAATTTCTAGCACACCCAAATAATTTTGGCTGTGTAGCCTGTAGCCTGCTTGAAATAAGGTTGAGCTCTGAAAAACCATGATGACAATAACAAGTATTGACAGTTTGAGTCAGATCCCACAAAGTCATGAATTTATCTAGAGATAATGTTAACTTTTAGTTGTTTTTTTCCCTATTTTTGTTTGTCTGATAGTTCTTAAGTTTTCAGATACGCAGTATTCACATTTTTCCGCTACTTTAGAGTTTCCTTTGAAGGAAAATTAAAATGATTTTTCTTCATTTTGGTAGGATTAACTATCTCTAAATTCAAGGAACAATTATTGGATGAAATAATGTTATACAAGCTCTGCCAGGGCTTGGGTCAAGATAAAATCATTTCCTTTGTCCCTTATTTCCTACGTGATGTCTTCTGCAGATTGGGGTGGAAACAAGAACAGAATTGTCTTCAGCTCTTCTCTTTTAAAAAGCTGTTTTAACTGATTGAACCTTTGGTTTGTAAAGTTTTCACATGTAGTATTCTGTAGGCTTTATGATGATCCTCTGGCACCAATGGAAAAAAATGGAGGCATGGGGTAATGTATGTTCATGTTAAGGCACTGACACGGAATGATTTTTTGATTTTTGCCTCTCGATTTTTGGACTGCCTAAATATCTTCAAGCATCTCTATGGTACACGCTGCAAAAACAGTATAGGGATATTATAAATGAGATACTATAGGTATCAGAAACTTAAGCAATCTGGAGTTTCCCACAGGCTAATTTTCCTTTCTGAAGTAGAGTAAATTAGCCAGCAAGAAGCTTGTGCTATTCAGAGTAGAGTGCATCTGATATCCAAGCTAGTTCATCTAAAAATAGATTTGGAAACTTGCTATTCTTTGCAGGCTGCCATGTGGACATCCGTTTATTGTGTGGCTGTGGGGCATGCATGGAACTGAAAGAGTTAAAAATCACAAATTTCTCTGCCCAGTGGTAGTTTTAGAAGCATTCAGATGGGCAAAATAAAATGTAGATAGATATAAATTTAATTTCCCTCTTGAATCTATAAATTTATTAATCACTATAAATCTTATTTCTGTGTTTATGTATTAACCTTAAAATAAATGTGCAATTCACTCTAAATCCATTGCTTAATAAAAACATTCACAATTACTATTCATGTTCTTATGCTGGATTTTTGTTAGTTCTTGGTATCGTATTAATTTCTGCTGGAATTAGGACTTTTATTTTCAAGTGGCTTATTTTGCCAAACTTTTACTTACTGAAAGGATAAGTGATAGCAAAAAAACCCTGTACCTGCCAGTATTACCTATCAATATATATTATATAATTCTTATTACAACTGTTTGTAAAACAAAAGATGCACTGAAAATATGTGTTACTTTAAAGTTAGGAGTAAAGATGTAATGTAGATCATAGAAACCAGGGTTTCTCACTGTGATTTCATTTCATAAGGAATGTTATGATTTTCCACATCTATACAAGTTCCAAAAACCCCGTGTGGGATTTACTTTCTATATTTTCTCTGAAATACCTGTTTGAAAATATCCAATGGTATGGAAAAGTTGAATTCATCTATGTACTCAACTATGAAAAATACTCTATAACTGTGACATACGTAAAGCAACAATTAGTACAAATACGTGCCTCCTTTTATGGAGAGTGATTAGAGTAGCAAACGTGAATATCAAATTTATTTTGCCATTCCCTTTGGGTTTTTTTGTTTCTAGAAGTGAAAATCTTTTGATGATACGAAGTACATGGTCTTGAGAAACTTCTAATCTGAAATGAAGACGTCCAAAACTATTTTAGAAAGATTTTGAACCTTTCTAACTCTCTAAATCTCAGCAGTTATGAAGACTTGCTGTATTTCTGAACTATAACAAGGAGATTTTTGTGAAATGTTCTTCATAGTGGAACTTGTTTTATATAAGAAATATACTTAAAAAGCTAATTTCTTTTCTCTTTTCTGCACTGCAATCCACAAAGTGTGATTAATAATAGATTTAAATTTGCTAAGTGCATTTACTCCTTTGTGCCATCATAAAGAGAATCTATTACTGCAAAATTGAGGCTTAGTTCCAAATTGCGCCATTATGAAGTTTTCTTCCAGCAATGTTTTGTCTCTAATACACTTCCCTCATTGTAATTCTATTGCAAACCTGATGTCTAGCATCAAGTCTCGCAATAATTATTTTAAATTGCTACTAGGAACAGTAGTCCTGGTGGGATATATTACTACCATTCTAACAAGATGAATTTCAATGCACTTGTAACCATATTATAGTGTATTATGAAAGACAGAAAATCTTTCAGTTGTAGGTAGGCAAGCAGATGCAGAATACTGAAAAAGGATTTTTATCACCTTCTTTGCACCTTATGTGGCACTTTTACATTATTAATTTAAATTAGTAGTAATAATGTATTAATATGTGTTGTGATCTATCACTATAGTACTTTTCAGTAAAACTAAGAAGCAGGATAGGGTGGAGCTTTATGAATGGAATTGTTGTTTTGATTTAATATGCTACCAGATTCAAAGGTTGGAATGTGCCTGAATGTGAGCTAATGCTGAGGTAAAAACTAATACGGAAAGTAAACCAAATGAGTGTACTGTAAATGTTGATGTCAAAATAACAGAGCTCCACCTCTGCCATGAAGTTCTGCATGCCTGCTTCATAATCAGGTAGCAGATTAACTCCTGAATTCATCCCACTTAGCCTAGGAATTTAAAAGCAGTTGCTTTAAGACAAGAACCCAGCTGATGTAATAAATGTATGAATGCACTGAAGCACTGCTTGTAGATTTACTATGTTGTGCAGTTCTAGAACTAAGTGCTTTTCCTGTAATTAAATGATAATCTGAAATGATTTTTACATCAAAATTCAACATCTCTCTGAAGTTATAAACAGGTAAGTCTGTCATGTCTCAATCGAAAGTGAACCTTTACATAGTGGTACTCAGAAACAGCTAAAATTGGTAGCTTCCCCAGCTTGAGGAAATTCAAAACTGAAAGTTAAGCAAGACTGAAATAATATTCTTGTGCAAACGAGAGAGTGAGGCAAACTTTTACATCATGCTATCTTAGAAGAGCAGCAGGGTGCCTGTTATTAGCTCATGTGTATGAGTTGTTAGCAACACCAGAAATTTTGAAGGATGCATAATAACAGGCAACAGGGGAACATGTGCCATGATCTGATTTTCTAAACGTCCCCCTCAGGAGAAGACAAACTGCAATACAGTGTGTGGTGGAAAATTAGCAGTAGCTCATTACTTTTTAGCTTGAACTGGGTGGATTTCACGTTCTCAGTGTGGCAGTTGGCCTGGTTGGAAAGACAAAGTGTGTTATCAGTATATATTCAAATGGCTACATGTTCAGTTTAAGGGCTTTTGCATCACGTATGGTACTAGCCTAAGTGATGTCCTTAGGTATAGCTATACATAACATCATACATTCTTCCTTTGGGAAAGAAAATATATTTGTGATGGAAAAAAATATTTGAAACAGAAACAGCATTGCATGTACTGATCTATTTTCTTCAACCATTCACATACTCTTCATAAGTGTTTTGTAATATCCTTCTCTTCTCCATCCCATTTCTGACTTCTAGTCTTTTCTGTGAATTCTGGAAGGAATCTAGAGTCCAGAAGCATATGTTGAAGTTGATTCTCTCTTCATGAAACATGGAAAAAAGTGTGTAGTATTCTGTCAGTTAATTTTCAAATATGAAACATTAGCTTATGAACTAAAGGTTGTTTTTTATATTTTGTAGGATATAACCTCGTATTTCCTGTTACTTTAATTCACTGAATCGTACACTCCCTCGAGTGTTTGATATGCAACATTGCTGTGTTTGTATTTTTGTATTTGCAATCATATCCATATAGGCTACACAGACCCATATAAGGTGCATTGCTCAAGTTATTGGTGTGCTTCCAAAAAGTTATTCAGTGAGATCATAACTTAAACACTAGTGTCCACAATGTAGTAAGACTGAAAAGATACTTAAGCAAAATGTTCAGTACTGTCTAAAGTGGCCACATTTTCACATTCAGCCTCTGTCAGCTGACTGATGTGGCAAGGGCACTGCAGACTTAGACTTATCACTTGTTAAATTTGATTAGAAGGGGACTCAGAACCCAAGACTGATGGCCTCTTATCCATTGCAAAGCAGAGCTAGAAGATGAAGTAAGCATTTCTAGTGGATCAAGGCTAAAGTACTTGGCACCTTGCAAAGCTGATGCTGGAAACCAAGAAATGAATTGCCAGTGACTACATCATTGCCATTGCTGCTAACCCTTTAAAAATAAAGTAGTTTTGCTTTTATGCACTGCCAGCTTAGTATGCAGGAGGGAATTCTGTTTGTTAAAAAATACTTTCAGAATGAACATAAATGACTGTCACAAGTGTGCATCATGCAGCTTCACTCATGCCTCAGTCCATTGTAAAGGTATAGCTTTTCGATAGATTTGACAGTAGCTCAATATCCATATTAATCTTATCTTTTTATCTACTTGAACTCTTACTAGAAGCATTAGAAATGACTTTTGACAAAAACTTATTATGTACAGCTCTTCTAAAAGTTCTTTAGTAATAATGACTTTCACCTACTTTGCTATAAATCAAATGAGCTACTAGTTGAATGGTTTCTTTCTCCCCTACCTACCCCCTAAGTGCCATTAATAACATTAATTCAGATACCATCCATTTAGTGTGGGATTTTTTTTCTTCAGTTGAAAGTGCTCATATCAGTCCACAAAGACCAGGAACTGGAATAGCATCACATTGCCTTGAACAGTTCTTTCAGGTCTAAAGGACCTCCATTCATCATTTGAAGTTATTTTGCTAAGTTTGTAAGAAACATTTTGACAAATGGATCCCATTCAAACTAAGAGCTGTACAGTGTGGGTTTTTTTTCTTAAATGAAATTTAACATAGGGTGATTAGAATACAGAGGTATATTTTCAGATATGGTGAACAACTGACTGGAATCAATAAAAGATGTATATGGTTTGCCTCTCAGCTTGCTGCCAGGTAAAAGTCAAACTATGAATCTTAAATATTTTCTGATAAATAAAAGACTACTGTTAATGCTAGGAAAGGTGTGATCCACAGCACATTTCTTAATCCAGCAGAGGCTGTTGCGGAGAGATAAACAGAATTTCATCCCATGCCCTGAGTGTTAATAAAGTAAAACCGAAGATGCATAGTGATACTAAAAACATTCTTAAGTGCCAAATAAAAAATTCTGTCAGAGTGATCCCGTAACTTCACCTCTTGGGATTGATCGCATCCTTCGGCTTAAAATATGAAGTGAACCTTAATGAGACATTGAAATTAGCTTGGAAATTTTTAGTAATTCTTCTTTGAACTTAGGAAAAGATTAATTCATTTGCTGGTTCAAGTAAGGCAAGAATATGTTCTGTTGAAATATTTTAATACTTAACTTGCCAACACTAGATGGCAAGAGACATATTCTATTTAATGTTAAGAAAATACTATGTGAATTTACCAATATGTGTATCAACTGTAGCTTTCAAGGGTGTTGGATGGATTATTGTCCAGAGCTAAATAAATTTGAATTCTGCAGAGCTGAAATGTTGGAAATTAGCTGCATGATGTATGAACCCAAATAATAATGTTCCTGACGTAGGAAAAAGTGATGGAAATTAAACATCTAGTTATGCACAGTGTGTCTGCACAATGTGCTGCATGCACCGCATGTGTTAGAATTTCTTCTCAGTTCTTTTTTTAATCTTTTATTCATAGCATTGCAGGTGATGAAAAATTTATGCCTTGAGTCTGGCATTGAAATTAAATGCAAAATGAAAACAGAAGCAGTTTATACTGACAGCTTAAATATCTTTATCTAGCATACGGTTGCACTATAAAAATCACTGGGTGACTTTTAAAATCTCCCATGTGCAAAAATGCAAACATTGCACAATAAAGGATGAAGTTAGGACTCCTGGTATATTAACGGAAAAGTTTCCTTCATTATTATTCACTTTTAATTTCTCAGAATTGTTTCAGAATGTCAGGTGTGTGTGAATATAGATTCCTACACAGTCTATCTGGTGACACTATGACACAGTGTTCAGAAAACAACTGATTTCTGTATTACTTTTTCTGAAGATTTCTATGCTTGCCCTTCTTTAAATTGGATGAGAGATAATCAATTCATCTTCTACTTCCATATTGCTGGAGTAAAAGGTTAATTATTCTGATGAGTCAGTTCCTGAATTCCTATGGTCATAGTGCATGTTTTTTTTGTAATAAGAGCAGATTTGTTAAGAAATGTACATATGTTTTTAAAGGAACAATCCATATCACGCCATACTTATGAAACAGTTTACTAAAGAAGCAATTTTTATTTTAGCAAAATTAGCTGTGAATAGTCATGTGGACTGTTTTTAAAATGCTGATGGGGGTTCAGGCAATTCAGTTGCTTTTTGTTTTGTATGTCTGCAGTGATCTTTTGTTGTTACTTCTACTGTTTAGGTAATTCTAGGTCACTAATTATATTTTTTAAACTGAAATTAATAGCAACAAAATGATTGCAATGAACTTCTATGAGTGCCTCACAAAACTGGTATAGAAGGAAGAATAGAGATTTTAACATTCCAATAACTAAAATGTGAAGAGGAGAAGTCTATCCGTAGTCACATAGATTACTAACATTAAACTACCAATTGCATTTTCATATGTAGAAGTCTGTTCTACGGGGCTTAGCAGATTTACATTCAGTTTCTGATTTGTGACTTTTTACAATGCTTTATATAAATGTTAGTGCGTATAATTATGCAGATAATTTTATACAATATTAATTGTGCTAAGAGTGTACTGAAAGTCTGTTTAATTCAGTAATTCATTTGCATTTTAATGATTCTAACAGCATAAGGTTACAGAGTAAAATTGAAACATCTCGATGACTGTTACTGTAGTGTGAAGTGTTTGAAGCTCTTATTTTCTGCTCTTAAATCTATTAAATATACCATTAGTAAAATTCAAATTTAAAAACATTGAAGAGCAAATACTCAGTGAGTTACCAAAGTCAGCTGGAATGTATATTAATGTCCATTGTGTAACAAAGGATTTTTTCCTATGGCATTTGACTGTTGATTTTAACATGTTCACTGTAAGCATTCAGCATCCGAGAAGATAATTCTTATAGCAATAGCAGACTGAGTACATCAAATGCACTTGAGGAAAAACATTGAAATATCCTCTCAGTAGAAGACTGAATGTGAGGAACAAATTCTTTTTTTATTTTTTAATGAGATGTTCTAAAGACGTAAGATACTGTCTAGGTGATTTTTTTTACTATTATTATTCTGTGGGAATGAATGTGCTCACTTCCACAGATTCAGGCAACAACATATTCTGTTGATCTGTATCAATAGATTTTAAGTTAGCTATGTTTTCTCTCATTTCTGTCATTTCTTTTATCATATACAGATTTAATATCAGCATGAATAAATCTAAATTGTTTGCTTCTTTCTTCCTAATTCCTGAAGCAATGTAAAAGCCTAGAGAGGTTTGAAGTGACAGGATTACAAGCAGTCTTTTGCATACATGGCCTTTAGGGATGAGCGGCTACCTTGCATCTAATAAACAAGAAAGTGAATTCGTTGAATAATGAATTAAGTGGCATAAGTTGTGATAACAAGGAGCAAATGTAACTTCAGACAAATGGTATTTGCTTTGTGTGGGGTTATCTGAGAGGGCTGATGCTTCGCCAAGGGATATCGAAAAAAGGCTCATTATATTAAGATGTTCTTTCACAGAACTCAGCCTAAAATGATCTTGCAATTTTTTCATTTGCTGAGCTCCTCTGTGTGCTTCTTTCAAACCAACCATTTCCACCAGGGGGATAACTGGGACTCTTTTAGGCCACCAAGTTTTGTTTAGAATGAAAATTCCTAGTGAGTTTTAGACAGATCACCCAACAATTAAATAGAGATGTCTAATTGGTTGATCCATATTAGGGTCAGCAGCTGGTTACAGAATAAAAGCTCACAGTGCCCCACTTGCACAGTTCTGAACCAAATTAAATTATTAATCTACTCTTTGCTTCAGTGTAGCTTCACAGGGATCCCTAACCTGCCATACCGAATAAAGCAGAACTACTACTTTACATTTTCATTATGATGAATTATATTTTAAATTGCAGATACATTCCCATTTAGTTCACATGGAATATCATGTTTGATATCTTGAATTTATTCAGACAGTTAGTGTTTATGTTTATTTTGTTAATTCTAGTTATTAAATGGACATGGGGAGTCATAGGCATACAGTTACTGTAAATTAAGTATTGAAATGGTCAGAATATAAAAGAAAGACTGAAAGAAATAAAAGGAAAATATTCACATTTTTTCTTCAACTGATATTTTTGAAATTGAGAAGGATTTTGTGTGTTGAAATGTTCTACAAGTTAATTCACAATTAAACACTATTATCTTCATAGTGGCAATGAGGAGTCAGTTCTCTTGCATTTTCTGTCTTTATATGTTTGTTGCAATTCTGTGTTATTTAATTAGTTAAAGCTTGTATGCATAATGTATTAGAGTACTCTTTCAGCAAATTATTACTGTATGAGGACAGCTGTATGTTCTCAAACAAAACTCGCTTTTTTTTTTTTTTTAAGCAATTATATTTCCTAATTCCTAAAAAGAAACAGCTGATGAATCAGACACTGTGTTATTGTTCATTCTAGTCCAGTGAGGAAGATTATAATTTGAACTGTACTTTCTGAAATAGTGGTAGGAAATATCCTGATACATGCTTTTTCATTATTTTTTTAATTAAGTTTTGAAGATACTTAGTGCTAGTATCCACCTGATTAAATAGGCTTGGTGTTAGATCCTGTTGCTTTTTAAAGTATGCATACTGATATGTACTGTCCTTAGGAATACTGATACAGGTCTTTTTTTAAAATTTCAACAAGTCATTTTAATGCCATTTTAAATAGAGCATATCACTTTTTGAGAAAGGGACCTCTAAAGAAAATAAACAACTGATTTGTTAATTAAACTACACCTTGAATTTTGGTCAGCTATTCTAAGTATTGCTTATGGAGACTTACAGCGATGGCTGTTTCTAGAGATGAAATCAAATGAATTGGATTCCTCCTATTGTGTCAATACGTTAAATATGTAGCTCTGCAGTGGTCACTACAGTAACACAGTGCTGCAATCTACACCTAACCCAGTTACCATAGCCATTTTTTATGCAGTGTATCACAAAACAATAAACTACCTATTCAGCTCATGAATTATGAGTTTTAATCTCACTCTGTGTTAAGGAGGTTGACTTTGGTCTTGTTTCATTCGAGGTGATATTTGTCAAGTCAGTTAACCCCAAAGAAAAATCGTGACCAAGTGAAATGGATAGTAAGTTTGCTGTCAGATGTAGTACAAAGCAAAGAGGGATAAAAATGTTAAATATTCATATATTTTCTTCAATTCTTAGTGTATAAGCAATATGAACTTAGAAGAACAATGAAAATTTCTGTTAAAACTGAGGTTACTGTCAACAAGAAATTAGAATATGTTAAAAAAATAGGCTAGAGGATAAAGAAGAAATGTCATTACAGAAGCTTTTTCTCATTTTGAGTGTTAGTTCCTGTGGTGAATACCCCTCTCACAATGAATGTGGCAGACCAGAGACAGCTCAGAAAGAGTAGTGCAAAGTTAGGAAGTTCATACTGTACTTGAAAATAGTATGTCATCAGACTTAAAATAGGTGTGAACTACTAACTTACGTACTGCAGGTATACTGACGTCCCTGTGAGTTATATTTCAATGATCTTGGGAATCCAGAGAGGCCCCAGTAAACTGAAAGACAGCAAATGTTGTCCCAGTTTTCAAGAAGGGTGAGAAAGAAGATTGGGGTAAATACAGACCCATTGGTCTCACTTCAGTGCCTGGCAAGACTTTGGAGATTATTCTGGGAGCTACTGAAAAACACTGAAAAGTACCGACATTGGTCACAGTCAACAGTAGTTAATGAGGAGAAAGTCCTATTTCTTAATTAAATTTAATCTCCTTTTGTGTCAAGATTATCCATCTGGTTGACCAAAGGAAGCCAGTAGATGTGATCTGTTTGGATGTCAGCACAGCTTTCAATATTTTTTCTTGCTGTATACCTCTGGATAAAATGTCCAGCATACAGCTAGACAAATAATACATAATCTAATGTGCAAATAACTGGTTGTTAGTGTGGGTTCAAAGCAGGTATCAGGTTACATTCTGCATCTGGGACAGGATAGTCCTGGACATATGCACAGACTAGGGGACAAGAGGCTGAGAGCAGCCCACAGAAAGGGATAGGGGGTTCTGGCTGGTGGCAAGTTGAACATGAGGCAGCAGTGTGCCCCTGGAGCCCAAAGGGCCAACCATATCCCGTGGTGCAGCAGGCCCAGTGCTGTGTAGCCTCACCTCCAGCACTGCCTGCAGGTTGGTTGCCACAATGCAGGAAGGGCATCAAGCTGTTAGAGAGCATCCAGAGGAGATCTAAGTAGATGGTGAAGGGTTAACAGGGCAAGGTGTGTGAGGAGTGGCTGAGGCCTTTTGGTGTGGCACAGTCCCAGTGCCAGAGTTCAAGGAGTGCTTGAACACACTCTCAGACACAGGTTTGGATTATGAGAAGCGCTGTGTGGAGCCAGGGGTTGGACTCAAGATCCTTGAGAATTCCTTCCAACTGGGATATTCTATCAGTCTACTTGGAGCTTCTGTGTTTGCTGTTAGAGAAGGACACCAGGGAAATCGAAGGAAGGCTAATTCACAACTGATACAAAATATAATGTCCTCAAGGTAATTGCCACAGAGTGATTTTAGAAAGCAAGATAGGTCTTGCAAGGATAGAAAGTTTTTTATTTCAGAACTGTTCATTTTAATTGGTAGTGATAAGCAAGGCACAAACCAGACAGATAAAAAGTAGCCTTGTGCTCTGAGTAGTAATGTAAACTACCTCTGAGTAGTAATGATTGGAAGGAATATTCTGTGGAAGGAGATGACAATACACTTGTTTTCATGCACTTCCGTTCTAAGCTTTCCTTTTCAAACATTTGAAAAATAAAAGAAGTTTTTGCAAAATACTTTCTCGGATCTTCTAAAATATGGTGCTGTGCAGAGCCGATACTGTCAGCCTTCTCAGGGAGAGAAGTCTCCATATCGCCTTGCTATCTATTTTCTGCTCCTTGCTAAAACTATAAATTGTAATTCCTTCAACGATGTACATTTCATATATACAGTTTTGATTACTTTTCTTTCTATTCTCAAAGCACAATAATTTTTGCTTACCACTGATATTGTAGGCTATTTTAAAATACTTCTAGTGATCACTGATATCAGCATTTCTACAGCAACACGCAGATTCAGATTGCCATCCTTGTTCTCCTGTAGATTTTCTATTTCTTGCTAAGGCCTAGTATGATGTAACCATAATTTTGTTGACACTTGTACTATCAATTGGTTATCTACTTCACCTGTGATTATATGCATACCCCTTGACTTCAGCATAAAACTAACCTGATTTTTAAATGAATAAATGTGCAGATTGGCTCTTTTTAGATGGTACCTCCTTGATAAGGGCAAGTTTAAAATAAAAAAAAATAAAACAATCGATCAATGCTAGAGAGGTGTATCAAATAATTTGTTAGATATTATTCAAACCACAGTCCCTCAAAAGTGTGACCTAAGCTGACCTAAGATAAAAAACTTGGATTTGAACAGAGCAGTGGAAAGAAACAGGATCTTATTTTTGTTCTTTTCTTCACATTAAAAGTCAGAAATTTCAGTGGGAAAAAAAAAAAAAAAAAAAAAAAAAAAAATATAGTTTTCTTCTGAAGGAATTAACTTTTGCTTTAGCAACATTTTCCATCAAGATATGTTTTCAATAGTAACTATGAAGTTCAATGTCAGCTCTACTCATTAATGATGGTTAAAGTTATCAGTGTTTTTCATTTTCATCAACGACTGTAATTTCTAACTTGCTGTTCAGTTCAATGATATTTTTCTAAGTAGCTCTTTGTGACATTTTGAGAGAAATTTGGAATGTATCCATGATTATAAGTGCAACAGTGTTATCAAAGTAGACAGATCTTATACTACTGAATACCCGTAGGTGTGTTCTGAAAGCAAGTTACTCATAAAGGTGATGTTATCTCAGACACTTCATTCTCAAAAAGATAGTGCTAATTAGAAAGGCTGGTGTTTGTTTCCCCTCGTGGCCAAGAAAACATCTCAAAATAAAATATTATAAGTCAAAAGCCTCCCTGTTAGTTTGACGAAGATGTGGTTCCAGAGACCTGTGACTCTGACTCAGTGCAACCTGTGATATTAATAGCCGCACTGTTTTTTAATGAAAAAAACTTCCAGTACTAAGCAGAGAATTTTGTCTTCTTTATTTTCAATTGAAACTTCTTCTGTAATGAAAAAATATGTTTTTTTTAATTAACATTTCTTGGAAACCTATCTTGACTTACCACAAAACTAGTTGTTCAGCTTGATTTTCAAAAAGTAACTTATGCTTCATTTATTTCAATATAACTGCAATGCTGAGGGTCAGTTACCTAGTCAATGTTTTATTTTTCCTTTTATATCATGTGGAAGGTCTTAGAACGGGTTCTTTAGACCCTTTTTTGAAATTTCTTTGCGAACTAAAATAAATCCCCAACCTTATCTATCTAAAGGTTTGGCAGAACTGAAGGGACTGTGTTATGATAAAACATCATTCGAATTTACCAAGGATGGGTTGGGGATTTTTTTTTTTTTTTTTTTTTCTATTTTCTTCATCATCTTGCTAATTTTATTTTCTTTTTCCCTGGGAAATAGAATTAACATCAAAGTAACTGTCATGGATTTGGCTGGAATAATGTTAATTTTCTTCATAGAGGCTTGTATGCCATGTTTTGGATTTGCGATGAAAACACTGTTTATAAATGTACTGGGATTTTAGTTGCTACTGAGCAGTGCTGAACAGAGCCAGGGACATTTCTGTTCCTCACGTCCCCCTGCTGAATGGCTCAGAGTACAGAGGGAGCTGGAAGGGGACATGGAGAAAAGCTCTGACATAGAGACATGACGAAGGGGTATTTCACACTATGCGATATCATGCTGACCAATAAAACTGGGGAAAAGAAGAGGAAGGGGAGGATGTTTGGAGTGATGATATTTGTCTTCCCAAGAAACCATTATACATGATAAGCCCTGCTTTCCTGGAAGTGGCTGACTATCTGCCGGCCCACTGGAAGCAGTGAATGAATTCCTTGTTTTGCTTTGCATGCACACATAACTTTTGCTTTAACTGGTAAAATGTCTTTAGATCAGCTCATGAGCTGTCATAGTTTTACTTTTCCACCCTCTCCCCCACCCCACCTGGCAAGAGTGAATGTCTGTGTGATGTTGCTGAGCCGCCTGCTGGAGTTAAACCACAACAGTAGCAAATCAGAACATTATATAATTGTTTAAAAAAAAAATCAAAATCTTAAGACTTAAACTTGTATCAGCGTTATGGATCTACAAATATTCTCAACTGCAAATTGATACCAACCAAGACAAGGCAATCTGGACAGTAATAAACAACAGTGATTACATTAAACAATAGCATAATGCCAATACACTATATCATCTTTCAGTTTGGGAGCTGTCAGCATTTTAGACTTTTTTTAACATTAAAACCCCTACTTTATACATAATTAATGTAATTCCTTGGAGAGGCTAAATCTTAACTGAAAATGAATGCTATGGAAACATAACATAATTTAGCATTATTTAATTTTGCTTAGTTTTTAAAAAAAGAGTAATCATAGCTCCTGTCTAATAGTTCTGAAAATGCTGCTTAGCAGAATCCCAGCTTTTTAGTTCTGCATGTTAGTTTGGGAAAACCTTAGTTTTTCCAAATTCATGATGAATGACACTGATGCCCTTCTTTATTTTCATATAACATACTTGAAATGTTAAACTATGAATTTGCAGTATCTGTGTGTATAATTTGATGATCTGAAATGCTACTTGATAACATGCATAGTAGCTTTTAGGTGGTTGTTTTTAATTCTTGGCTACTCTCAAGCGTTCTTTAATTTTACATTTTCTCAGTTTGTGTAAGAAACCATCATGATTTGTTACTTGTTCATCTGCCATCAGCCTCTCTGACAAGTATTTACCTCTAGCATGGCTTCATCAGTGTGTTGTTATTTGGTCAGATAATAGCTCTCTTCTCTTCCACTGGGTCTCCTAACCTGGATGATGAAGTACGCTTACTGACTGCTACAGAGAACAACAGCAGACTTGCGATTAGGGGCTCCTACCACTCCTTGGATCTCTCAGTTCTGCCTTACTTGCCTCTTATCAAAAGCTCAGTAATTACAGACCTACACTCATCCCTTAGATTTAGCCCAGCAGATTTTTCTGAACTGTGGAACTGAGCAGATTTAGCCATTTTCTTGCTTAATATACTCATGTAGACAGCATTCAATGAGAAACTATATTCACTGAGATTAGGTATTTAAAAAAAATAACCCCCATAACCCATATTGGGTGTGTGCCTTTCTCTCAGGAAAAAAAAAATAAGAAATGAGATTAAAACTGAAAGATTTTTGACATAGGAATCCATCTTAGGATGTTATGAGTGATATGAACTAATGCAATTTTACCTTAAAAGAAAGCTAAATTTTGGGTGCTGTTTCAGTAAGTCGATGAAGCTAGGCATTATTGCTCTCTTAATTTTCTCACATGATAAAAGGTGACAAAATATATTCTCTTCACTGGAAGTCTAGTGGGTATTAAATGAAAAAGCAGATACATTTCAAGCATTCAGATAGGTCTAGTAGTCATAATTAATTACTGGTTAAGCAAACAAATACTCTTGTCTCTTAGAATCAAGGCAGAGAAACTCTTACTAGAACAGGAATTATACTTTGACATATCCAAAGTGGAGAAGCAGCATTTTTGCTGCAATTTTCTTTCCATTGCAATGATTGATTTCTGTCACTAGTTTTTAAAACCTTTGACATGAAGCAACCAATTTCAATCTGTTTAAATTATTTTGTATCTTTTATAATAATAATAATAGTTATTCTCACAAATCACAGGAAAAATTATTCCTTAATTTGCTAGAGAAGAGAATGATTTTGTCAAGAATTAAGTCATGGGGAGGTTTATATTATGTTTCCTAGTTGGAAATGGTAAGATCTTTCTGAAAAATTCCTGAGATCTCACTATGCTGCTTCACTTAGAACTGATCTAGATAGCTAAATCAGACATGGACTTGACATTAATTTTACCCAAAAAATTCACAGATCACAATGAGAGTATCTTAGAAACAACAAGAAATATTGGAATATATATATTCTTTATCAATTCTGACAGTACAGCCTCGGAGTTATTGAAAGTCAAAGTACTGAGCAGATGCCTTGCAATACCGAATTATACAGTCTGAATATCTTTCATGACTAGCAGTCCAGTGCAATTTTTTCTGGAGCGTTAAATGTCTGTCAGTAAATCCTGATCCTTAATACCAGGTGGTTAACAGAGCCAGCTGTGTACTGCTCATACTTAATAGAAATGAAAAAAAATTCAAGGTTAACATAAACCAGGTAAATTTTTCCATGTTACTGAAATTATGTATATAGCGAGTCTCACTGTATTTTTTGTGGTTATTCCAGAGATCAGCACTGAGTCAAGGAACAATGACTGCAAAATATCCTTGCTAATTTCTGCCTCTTTTTTCAATGGGAGACTTAAGGGAAAGAATATAAATTGACTATATTTTTGGACTACTAGGTAATTTGAATCGTTGATGTAGGAATGTATGGATATAATTTTTGAGTGCTGTCAATTTGTTTAAGAAACAGCACAGGTTTTGTCTAGGATTTCATGAATGAACTTTTTTGAATAACTATCATTTTTAGGCAGTAGGAAATGTTTGTGGCTTTCTACCTGCATTTTAAAGTTCAGACAAAGTTCTTGACAAAGATGTATGTTTAGTAGATGAATGTCCAAAATAAGTGTAAGATACACAAAATATAAAAGCTTTTACTGTGCTAAATTATAAACAAATTTGGCGTACACTAAGCTCTTGATGTCTGCTGCCATGATTGCAAACCTTCAATCATGAGTGATGATTTCCTGAAATAGACAAGAAGAATAATTTCTGATGTTATTGACACGGGAAAAAAGAAGTCCAAACAAACCAGAAACCTCTGATAGGAATCCAAGACATTGCCGAATCGGTGCCAAACATTTGTCTTAAACTGGTTGGCTTATTTCTGTCCTTTTTTTTTTTTTTTTTTTTTTTTGAGTACGAATGACATTTATATACTTTGTCAAGAGCAATAGATGGACCTGAAGAATTTTCCAAGCAAGATCTCAATTTTTTTATAAAGAGAGGTAAAACAGAATTTAGATTTTACAGAAATTGGGTATATTCCACAGAACAGCCGTTCAAAAATTTATATGATATCATATCATTGATGTCTAAAATTGATTGAACTAGTAATCAAACTCAGAAGCTATGTATTCAAGCAATTCTCTTTTATTTACAAAACATTGTTATGTGAATATTTATATTTAAGAATCAGCTAAGAGACAAAACACTGGACCATAAAGGCATGTAAGCAGTAAGTACAAAATTGCAGCGAATATTGCTGTTGACAATGCATTAGAAAGCAAAGTAGGCAGACCTACGGTAAGCTAAGTGCGTTCTTGGCTTGTAAAGGGAAATCATTTGCTCACTTAAGCCAGATATCCGACTTTTGACAGCAAGTGTCACTGCCTGGATTTCCCTTTGACAGTTTGGCAACCCTGCACCCCTGTTATAGTATCCACTTATTTGTCTTGTTTTCAGCCAGATTAATCCATTCTGTTTTGACAAGAAGACTGATGGGTAATTGATAACTGTGATAGACACAAACAGAAGAGTTGGATGCTGAATAATTCAGGACTTTTCAGTATCAATAAGAGAACAGGTTGAAGAATTTGTGTCTCTATTTACTCTTAAACTAAACTAAGTCAGCCCAGACATTTATGCTGCCAGTCTATCAGAAAACCAAACAGTGTACATTCGGTTTCCACTCGACAAAATGTTTTATAAGCTTGTAACAATATGTGTGAAGCTGCCAGAATAATAAATAGGTACAGCAGCCCATGCATGCTAATGTTATGTTGTAAGCAGTTTTGTTGACAAGTGCTAATACTTCTTTCATACTATCATCAAAAGCAGCTAATACAACAGCCATTATTTGCTGGCTTTCCAAGCAAGACATGATGGATTGTGACCTTAATATGGGTTAGCCAAGTTTTGAAAGTTAAACAACTTGCAATAAATCATAGAATTATTACAATGCAGTTTAATTGGTTAAGGACTGTTTATTTCCTAAACAGGGTGAAAAAATTCTGTTTCGGCACTTTTAATTTGCAGAATGCATTTTCATTACGAATGGCAGTTTAATATTCTGCTCTTTTGTCATGCAAAATATGCAACACAGAGGCAATCTATTAATTGGACAAAAATGCATTGCAAGCGTAAATTATCCTTTATATCATTACTTGTGAGCTTTTACATCTATTAAATGCAGTAAATGGAATACAGTTAAAGGTTTTCAACTTGCAGGTTAGTTCTGATCCCAAAGTCAAACTTCAAGATGATTTTAACAACCTTTATTTTTAGAAAAGTAAAGTAACAATTAATTTTAACTACAGAGGTCAATTTAAGCAATTATAATACTGTTAGACAATAGATACACGGATTCTGTTGATTAAAAAGTCCTCGAACTATTGTATTCCTTCTATAAAATTTGTGTTTTTGCTAACTTCTTTGTCTTCCCCAAAGAAAAGTGCCAAATATTATAAAATGAATTTATTCAGTGTGTTTAAGAAACAAAAAATGCAGTAAATGTCAACATTTTGCAGCCCTTAAAACTGTGTTTTGTACATTAGCGGTCACTTTGATCATAGTGGTCAACATGCATGTTAACATGGCACAGCTTTACAATCTTGAAAACCTTCTTCAAGTGTTACTGGAACACGATTTTTTAATATTCTCATAATACAGCCTGTTGATGCTTTAATTTTCTTTAAATATAAAATGGAAATTGCAGTGGAGACCACATGCACATCATTGGTACACATTATTTCTTCTAGAAAAGGTAAAAGGATAAATCGACTGGCTAGATATTTTTACAGAGAATTTTAAAAGGTTTCCAGCATATGAATTCAGTAAAGCTATTCAGCAAACTATCTTTAGAATTAGCTATTACTGAAAATTACCTATTTTCAGTAAGCAATAGTGAGCATAGTTCGTGACATGAAAAAGCAAAACATTTTTAGGTGCTGCTGAATACTGTACTGAATACAGCATTCTTCAATAATTTATTGCTAGTGTTAAAACTGAAATAAGAGAATGCACTGTTAATAATTTCTAATTGTGCAGTAACTTTCATTAAAAGGAACAAGCCAGATTATCTCAGAGGATAGTCTTAGCCTTTGAAAAATGGTTCCCTCCTCTCCCACACCCACCAATTGGAATCAGGATTTGGAATGTGTGGGCAAATCAGCATAAAAGAAATGTCAAAATCCTTGCAAGATTTGAAGAATGGACATTGCGAAAATAGGAAGATATGCCTTCTGTTTGACAGATTGAAAATTAGCAAAAGAATGAGATAAAGAACAGGGTTATGGAAAAAATAATTAATACTAAGTAACAAACTATGTATGTATGGGGTCATCCACCAGTGACAGGTGAGCTCCGTTCTTGTATGGATCAGGAAATAACTTCGTAGATGCTTTGTTTAAGGCCATTGTGCTGCAGTGTGGGTGGTCTCTCAAAATGAAATGAATTGTGTTTCTGCCACAAACAAACGTTAAAAGTTCTGTTTATTCCAACAAAAAGATATGGCAAATTCTGTCTTGCAAGATGTTCTCATACGGCTTAGTTACATTTTCATATTCTAGATAACATAGGTATGTGTAGCAGCACAGAATAAAACGGGCAGAGTTACTTACTTGAATTCTGGGACAAGAGATTGATCGTTTTTTGTTATATATTATCTATCCTGAAAATGTGTAGCCTTATCACTCTGCTTTATTGTGCAGCCATAAATAAACTCTGACAATGCAGGAGCTTTCTGACTAGATAATTGTATAGGCAGTTTTTCTTCATATCCTTTTTAATGCACTACTTTGATTTGTTGTATGTGCTTGTGAGTTTGGAATTTTATGTGATCATATTTAGGTTTGGCCAATGAGACTGCAACTATAAACTCAACTACCCCTTTCAGAAAATCAAGGTGTAACTCCTTGATCTGCTGTCATAGCACTGCACTGGCAAGCTACTGGCAGTACTTTATGAAATCATCTTGATGAGAAAGAAATGGTTGAAACAAATAGAGATGAGCTTGACTTGCTTGCAGACTAGTCACGAAGTTCTAGAAGCTCACCCATACAATAGTGCTATTCCATATTTTACTAACATTAGGATCTTCATTACTAGTTTGATCTCCCTTGGGAGACTACAACAGGGAGATGTCGATTAAATGAAATGTAGAAAAAGAAGAAATACACTATCAACAGTGCCTGAGAGCATGCTGCTTCTGGATTATGGAACTGATATGATAAAATATTCAGTCTGTCAAAAGATCAGTCAGAAAAGGTGTGTTTCACCAAATGCAGCGTGATTCAGTTTTGCTGTTCATATCTTCTACTTCACATATCCTTATTTGGGAAACTGTTTTAATGAATTTAGCCTTGGTCATTCAAATTACACTGTTCTGATGTAACTTGCAGAGATGTACCATGCTATTCATAATCGAAGCAAGTTTATTAAAATGCTTTATTTCACCTCTTGATGTAAGTGTGGAGATCTCTGTAATCTTAGAGATGATTGTGTGCTGGAATAGGATAAAAAATTTCACTCAGTCCTTTAACTGCTAAAATGCACGGTGCAGCTCCTGAAATTATTGACTAGTTTCAGTCAACATTTATCTGATTGATTCGGCTATGAAAAACAGGAGTACTTATACTACAAATGAACTGAAGACCAGCAGCACCCACCAAGAGGGGCAGACAAAGTGTAGTCACCAGTTCATTCTTAGAAGTTGTCAGAGAACCCCTATTAGCTATTCTGACTTAGTGGTGACACGTCAAAATGCAGAGTGACACACAACTTCATGTAAGATGTACATTAATATGTCTACTATGAATAAGAAAAGCTACAGTTAAGATTAGATCAGACCTCTTATATACCAGAGTCTGGGTTCTTGCAGTATTTCTAAGGTCTCAGGATATTCCTTGCTGCTGTAAGAGCTGTCTTAGGCACAGAGAAGCACTCTAACTTGGTCAGTAGCCAGAATTAAAAACACTGATCCTATTTGGGACACCAGATGCATGATACATGCTTCTATACATCAACAAAGAATTTTGTCCAGCTTTTTATATTAACAAAGTCCTTACTGCTATAGAAAGATTTTAATGCTATTTTAAGAAAGAAAAGTAGACATTCTTTTATTGCAAAAATTTGCATGGGGGAATATTTTATTTGCATCTTACATTTTAGAAGTGCCATGGCAAGAAATGGGTTTGATTTTGAAGAAGAATCATTTTGAATAATTAACTATGAATTACTCTAATTAGAAGAGAATAATTATAGGTTGGACACAGCAGCTTCAAATGAGATGTATGGAGTTAGTGACTATTGCAAAAATAATGCCACGAGATAGAAGCTGAAATAAATCTAAAAAAGAACTTTCTCTTAGAATTAGGATTTAACTGTGGTATTTTAAAATGTCTCCAATTTAAAACATGCAAATTTCTTATAGACTGAATTATTAGTAGGACTATATTGTTGAATTACTAAATCCTCAGTGTAATAATTAAAGAAGGTAGTTTTACCCTTTAAAGAGAGTTATATCTTTTAAAAGAATTGTGATTAACTCTTGTCTTTATATCTTTGCTCTTGGTCAGAACTGATAATACTATGGGTACTCTTCATATCATATCAAGAATGATCTTTCTTCTTAAAGTGAAGACAGTTTTACAAGTTATAAAATACCATTATTTAAGATACATTTGTATTACATATAAAGAGATACATACAACAACGGCATTGTTTTCTGTTTCAGACGTAGAGTATTAGGCATCCGTGCAACGTTGAATTTCATCCCCTCGAGGAGACAAATTTAATACATTTATTTAAAAATCATAATTAGGAAAATTCACGCAGACTGGAGTTGCACAGATTGCCTGCTGTTCTTCAAGGATTCTTTGTTTCTCCAAAAATTATTTGAATACTGCAGGAAGACATTCTTGTAATTTTTTAAAGCTATTTATTCAGGATTAGGTTCCTATTGTTTAAAGACACTTATTCCTTACAAAAAACTTAAAATTTGTAGCACGACACTTATGTGTTATGGTGAAACGGAGATTTTTAGTGGCCTGTAACTATCATTCTTCAGTGTAATTATTGTATGCCTGTGAATAATCTGTAATATTTGCAAATTATACTACACTCACTTTCTTGTACTTAAAATCCCAAAAAGCAGGATGACCTTTTTAACCAACCTCTTTCTATATGAGCAACAAGGAAACTCTTATAGACTTCCGTTGGCACCAGTGCATCCTCTCCCATGAATATGTCTGCTATTTATTCATTATGTGATATTGCTCATGCTCAGTACTAGCCAGTGAGTTGTTGCTGAAGTCCAGATATGAAAGCAAAAATTCTCTTAAATTTTTATCCTTATTGCAATTATCAAGTCACTTCCACAAATACACTGGTATTTAGATGCCAGTTTCCATTAACTATTTTTCCACTTTATCACCCCTTTCCTTTGCTCTAACCAGTATGTTTTAGCAGAAAATCATAGTTGCTTGTACCCAGAGCCAGATGAACAAAAATTGCTATGGGTATAGTAAAACAAGTGTTTGGCTTTAGAGACTCTACATTAATGGCGTCTCTATAGCTCAAGGCAAAAACTAAGTCTTGGTGGAGATTGGACATAATTTTTTGGTAATAGAAATGTTAGCTCTTTTTCACTGACAGAACTACAGTGAGACTATCATGAGTGTCTTGTCAGTGGTAGCTGACTGTTTTGTATTTTCTTACTTATCTTATTATAATACAACCCAGGGTACTATAAATAAGCAAAATCAGAGATTGTTCAAGTGTGTAAACTGCATCCTTATGAAAATAAATGTGAACGTTAATTGCATTAAGTCATTCTGGAGTCAATTCTCATACATTTTAATGCAAACGGAAGAGTAGTCCCATCTTTTATTCTCCATATACTGTGGTTAAATTTCTGTCATGGTGGTCATTTCAAATGTGTAGATTTTTTTTCTGTTGAGATTTTTCTGTCACCTTCCAGATTCTCCTAAATGGTTTGATTTTAAGAAAGTGGTATTGGATGTATAGAAAATCATTTAGAATATCTAAATTCAGTAGTAACTTCTGACTGAATAGGCTTTTGATGTTTGGTTTTTTTTTTCAGATTGTATTAATTTAACATATTCTATTCCACTGTAGCAACTTCTTAGCTGAATTTTATTTAGCCATGCTTCATCGTTTTTTACTCAGCTTGTTGTCATTAGCAGACTTTTTTTTATAATGTGGATATTAATGTGTTATTGTCTCAACATTTTATAGTTTAATTCCTATTTTATCTAAATGCCTATAAATCATGAGCTGCTTTAAGCAACTAAAAGATACCACAAAGATATGAAGTAAAACTAAGGGTGATGTGGTGTCAGTCCCCTTATGAACAGAACAGTCAGATAACCCTGTGCAAGGTCTTTCACCCTTCCAGAGTGAATAAATCTGTCTATTCTACTTCTTTAGAATTACAACTTTAAAAAAAGAATTAAAAAAACTGTTCCTTTCATAATCTAATTGCCAAAATGTGTTTATGTAAAAAAAAAAAAAAAAAAAAAAAAAGCAATGAAAAAAATGGGACATTTAATTATTATTTGAAATGATTGAAATTCCACTGCACCTGCTTAATCAAAGGAATATAATGTATGCTCAGTAAAGTCTTTTTCTTTATTATGCTACTGATGAAATGGCAGGGTATTAAGAAATCATAATAGGAAAAGTAATATCTAGCATTGTGTTTTGTTATGTCAAAAGATAGAATAAGTATTGATATTGGATAATTTTTACAGAATTCTGCTGTATTAAATTATAAGTTCCTGATTCAGATTTGTCTGATTCCTACCTAAGTTAAATGCTCATCTAAACATGCAATTAGATATACAGTATCTCCCTGATACATCCCTTAACAAAAATATATTGTCTTCAGATACATGTACGTATATGGAGAATTCCAAAGCTGATACCAAGATACACGAGCAATTTCTGACTACAGTATGGGATGCATTCAACTACATGGTCCCGTACTTTTCCCTCTTCCTATCACATCTTCCTTCAGTGAACAGCATGGACTGTACTAACTCAGTCATGGCTTTGGGAATAACTTCTGCCTCATTATTACCAACGTAGTTGAAGTGTCTGAATGGCAGGCTAAGGCCAAAAGAGAAGGGATCCTAGCAGTTGAATGACATGTTGAATTGTTCTAGTCTTGTCTCCTAGACAGAGTTTGTGCAGGATACAGAGCAGGTTACTTACAGTGGAGAATGTTGAGCTATTTTGGAGAATACATGAGCACACTCAATTGTAGATGAAACTACTGGGAGATGTTCTTGCAGAAAGGAAAACACTGTATGATACTAAGTATTCCCCAAGAGTACATTAATGGGTCTCAGATTTACTCAAATTTGGTTCTATTCTCTTTGTTTGTGGATAAACTAAATCGGGTAGCAACTATTCATCTCAAATAATGTTGTGTAAATATTTTCTTTAGTGTTTGTGAAGTGCACAGATGCCTGCAATGGAAAAGCCCAAGAGAAAATAAATAATAATGGTAATACAAACATTGAAGTATACAGTAAATAGTAAATAAGATACAAGGTCACACATTGAATGCCTAATATAGAATACAGTACTGAGTATTACTCATTATGAAATTGTTCTCTCTCTTGTGCCCACAAAAGATAGCAGTAGATAGAAAGATTGTGTGTGAAACTTGATAATCAAAATTCATAGTAACCTTAATTCCATTTCCATTTTCAAAATTTTAAGTGCTGAACTTTAAATCTTCTAACATTTTTGTATGTTTCAGAGAATTTGTACACACCAGATTATACTATAGTGTTCTTGTTTAATATAATTGTGTCTAGTTATTTCTGTCTTTATTTTGCATACCTAGTTTTCAACTTCAGATTACTGAAATAGTTGAGCTGAGATGTATACAAAACATACCTATGCAATTTTCATCTGATTCTTTATTATAATTTCTAACTCACTTTTTTGTCTCCACTTCTACAACAGACTATGTATCTGACTGTTTTAAGTTGCCATGTTACTGATAAGACTTTAGCCTGCTCATGTTCATTTCACTCCAAGGACTGATAATTTTTCTGGAGCTTGCTTTTTCTGTTCCAGCAGTTCATGTGGTTCATTTTGGATCCAACTCATGTCACTAAACCAGTATACATATAACATGTATGTTTCCCCAAGACAAGGTGCTTGTACGTTATTGCACATGAAGTCCATTCACACTCCTACTATCCATTCAATGCTTTGCTTCTATAAGGTGAGAAGGTGCTGCAACGGTATGAGGACAGCATTGTGAATGAGGTGTGTTCCATAAGGTCTGGTTATAAGTCTGTTCCATAAGTCAGGTTATAGACTGATACCACTGTTTTAGCTGCAGTGGTAAATATTTTGTAATTATATTGCAAAGATATAATAGCCTTCTGTATTCTGACTTTCAGGAGAAACAAAAAAACATGGTCTGTGAAATACTTGGTTAAGCATATCACAGAATCATAGAATGTTCCAAGTTGAAAGAAACCTATAAGGATCAGAGTCCAACTCCTGGCTCCACACACCACCACCAAAATCAGACCATTTGCCTTGGAGAGCTGTCATTTACGTGTCAATTTCAATCTTAGAATTCCAAATAGTCTATTAGCAAAAGTTGGTATTTCAACTGAGTCTTTGAACATCCACCTATTTTTAAAATACAGTTTAGGTGACTGTTGTTGACAGTGCTCATATAATTCTTTAAAAGAATGTCTCTCATTTTGTCTAATGCATCTTTATTGAATGAAGCCAAATGTCTTTTTTACTAAGATGAATTTCTCCCTCTTGGTATTATTAGTGTCCATTAGTTATAGCAAATGTTTCAAACATAAAATGAGTATGGTCTCAAGTCACATTATTTATATACCTTAGATTATAATAGAAAATGTGGTGCTTCTTTGCAGTGTTATACAGCTGTATCTGTCATGGAAAACGTCCTACTCATGCTTTTGCCTACATGTTTATAGCAGTTACCTCCTGACCCACAGTGTTTGAATTTCAAGATCCAAACCAATACCATCTGTTTGAGTTGAGTTGTTTTCATTCCTTTCCTATGGCCTAAGGAAAATGGATTTTTAAAAGCTGGTTTGTTGCCACCCTGTTAATTCTAAGGGATCAGCTACAAGTTCTTCTTAAATTCAGAAGAAAAAATTCTAAGTAAGCCACTTGAACATTTTTGCAGTCTTATGTTTTCCTCTGATGCTTATGTAACTGAGAATCTTTCTACTCTGGAAACAAATTTAAATCAACTCTTTTTACTATTATATATAGTTTATCACTTCGCCTTAAAGATTTGTAATCTTGCCACAGTTGTTTTTCTCACTCACATTTCTGCACTTTAACATTATGATATGTGAATGCCGCTACCTTGCACTTACTACTAGTATTAAAATGAGAATATAAATGTCAGAACTGAACGAGCCTTGACTGTCAAATACGAGCTTCTGTAGCATTCATGGCAAATGGTCTAATCATTGGTGCAAAACACTGAAATAATTTGCTTTCCCTGCTTGTTTTTACTGGCCAGGATGCATATGGGAGCTGTGTGCTCAGTCATAATCATGCTCCACAAAGGCTGGAAGTGCTCCCTTTGCTCTTACAATCATTAGGCCAGCCGAAGTGAAGGCAAGCCCATTGACAAGACAGAACGGCAATAATTTATTTTCTATTGATGGGTTGTGACAAATCGTGTTTGGAGCAGTGGCTGCATACCGTGGGGCTACATGAAGAAAGACTGTGATGGGCCTAGATGAAGATCTTCACAGCTCATTTAGTCCAAATGTAGCCACCTGGGTGGTGAATCGGTTCAACGTACCAGCACAAGCGCTTCCGCACAAAATGAGATCACTTACAGGCAAACCATATAGGGGTTCCTTTGAGACATTAATCAAGGGGGTTGAGCTGTCAAAACATGGATTTCAAAATTAAGCAACACAAGGATTAAAATGCAGCAACATCAGAGATTTAAATATATAATTTCCATCATGTAATTCCAGGTATGGAAAGGATCTCGGAAGAAGAATGATGAACTTTAAATGGGTTAAGTGAAATATTAAGGGTGCTTTCAGTAGGGAAGATTTTTACAGATGTTAATTAGTAAAAGCTGCATGAGAATTTATTTAAGCTTGGACACACCCCCTTCAACTTTCAGCTGACAGGTCAAATTAATTTATGTGCTTCCTACCAGTGCATAATACAGTTCATATCTTATTTAAATTTACTTTTTCCAAGACCCGCTGATGTGCTTAGCATCTGACATCTCATGCTGTTTCAAAATACAGACGGATATTTTATTTGGAGAATACAAAAAGCCTGCCACATTTATATTATCAACTCTATTTATAATTTATTTCTATAGAAAAAAAAAAAAAAAAAAAAAGGAATATTGAGATCTGACCCTAAGGGTTTTGCATACAATTTTCTTTTTCTTCTTCTTTTTTTTTTTAAGATGTGATTTTTGTTTTCTGAGAGATTCCGCTGTCTGTATTTAAAGTCAGATATCTTCTCATGCAGTGATCTATCTGTCAAACCTTTCACTAGAAGTACCCTGACCTGAGCAACTAACACCTGCTTCAGTTGTTGTGGGGGCTGCATTTTCTTCTCATATTGTCCAACTCCCTGGAGGAAAGAAAGAGAGAAGAAAGTAGAGGGGCAAAGTTCCTTTTATCTTCAGAAAACCTGTGAAGTAGGCATCTCTTCTGTCTGGCATGTGCTGGAACAAAATCTGCTGCCTTCTCTTTTGCCTCCTGTGTTTCCCTCCACTGTTAACTTGGCCAAATGCAGAATGTGGATTTTGTACATGAGGAGTAAATTGTCAGTACCTCTACAATGTGTCTGATAAATGAGTAGGAGTTGTTTCATTGCTAACACAAATATTGTCACCTGCTTGCTGCTGACTATCCAAGGAGGTGTCCATCATTCTGCATCCCTAACCCATTTGACTTTCGCATCTTCCTCTTATGCTGTGGGCATGTAGCCCATAGGGAACAGCAACCTCTGTCCGTGGCAGTTGCTACTTATTGCTCACACAGGTATAGGCACTGAAAATTCAATGTTAAAGCTGTGCTAAGCACAGAAAAAACAATTTGTGTTCATACAAGTAAGGATTGGAAAGGAAAATGGCAGAACTAAGACCTTCCTGCGTCATAATTTTTAAAACTAGTCCAAATTCTAACGTTCTGTATTCTAAATCATCTAATAAAACTGATTGTTTTTATTAACTAAGATATTAGTTATTAAAATATTATATGTGGTATAATGTATGCGTATTAGTTATTGATTTTGTTCATTAGTTGTATTTATTGTCCTAATATTTTAATTATTGTTCTTTTAAAGAAAATTCAAAATAAATGAGGCAGAACTAGAACAATTATATCTTTTCAATAATCTTCAATAATCTTGAATAATCAGAAGGTATATAAAAAAAATAATAAAGTGAGATGATTACTGTAACACGAACAATGCAGAGGCCAATATGTAGCATCTGGTAATCTATGGGAAGAGGTAATTTTTCCATTGCATCTTCTATGCTGTCAAACTTTCTTTAAACTGGCATCTCCTCACATTGTGCTTCTTAGAAGCGCATTAAAAAGACAATGTTTAAAGGTTAAAAATATAGCACTATCTTTCACTAGGCATATGCTCCAGGCCATAACATAGGTGTGGTTTCCTTATACTATTTCATATGCTTTTTTTGCAGATTTGCTGGCTGTTTTTGTTTCGGATTTGTGTAGCTAATGTAGAGTAGTGTGATAGCAGAGTGCCCTGATTATAGCTTGAGCTCTGTGCTACCTGCATGTTGCATTAATATTGGAAATACGGTAATTAATTTTTCTAAATAATTATACTAGGCATTGAAATTTTTATTTTTTATTTGGTATTATTTTTTCTCAAAGGTAGCATGACAGGATAACTGTCTTGCATAAAAACCAAGATCGTCACTCTTTTTCACTGCCTATCAACTAGTTTGTGCTTAACCAAGCGCTTATTTATTACTTCTTAATGGTAAGGTCTATGAGGTTACTACACCTGAGAGAAAAATCTGTAAGACAGGTTTTCTAATTAATCACTGGGAGGGTTCAAGAAGGTCTTGTTATTTCTATGTACAGTAGAATTTATGTAGTCTATTACAAGTGTTGATTGTTAAAAGTGCAGCTCATTTTCCTTTCCTAAGATCTGAGACTTTTTTGGCAAAACTGTACCATTCCTAACATTGTTCTGTAATGACACACGTAAGATGTGCATAGAGACAGATCTCATTTGTTGCCTGTTTGCCCCTTCAGCATAGAGGGAAAAAAAAAAAAAAAAAAAAAAAAAAGAGGTGAGAAAGAAAAGGAGGAGGAAAATGAAGAATACAAAGGGTGGCAATTTTAAGCATGGACAGACAGATGGGGGAAAAAAATGGCAAAACAAAAACTCACTTTACAAGCAATGGAAAATGAAAATCACGGAAAATAATTCAAGATTACAGTTGCTGTGTATGCTACGTAGGTTGTCTACTCTTAAATGTCTGTTGAATATGATTGTTTAGGGAGATGCAATAGAGTGTGTCCTTTTCATCTGGGATGGTCAGAGGTCTTACTGCTAGAACATGAAGAGTCAAGAGTGAGGAAAGCCAGAGAAAACTTTTAACTTTTCACAAAACCCACATTCTGAGATTCCTTGTTTAAAAAAAAAAAAAAAAAAAAAAATCCTTCTTTTGAAATTTGGCAGGAAACTTATGAAAGTGAATCTCTGCCACACCAAGTAGGAAGTACTGTCAAGTGCTAGAGAAAGTTGTCTGTCTCTATGACCAGGAAGAACAGGGAAGATAGAGTAAACAGCTCTTCCGTCACTGACCATAACAGGGTAAAACTACCCAGACTGATCCTTATGATTGCTCAAAGAAGCCATGGATGCTTTGTCCTATATTCATACATCAGTGCATTTCCCTTCTCCACCTGCAAGTCTTCTTCTTTTTTGCTAGCATGCTACTCTTCTCTTGTCATCTAGTCTACATGTTTTCTTTGTAAGCATCTATGATTTTTGAATTTCAGCCTCTTGAAGAGACTTTTCTTGGAAAACTGTGTCCTACTTCACCACAGAAAGGTGACTTCTCCACAAGGAGAGGCAGCAAGGAAGCTTGGAGGAACTTACACTTCAATTACGCTTTGCTTACACTTTGTTTGCTGAGATTTCTCGTTTCATCAGATGGTTATAGAGAGTCCCTGTATTTACCAGTGAGGGCCTCCATGCTGAATTCCTGCGTCCTTCTGCAAAGCCACATGTTGAATCTCTGAAACATTTAGAGAAACAGCCACCTCTTCTACTCAGAAGAATATCCCACAGCTGCCTGGTTCTGCAATTATAAATTATGAAAATTAATAGTAGTTATTGATGTAATTAATGTAGTTCAACAAAGTTTGTAAATAGAGATAGATGTACATTTTTACTGATGAAAAGTTGCCCAAATACATCATGCTCTTCATGATTGGAAGAGTTCAAAACTTGACTGGATGTGGTCCTGAGTGACCTAATATAGTTTAACCTGTTTTGAGTGAAGTTTTGTAACCCTTCCAACCTTGGTTGCAATCCTGTGTTTCTTAAATTATTTTATAATAGACTAATTTGCATTTAGGGATTTCCAGACGAAAAGTTTGGCTAAGAAAGAGTAATAATTTTTAAAAGTACGTTAATAATGGATAAGCAAATAATTGTTTCTTACTAAGGATAATTATGCAAGTGCCTATACTTGATATATGCAAGCTTGTGTGCAGAAAGACAATATAAGTAAACATAAATCCTTAAGTGAGGCTAATTTATCATGAAGTACAATTTAGTTATGTAGATTTTCCGTGATTTCAGATGAAGAATTTTCATCACTATGGGATAGTAATACAATCTTTTATCCTGAAATATACAATCTAAAATAGAACACGTTTACAAGCTTTCTTACATACCATAAAATTAATAGTGCTATATCCACTTGAATTGTAGTTTTCATCTTTGTCACTTTGCATGTAATGAGCATTGTCAGAAAAAAATCTTAAAAACATTCCTTCTCAGAGGATTTGATTTTATACAGAAGATAGGTCCGGTATGGTCATAGAGAGGGTATTATTTTAAAAATCTTTCATATGCGTCCTCAGTTTTATATTCCTGAATTGTTCATTCAATAGTACTTCCTGCTTAAGAGTTTCTGAAAGTTACCTGGAAAGAATAGTGCAATTGGTTCATCAAGTGTGCATCTTAGAAAGTCATTTTAAGGCTCTGGTGTTGTTCAGAAAGGGTTAACTGTCATTAAGAAAAGGTGAAAACAATAGAAATACATCAAATATGTTCCCTCAGAATATCTAATGTTACATAAATTTGAAAGAGATGAATTACATGATGTTACAGGTTGTATTTGTAATAGGGATGTCCTCTTCATACTTAAACATCTACAGGTAAGATGCTGGATCAAAAGGAGTGATGCTATTGGTAATGTTGAAAAAACATTAATGCTGTTGATGAAAAGCAGTAAAGCCATTCAAGATCGAAAGTGGGAACCTGTTATAAATCCTCAAAGATGCAGTCTGAAGAGGGGTACGCAGGGATAGTCTCTACATGAACACTGATGAACTGCCTTTGCACTGCCAAGAGCCCAGGTCCCCAGAGCCTTGCTTGGCCAACACTCACTGAAATCACAGAGGCTAAGAGCATATGTGAGTGGATGCCTTCCTTTCCCTTCTGATGGCATCACTTAAGTGATGTATAAGGTAATATTAGCCATAAGAGCCACTTGCATCAGTTGCTATATTGAAAAGCTACCCTTGCCAGAAAAAAAGAAAAAAAGAAAAGAAATTGTATTCTAGGATAACATTTGGCATGTGAAATTTCTTTAAGATTAATTGTTTTGGGAGCAGTTTGGGCTGGAGATGGATATAGCACAACCAACAAGCTTCAATTTTATCAAAATGGCAACTGCTGTGGCCCCATTATCAAGCTTTAATACTCACAAAAACTTCAATTAATTGGATTTTTTCACCAAAACTTTTTTGTTTGATTTAAAGTACCATGTAGATTTGTTATAGAAACTTCATTTAAATATGGATTTAATTAGAAATGTTTTATAATTTTAATGAGTCTTAAAAGTCTTTTGATGAGCAGTCAGTGTAATTATGGTATTTAAAATGATTGGATAAATGCATACTTTATAATTTACCTTCCTTGCAACTGTGTTTTCATGCTGGTTATTTTTAACGTGAAGAATTGTTTCATTTTGTGTCAGTTTATCCTCCTCTTCCTTCCACAAAATGTTTTATCTCTGAAATAAAATTAAATATGCATGATATTAGTAGTATTGGAAAATACTGTAATAGCACAGTTAAAAATCAATCTAAGAGACAAAAATTATTTTCATTTTGTTAGAGAAGTGACTAAATTGATAATTTGCTATCCAGAAGTAAATTACAGACTAGCTTTGTCCTATCTATGCTGTTTCTTTTGAGTTTGAGGAAATTACCTGCAAAATTGTTGCAGAAGGCATACTGTACTAGGTATTGTGCCATCAGCAATCTACTCCACTGCCACAACATTAAGAAAGAAAGAGGCTCAGCAAATTTAAGAAATTAAGGAAGTTAAAGAACAAGCAGTTGAAAGGAATTTTTTAAAAAAGGACTTCTAAATGCTTTGTGTACTTTATCACACCACCTACCAGAAGACCACCACTATCAGGTGCTGTCTTAGAATTGTTCAGAAACAGAGCACATTAGATCTGCATGTGTAATATACTCTTGTTAGATTGCTTTTTATGTGTGTTTGGATATGTTTTAATGAATAGACTCACAGTAAGTTGTGCCTTTCATGCAGAACAGATAGCTAATATTAGAGTGACATGTCTAAAGAAAGCAGAGAACAGGAATTTTTCATGTTGTTTCTCATGACTACAATACCAGACTGTAAATCACTCAAATCTTTTCTGACCAAACACTCCAGGAGGGCTGCATATGGGAACATAAGAAACAGATCTTTATGTTTACTTTCTGAAGGAGTACTGTAGGGAAAAATACATGAATGTAATGTGACACGCACCAACAGCTCTCATTCCCTGATTTGGTCTCCTTGTAGATCTCTGGTCTTGAGTTAGCCATGTCTGCTCAACGTGAAGCTTTACTGTCTCACTCAGAAATGATTAGAAGAAGGGTAAATGTGCAACGATACCTACTTGAAACATTCACCCAACTCCAGCAAATTGGGCATATCATTCTTAGTTTTATATAGATTTGTGTGTGGGTTTCCATGCTGCAATATTAGCCAGCAGTAAGTACAAATTCCTCCTTCACAACAGTTTGACTTCCACGATTCTTAGCTCTCTTAATAAATTGTGTGCATTTTAGGGTGTACAGCTTTACAGTGAAAAGCAAATTCAAGGAAGAGTATGTGACCCAAACACCCTTGTTTTCTTATTCAGCTTTTATAACGGAGAGGTCAAAGAGTTTTTGACAAGAGAGTATTTCTGTCTAGTTTGTTTTTTTTTTTTTGCAATACTGCAGGTGAGTTTTAAACACAGATGCTCTAGTTCAAGTGCATCTGAGAGGCAGAATAGAATCATAGAATCATAGTCATAAAATGGTGTAGGTTGGAAAGGACCTTAAAGCCCACCCAGTTCCAAACTCCTGCAGTGGGCAAGACTGCCACTCACCAGATCAGGTTGCCCAGGGTTGTTAAAAGTTGAGTGAGTGGTCAGTAAGGTAAAAGAGTAGGTTGGTGTTTGACTGAAATTTGAAGGAGCGTAAGGTAACGAGCCAACACTGCAGTTGTTTTGTGCTTGGTCTGTCAAAGGTTCCTGTGCTCATAATTTTTATATAGGCTACAAGCATCTCATCTCTGCCTATGAAGTGACTTAGCCATGATTTACAATGTCTTTGTTGTGACTTTAGTATGTTGTAACTAGACAGATACACCATACTTCTATCTGGTTCCCACTACTATCTTTTCAGCACAGATTCTGCCATATCTGTGGACGCTTCAGACATTTCAGAAACACAGAAATTGCTGGTAAGATGAAATAAAATTTCCAAGTGCCAGCTGCATCAGTCACTAGGTTCTATGATCCTAAGGCTCCTTGTAATTTCTAAATCCATCATTCTTATTAAAAATACTAAATAATTAAAACCATTTCAATACATTTTCAGCAATGCATTCTTTCTATTTTATCCGAGAACAAAGTTCACAAGATGCACCACAAATATGTAGTGAGAATGCTGTCTAACTTAAGCAGAAATATAGAGAGAATTAGAAATTCAAAAGGGAGAGAAACACTGCACTGACTTTGGCTTCCTGTTCTCATTTATTGTAATATTCATCATTTCTTTATTTCTTTGGCAGCTCTTTGTGCAGGAATTGTTCTTTTTCTGAAAGCACTGAATTTTGTGCTGATTTCTGATTTTTAGAAATAAAAAGTACATTACCAGGAGCTCAAATATGGTGAGGAATTATTATATTTTTTTTAACTCTTTGCTACCTCAACTCCATCCTAATCAGGATAGATCAAAGTGTTTTGTGTCATGTTCTCTGAAACATGTAAGCAGCTTTAGAAAAGTTAATAGGCTAGAATTCCTGCTTCAAATGCTGAAAATGGCATTATCTTATAGGCATTTTGCCAGATGCTGTAGGCTCCACCTACATTTGTCTTTTGGAAGTCTTCCAGACCTTCGTATATAGAAGTATGATATTTGAATCACATGTAGATTTCATTGGCTGTGTTTCAGTATACTTGGTAAATAAAGAAAGAATGGAAGTCAGAGATTTTTGAAATAGTTCCTATCCTCCATCAAGATGAAACCCAAATCTTTCAGAGTTCATCTGCATACACACAAAGCCAGGAGCCTGGCAGCTGGGAATTGCACCAGCACATGGGACACCATTCCTTGCATGTCTTATGCATGTGATTAGAATTGGAAAGGTACAGCCTGTCCCACAGTGTTGGTTTCTCTCTTTTATGCTAAGGAATTAATGAAATCCTCATTGAATTGTGGTACCACAACCTGACAGCTTTTGCACATCTTGTTCTCCATGACTTGGACCAGGAAGCAGTGTAAGGATGTATAGCTTTTCCCTGCGTTGCGATGGCCAAACCAGCACACTCCACGGGAAGAAGAGAGATTTCTTGATTTCTAGTTCTGAAATGCTTTTTCTTCTTAAAAATGGTACACAGCCGTAAAAAATAGTTTCACCAGCAAAGAACAAGAGCCTGCTACATTCATAACAGTCTGCACCAGCAGAGGTGACCCACTGTCATTGTTGCCACTGTTGAAACTCACTACCCAGTGACTTTCTGTGTTCACATCCACTGTTTGATCTCCATAGATGTTCAGCAAGTGTCAATGAATGTCAGCGGATGCCACCTTTTCCCGCATGAAGGAATTCAGTGATACACCTTTGCTTCATTGGCACCTCCTTGTCAGACACCATTCTGACAGACTGCTCCTCTGCTGCCATCTGTCACACAGCAACAACATGTAATGGGGTATTGGTGGGAAGGTCCAAGCCCTACTGCCGTACCACCAACACCCGTGTCTGATGTCATGGGCCAACATCATAAAATATAGGCCATTACTTTCAGAGCAGTCCTTGGTAGTAATAACGATCATGTGCAATTCAATTACATCTACATGCCTTAACCAAAAATCTGCATGGTATTATTGCTTTCTTGCACGTCGTTATCTATCTCCTCCTTGCTCTGTCATTCCTGACATCATCTGTACGTCAGACAGCCATCTGTAAAACTGCCTTTTGCTTTATCTGTTAAATAATACTTGCCTTAGCTAAAGAAGCCTAGAAAATAGTGCCAGCAGAAAGTTTAATCACTTGCCAAATGCTCTTTTCACTAGCCTGATAGGAAACTAATTAAATGTTTGCTGGAGATAGATTATGTTCAAATCAGTTTAGATTTACTGTACTATACCCATGTGTTGGTTTCTTTTTGTATCACAGTGTTTTTGGTACACTAACAAGAGTACTGGAAAATAATTTAATAGATCATTTTCTTTAGCATTTAGGTTAAGTACAGCAAAGTCCTTCAATCACCTCTTGCGTTAATAAAACCATTATTATAGTTTAAATTATTCTACTGGATGAATTGGAAAACTAGATCCTCATAGTCTTTAAAACAATATTTGTACATCCTTTCCAAAGAAGGAGGAGTGGAAAAAAGCTACCAGAAATATGAAGTATATTAAGGCATTTCAACATGTAGCTTTTCTGTTAAATCATCTGTCTTTTCAGCTGCTAAAGTAAGTGCATATATGGAATTATAGAAAAAACTATTTACAATACTTTCCTCAAGAGTGGTTTTATGCAGGTGAGTTTGGCATGTTGCTCTGTAGAGTTGCTGTTCTTTGTAATAGTGCAAAACCACATGAAACTTCCCTTTATTTATTCATCTATTTCTAGTTAACAACAGTTAAAGTGCTACCTGAGCTAAGCAGAGAACAAAGAAACAACACAGTTCCTTATCAGTTGTTATGCTTTTTTTACAGAAAAGATACAGGGGAGTTTCTTCTTGTTTGCTCCCTTACCTGGGTTGCCAGGTGCTGGTCTGCCTGAATGATTTCCAGAATTTTCAGTCCTCTTTTCACTCACCTTTCTCTTAGCACTTGTGATGTGACAATGTTTCCAGATGCATTTTCCCCATTTCTAAATGTCAAAATTGCTTACACTGGTACAGACGGTTTTATCTTACATGGAGATGATGCTTGGAGCAAAGTGGTAAAACAGTAAGATTTTCAGTTCCAAACATAAAAGAGGTCTTTATTAATTTACTCATTTAGTATACACCTTTCTAGAAAGAGGTGTTAACCTGCTGACAATGAAGCATACTGTGGACAGAAACCATGTTTATCTATGTTTATCTCCTTTGTTCATTCACTTGTTTGCTAGTCCAAAATCAATGTGTCAGGTCATGTAGATTTTTAAATGTAGATTATGTTTTTCTTCTTAGAGATCATATCCCTGCACGCATTGCTTGCTGCTTTTCCAGTATATCCCCAGCAGTTCTCATGGAGTGAGACAGGGCTGCACAACCTGTCACAAAGTTTTGAAAATAAATAAGATACAGCTGTTAGGCCTAGTGCTTGTTGAATTCAGTTTTTCTGTATCTAACAATGGAAACCACCCACTTTATTATGGCCCTTCATCCCCTACGTTGTTTTATTTTTGGCATATCTCAATCTCTACCATTAAAGAATTCATCCTGACTCAGTTTTTGCCATCGATGGTCATGTCATTTTGTGCACAGATTCCATACTGTTGCTTTTTAAAAAGTATATGAGACCTGAAATAAATTATTGTGGATTTTATGTATTAGACATCTATTTCCTATAGGATAATAAATAAGGCAGTGGTCACATATTGCTCTTTATTGGAGGGACCACATCTACCCTGCAAGTTTCAGACGTGGAAATGAAGTAGTGACATATAGCACAGATGCCTGGTTTAGGCAAATTTATGTCATTCTTCCAGCTATTGCAAAAAGCTATTTGAAAAGTTGAAACCAGTTTGATTTTTCTGTATGAGGACAAGTTTGCATGGATAAAATACTGTAAAGGAAACTGGTTTTCTTTCCTCGGGGATCAGGTGACTCTCATTAAGTGATGTCATTCGTGTGGGCTCATCCAAACCTTAGGAGTACAAGGGCACTTGTAGGAGCATTTGATCAGCATCTGTGCTGAAACAGCAGAGTAGTGCTGTGTGATGAAGGGAATTGTCCCATAGCTAACTGGGCAGGCCAGGACACACAGAACCCTGACTGCTGTGACACCAAGCCTGAGACACACTCCTCACGGATTACCTGTTCCAAGCAGTTCAGCTTAAACTGGGGGATAGAACTACTTAAAAGCATGTTGTCTTTCCAGAAAATTACCCACCAGCATCTAAAATAGGTGCACTCTGGTGGTCGCTGGATTATATTGGAGCAGATAGGTGTTTTTAATACCAGTGAAAGATAGTGATTTTACTTGTATGTGGTACTGGGATTATATTTTCTGTAAAATGCTTTATATATATATATACATATATATACCATCTTGTGATATTCTTTATTGGATTTTTGTCAGCATTTTCCATAAGGTGCTCTATAATTTTAAGATAGCATATAAATATACTACATCCAAAGATAATTCAGATTGCTAGCTGAAGATTTAGAATGTGTAAAAATGCCAAAATTAAGGCCATCTGAGGAAGTTATCTGCCCTCCTGACTAGCAGGTATGGCTTTCTGAGCTTAGGCCAGTATCATGCAAACAAAGCTGCGCTGTTTTCCAGAACTGTGAGGAGTTCATTCAGCACTGTCTCTGGCATTTACCTACAACACTCTGTCATGCCATGTAGAAATATTCTACAGTACCATCTTTAGTTACATGAGCGCATCATAGTCAGAGCGCAATGCAGCTGCAGCATGAATGAGGAGGGACAACTATGCCATATGGGGCGGCGCTAATGGCGGGTCTAATGTTTCCTTTGGTAGGGCTGCCTGCTAGGATTTCTACAGGTGTGAAGGAGATATGGTGTTTGTGTGCCATCTGGGGTAGTTCCACATGGTATGAAGAAATATGATAAAAGCAGGAGACACTGAGAGCTGGGACTGCTCAGCATGGAGGAGGCTCAGATGTGTGAGTGGGTACACCTCCTCGATGAGGGGAGCTCATGGCAGTCTCTTCTCAGCAGTGCATAGTAGGAGGACTAAAGGCAGTGTTGCAGGAAATTCTGTGTAAAGATAGAAAAACACTTTTTCAGTCTAAATGCAGTTAAACTTGAGACCACCAGAAGCTGTCAAATGATCAAATGCAATTTTTCAGCAGACGTAACTTGTGTTTGCATTTACAGAATGCACTTATGCCATAGTAATCACATTTGAAAACTTAATGCTTTATTTACACTGGGTTTTCAACATTCATTACAGAAAGCCTTTGTAAATTGAAATAAAAGAGGAGAGCTGAGGAGAGGGAACAAGCAGTGCATGATTTGAAGAGCTGGATATTTTTAGTAAATACATTTTTGGCTATCAAGTTCTATCATGTAATCATATGCAGGTAAAAATTATATTTACTTAATGGAAATGTTGCCAACACTTTGATAATAAGATACTTCTGTTTTGTGAATGTGCATCTCTGCAGTTCTTCAAAAAGCAATTAACAAGTTATATAAAATTATAGAAAGTGCAAAATCATCTAAATAGTCATTTCCAGGCATTTATAGCTTATGCATAGTGTTGTTGATCCCGTTATTTCCATAAAATCTTCCATCTTTTATCCCAGCATCATTAGTTTTCTGTGATCATGCATCATATTCACATGAGCGTACGTATGTACGTGCACATGTATTTGATATATTGTGTGAAATTGCAGTATCAAGTGTACAAATGTTCTTTCTTCAGAGACTCACGTAAACTGTTTCACATGTGCACTAGAGATTCTTGGGATAGTCTAAAGAAGAAATAAAGGAATGGGGACAAGATACAACCTTCTGGCAATAAGCATATGGGATCTTAGCACCATTATTTCTATGAATATCATTACAGGAATTTATTCTTTGTGAATAAACTACTTCAAACTCTAAGCAGTTGAAATAAAAGACAAAATCTGCGGAAGGCACAAATCTTACAAACTGAAGCTATATAAATGGTTGTCAGCCGGGGTTTTATTTGTTTATCTCTTTAAATTCATTATAAATAACAACAACAAAAAATCAAAATTTTATCTTGAGCAAAAACATTTTACGCACACTTAGTTTCTGGAAAAGCTGAAAATGTAGGGAGTATCTGCCGAAAAATTTGTGAAATCAAAGACACATTCCAAACTGAGATATAATTTTGAATAAAAAACAACATTATTTACCTATAAAACCCTGAAACCAAATGTGTTCATTTTGGATTTAAACTTTAATTAAATTACTCTTAATTAAAATACTTATCAGGAATAGGTCAACTAAAATCTGTCCTGTTCTTCAAAATCTTTCAGCCAAAGGTTGAACACGAATAATTTATTTTTGAAAAAAAAAAAAAAAGAGAGAAAGAGTGGCAAGCAAATTCCCTGCCAAGATGAGGAAGGTTCTAGCATTCACTTCATCTCTCAATAGCATTATAGTTCTAGGATCCCGCTGATGTACGTATATTTCTACGCGTCTTCTCTTCTTTATGCTATTATAGGATCTAACTCACTCCCAAATGCACAAAAATGCAACAGTGAGACTCAATTTAAGAAGGCACATATTCCATGACTCATAGTGAAATGATGGAAAGCCAGCTGGCCAAGGTCTGACAAAACAAGCCTAATGGCAATTCAGGTGCCTTAGCCCACAAGGAATACTAGTGGACTGATGCAGTGTGGAGGAGAACTACTGGAAGTGTATGATGTCTCTCTTCCTTATCCTTTTCTTATTTCAGGTACGATAGGTATCATAAATACTATTGTTTAGGTATTATAGATACTATGTACCGTGCTACAAATGTGAAATAAAAAGGCTTAGTTAAAAGAAGACCTAAGAGAAAGTTGCATACTATTCCAATGCTGTTCCCTCTCTCTGCCATAGCTTGCTGTTCCCTCTCATACTGGGACTCATGCTTGGTGTCTGAGTCTTTAGATGCCATCCTTCAAAGCTATGGGATAGCAAGCAGCAGTAACAGGAAGGCTGGCTAAACACTGCCTCTCCTCTCTAATTGCAGTAGGAAAGCTTCTCATAAAATTTTTGCTGTGCACCTTCTGCTGTCCTTGACAACATTCGTATCTGTGTTCTTGCCCTGGAAAAGGGTCTTTCATCATTCTGTTCTAACACTTGTGAAGTTTCTATTTCAGCCCAGAACTTCTCAGATATCCTTCTAATGTCTTAACTCCATAGCTGAGACAGGTTAACCTGTGAGTCAGAGCTCTATTCTTTTCTCATGACATACTTTCTAAAATGTTTTCTGTGTACTGATTTCTTCAGTACATCCTACCACTGTTTCTTCTTTTGGGTTGGTCTTTGGAAGTAGGAGCATATTGCTGTTGATCCTCCTCAGCTGTCTTCCTTTTCTTCTTCTTTTTTTTTTTTACAAGACTGGCGCCCAGTCTTGTAGCATACAATAATTACAAATATGTGTAAAATAATTCTCATAGTGTTTCCTCTGTATCTTTCCTGATTTTATTGATTGAAAAAAAATCTGGGAGGACCCTTTTTTTGTGCTGTTTGTGTATCTGTAAGAGAGAAGAATTTAGCCAAGTTGTACTGAATTTTTCAGTTCTGATTTGTTTCTGAATATGGTGAAGGACGCATTTTTCACATACATTTTCATGAAAGCAATATAAGTTTTCTTTACGAGTGAACATTTCTTATTTTGTACTAACAAAATATGTGACTTAGTTTGTGTTAGGTAGACACAGTGACCTCATCTCAACTGGTGTGATTCCATTGTGAATATCACTACCAAAATCGCAACATGCATAAGCATTGTTGCTCTGATTCTTTTCTATGGTACAGAAGCTGTATTTCTGATAACTCTCCTCCCACCTCTGATTTTTATGTCCTTGAGAGGAGCATATGTTTATTAGGGTTCAATTACTGCAAAAATGATTGAAGCAAAGTAGACACCCTTTGAACCGTAAAAATTTAAGGAGTTAAAAAATTAGTTTCAGACTTAAAAAAGAAAACAAAAACAAATTTTAACCAAACAGAACTTGATTGAACTACCATTAGAAAAACAAAACATTGCCCAACACAGAAGCTGAAAAGATTTTTTGGGACTTGAGATTATACACAAATACCAGATTTAAATGGCTTCCTCATAGAGACATAGAGACGAAAAGTACTTTATAGGCTATGATTTCTCATGCTATAAAATGTATATTTTTAACTGAAATAGGAAATGAAAACTACAGAGGTGTATATTCTTCTAATACTCAAAAGTGGCAAACAAGATACCAGCTGCTGATCTTTCTCATCTCACATGATACAACATGACAGACACAGATAAAATGATCCTTCACTGTCTGCAGGAACTCACTGCATGACTGTCTTTCACAGACTCCAGGAAGCAAAAATATAATTCATTAAAGTGCTCTGTGAGCTGATGGCAAGATATTTTCTTTACGTGCATTATTTCGTTACCTCTTGCAGCTTAGTGTAGGGAACACCAGTCGTTTTATTGACTGATGTCAATAAAATACTTACTTAAAGGTAAAGGTTTGTTTTGTTTTTGTTGTTGTTTTTTTTTCAATTGAAACAAACATTTGCATATGAGCTTAAATTTTAATTTAGATTTAAATACATTTGAATTTGAATTCATCATCAGAAATCTCAAGAACTATCCAAAACCACCAGATTTAACACTTCTTTCATCTCAGGTGCAGACATGAGGGTGTAATCCAGCACACAGAAATAGATAGTGGCTGTTTCAATTAAGGTGTTGGAAATCTCACCAAAATCCACAAAGCACACAGATCTGAGAACAGGATGTGAGATGGTGGGTTACAATTAGTGTCAGGGCTGCAAACAGCAAAAACGAAATACCAAAACTCCTGTCTCTGCTTCATGCCTACTTACTTTGTCACTAGCCTTTCCTTGGAATGGCCAGCAAAAAAATGGTCATCGTACCTTCAGCAAGCAGTCAATAATACAGTTATACTACGCAAAGACCAAATACAGGGAAACATGGGGACCTCTTTTGGAGAAAGCACAAGTAAACATTTCAGTTCTGCTCAAGTTTAAAAGGTTGGGGGAAATGCCTGCACATGAAAAATGTTCTGTAAGTGGAATGGGACAACAGGGCCAGCTGAGTTGGGAGGGCTGCACAGCTGCAGGGACTGTGCCACAGCTGGCAGGACACAAGCAATACATCCCCTGCAAGAAATCTGCACCTATGAAACAATGGGATGAATTTTGTTTCCATTTCACAAAATTGTATTGATTAGTAGTTTATGCGCAAATTATGGCCTTATTCTCCCTCATTCAGATTATAGTGTTATTTATAAATAAATTCATTCAGATGGGAGTTTGAAAATTACAGCAAAACAGCTTACTGAAGAAAATGAATATGTGGAAAATATTTTCATGTACATTACATGAAAGAACATTAAAACACATAAACACAAAAATGAATGTGAGATAAGCTTAAGCACCTCTTCTTTGTTCTTCTCCCACCATTGACTGATTTTGTTCTCAATGCTCAGCAAAAAAGACCTTTTTTTTTTCCTTGTGCTTACAGTTTTTATCAGAATTCCTCTTGACAATGGTCTGTAAAGCTCTCCAGTGATAATTCACCAAAATAAAAATATATAAACTTAAGAGCTCAGGGTTTTATATCTCAGTATTTACCCGTGATAGCATACCTGAATGGTATTGCCTGTGTCTGATTTAGATTGGATATGAATTATGTCACTGTCATCAAATGTACTGCTATTTTTTTCTGCAGAGCAATTATTAAACATTGCTATTATTATTCATTAGGAAGTGCATATTTTCAGCTCTCTGATGTACAGCTGTACAGTTAATGTTTCATCACTTACCAAATTCTACAGTAGGACCTGCTTTCCCGTAGGAATAGCAATGGTGTCAGTATGGCAAACATCCATTTTGTTTCCAGTGGCTGCATTTCCTTTTTTTTTTTTTCTTCCATGAAGTTATGCATGATGTAAGGTTTAGCAAGTCCTTGTCAAAACTTGTAATTATTACAAAAAGCAATAGATGTCAAAATACTACCTAAGCACTGTTATGAATACATAAAGTGCCACTATAAAATATTTATATTAAGGTGATCCTTTCTGTAAACTGTTCACTTTTCATACTTTTTTTCTTCTATAAGCTTTAAAAAGGACATGGTTTGTCACTCAAATAAAACCAGTCAGGAGATTTTTCTAGTTTAAAATACATCTGAATTCTATAGCATTCTTACTTTTCATTTTAATTCTACTAATATTTACTCCTGTTGTGTTTGGTTTTTTTTTTTTTTATTTCATTTTGGGGTTGGCTTGCTTTTTTTGTTTTTGTTTTTTGTTTTTGGGGTTTTTGTTTGTTTGTTTGTTTTACAGGTTTTTCCCTTTACACAGTTGCTCTAAATAATAACAGTGAGTAAACTTCTCAGTGAGAAGGAAACTTCCCAAGGCAATTTCTATAAAAGAACCTAACTGCAGCATGTGCAATCAGTATCACTTCTGGTTATCTATATCGGAATATGACCATGTATGTTAATTAGAATGCACACTTACTGCTTTGCTGTCAACTGCAACAATCCTTTGGTCTGTAACAAGCAACTTAATATATAATGTAGTCATTACTATGTTTTTCTAAAAGTACCTCCATAGGTTTATAAGTACAGTTTACAAAATATTTGCAATATCACAATAGAATATGAATGCCACTAATGTATCAGAATGTATTAAATACAGCCCTGCTAAAATATTCTGCACGGTGTTTAAAAGACGGATTGAAAAATATTTTTATAACTCAGTACAGTGGAGAAACAAACATATAATGCAAGATTTTATATAAATGGATGTATTGATGTAAGGATAGCATGCCTATACCTTGCAAAGGAAACCTGAGCTGCAGCACTTGAACCATCCTAGAGCACTGGATTTTTCTCCCCTCATACTTTGTTAGTGTAAAGATGCACGAGTCAAGGCTTCTTCCTCTCTTGCTTCATTTATGAGGCGAAGCAGAAGCTCTCCCAGTGCTAGTTATCCTCTTTGACCTCGTGATCTGAGGTCTAGGAGATCAGCTGAAAACTTCAGTGATTCACAGTATTTATTTGTGCTGAAGTGTTTTGCTGCATGTCTGAAAAATATTCTACTGTTTTTTTTTTTCTTCCCCAAGATTAACTGTATGCAGTATAGAGAGCAACAGCGTATAGAGAAAAGTTTTTAGGTAGTCCTCTTCAGGTGCATACATTTCACCTGCATTATTTGGTGTTTTGACATATTTGCAAGAATTTTTCCAATGTTTAATTCTGTGAGTGCACTACAAGTATTGACATGAAAACTTCTACCCTAAAGCTTAGAAAAGAGACGGTATTTTATTCTAAGTACTTGCTTACTTTTGAATATGAAGAACATACTGGAAGTTTGGTTAAGTATGTATCTGTATGCTCAGAGTCATTGTGGTTGTTATATGAGCTGTATGAAAAATGCAGATGGTGATACAACGGAGTGGCTCACATAGTTTCAGTACCCTTTTGGAATTCAATTTAATTTCATCCAAGATGCAGCCAGACAAATACGTATTTATATAGGCCAGCTTTGAATTTGGAATTTTTTTCTAAGAGCTATGTGACTAATAATTTGAAAGAACAGAGGAGTTGGCTGTTTGATTGATAAGGCTTGTATTTTGGAAGTAATGCATGATGGTAATTTCATTCATGTTCACATCCCTTGAACTGACTAGTGGACTGGTACCAATTGCTATCACCAAAACAACTGTCACACATTTTAGTCATGTCAATAAAAACAGATTCCATTTAGGACAAATTTTCAAAGAGTAAATATTGACTGTTTCTCCATTTGAACACAGACACCTGATTTTCTATCCCACTTACAACATCAAAGATACACTGTGGTCCTACTGCCTACTTCCCAGTAGTGCTTTAAAATCCATTATTCCCCCCAGACTTTAAAATGAGTAAAAGTGGAACAGTTTCAAAATTCCACGACAAACCAGGTGTTTGTCAAACTAATTTCACAGATCTTTAATTAATGGATACCGTTAAGCAAATGCATAGAAGATATTCTTATCCTCATCAGACCTGCTTAAATACTTTAAAAATAGACTACTTTTTAATAAAATGATAATGCAATGTATTAGTAATAACTTATGATAAAGTGAACATTAAAGGATGTCCAAACTGGATGACACTGAAGATTTTTTTACCAACACTATCGTTTAAGATTCAGTGAAATGTGCTGACAAGTATGAAGTCACTTTAAAAGGAATCTGCTGATTTATTGTTAAGCTTCCATTAGCAAAGACTGCTAGATTTCTGTGCTTTATTCCTCCAGCAATAACTGTTTTGAATATATTCCATTTAGTGTTTTCAGTTGTCTTTCTTCTAATCAAACAACTCCTCTACGTAAAAATACACAACAAATCACATTAATTAAAATGAGTCTATTTGACTGTTAGTTGACTGCACTTGAAAGAGGTCTTTCAGAATGACTCTGAGAAGTCATAAATTCAAATTATAGGTTGACTACTTTTGCTCTGGTTCAAAGAGGGTCCTCAGTGCAATGGCAAAAGGAAAAGAGGAAAACATCCATGTACCTTGGTGGATGTCTGCACAAGTTCCTGGGTAGGGAAACCATATAGACAGATTTTATATAATAAACCAGTGAATGAAGCAAAGAGCCATAATAGCAATGAATAGTTTTGTATGACTCAGCAACGCTGACTGATGCACTTCAAGTTTTGTTGGTGGGGTGAGAAAGATGGGGAATGAATTGATGGTAACAAGTTTATGGGTTTCCTGTACTAAAGACTGGTTTAAAACATTAATATAAAGTCTTTTTCTTTCAGGTGGGAAATGAAAGAAGGAGCAGATCTTGAAGATGAGGAGAAAGTTATGGTGGAACACTTAAAAAATGTTTATCTGACACAGAGCACTCCTACCTCAGAGGATAAAGAAGAATAATTAACTTGACAGGTTTTGGGTAGCACCTTTTTCAAAATTCAATACGATTAACTTAATGGCTTAGTTTTAACTGACAGGAGAAGAAATCTCAGGAATATATATATTGAGTAGGAGTTTTAAACTGAAGTATGTTCCCCTGTTATTGTCTAGTCACCCCATTCAAGTGGCAGTTGTTAACACATGCATAAGGCAAGCAACAATATAAGAAAATGTCAATGTCACAAAACAAGGAGGGTGTATCTTGGTACTGCAGAGGCACAAACCTGAATAACAAACCAAAAAGTGCTTTAAAGTTATAAAACTCACAGTGGCATCTAAATATAATGCAACTTTGGATATGTTCTAAGCAAATGCTAGTGGTATGTTGGCATCTACCATATGCAATCAAGTCAGCCAGCCCTGGGCCAGGGCTGCGGCAGAGTTGTTTTGTGTTTTGCTTATTGCTGGCACCAAACCACATGAATTCTGAGCAAGGATGGGCATAGACCACAGTTCTGCAGCCTTTGATGAGATGCCCTGTGTAGATACACCTGTCATTATTCCTAAGCAAAAATGCACCAGATTGATTGCCTTCACAAACTCCTGAGTGCCCAGTTGGCTGTGGCTTCAAAGGTAGCTCATAGTGAAACCTACTGGCAGCATTTAAAGCTTTCAGATTATTTTTTTTCATTAAAAAATTATTCTCAGGCAGAGAGTTCATGAAAGTAATGAACTATCTTAACAGCAAACTGAGTAAATAATACAGAATTCAATATTTACTTCTGATAAATACAGTAAAGTTTTATTTTCAAAGTAAGCCCTGTTGGATATTCAGATTTCCCAAAAATATTTCTGTTTTCAGTTAAGATCTTGCTTATGGATTAAAAATGGCTATTGGGTGCAACAAGTGGCTGTCGTGACAATAATTTTTATATTGAAAAGGCAGTCAACATTTCCTTAGTTTTATAAAAATAATGTCATTTTTCTATCTTTTTTCTTTCACTGGAATTCCAAGATAATAATTTCCTCTGCCTGCTCACAGATTCTGGCAAGATCTTGGAAAGGCTGTAATCTGACCTTTTCCTATTCCCAGTGCATCTTCTCACAAACACTGCAGTGGACATAAATCAGAGCACTTCAGTAGGAAGGGAGACACATTTTTCTCCCTGAGATCTCAGCAGGATCATGGGTAATCCTAATGTTAATGCTGCCATGTGGTCTAATCTGAAATGCAGTTTTTCCTCCTCTTTTTCTAATAATGTATATAAAATATTGGACAAATAAAATGAAAATGGAGACTACTGCATCTTACAAATCTCCAAAGATCTTGCCATAGCACTGCATCAACAAAAGGAATGCGTGGCACTGGTACTTCAAAAATGCTAAAGAATGAAATCGGCTTTCTTATCTAGCAGTGATATAGTCATTTCAGAACATAAAGAAGTAATGAAGTGTAAAAACAATTTTTCTTTGCTTTGTATTTCACCTTTGAAGATTAGTTGTGGTCTTAAGGCTTAAAGCTTGCCTACAGGAATTGCCTGGTGAGGCATGTGCAGTACTCTGACACCAGGTATACATGCTCCAAGCTATATTAATACTGTGTAAGTACGTGGAAGTTGGAGTTAAAGCATTTTTTCTTTCTGTATCAAAATCTATTAAACATAATTAAGTTTTTATATAGGCATATAAATAAATTTCTGTCTATGTGGTGGAACTTACTGAAATACCTTTTCTGAAAAAGCTCTGCTTCTGGGAAACACTTATTCTGAATAGGATAACTTTGTAAGTGAAATAAGCTAACCCTTAATAAAAACTCTCACGCTGAAACAGGAATGTCCATATGGGGAGCTATTCCAAGACGATTATGATGCTTCAAATTCACAACACACCTGGTTCTAGAATAAACAGTCATGCTAAAAAAAAAAAAAAATCATTATGCCCCTTCCTCCCTTTTCTCCCAGCCAAGCTAATTCAGCAGTAACCCAATGGGTAGTATGATTACAATACTTTCTTCCTTAGCAGTAATGTATTTATACTCTTTACAAGTGCAGAACTAGCAAGCTAGAATAACTGGCTTGAATAAAAGCTGAATCATTGCACAGTATTTTATTTGGACTTCTTCCTTATCCATATTTATATTTACATGTATCTATGACTTTTAGAGTCTCTGAATTCAAGGCAGTGTACATTTGCACTTGTTCCTCACTGACAAATAGCGGGGTTTGGTTTGTTTGGAATGTACTGATTCTATTAACTGACCTTCAGGGTATGAAAGAAATATCACCTTGGCAACATCACTTATGCTGGTGATACTTTTGTAACATTTTGTACTTCTTCAAAGAAATTACAGTAATAATAAGAATTGAACAACTAAGATTGCTAAACATATCATTAATTTATCAAGACTGCTTACTTTAAACTTAAACCCTTAATTGAAGAAAAACGAAAGACATTTGGAAGAGCTAATTATTTTTACATTGTGAGCTGTGTAAAAGTAGGAGTACTTGTGTAACAGAATGCTGCATTCCTTAGCTTTTTTAATAAAATAATGGTTCTATACTCTTAAAAAGAAAGAGAAGAATAAAGTTATTCTGATTCAAAAAATTGATGTAAGGCTACTTTCATTCTGGAGAGTGGTGTGTTCATAGTGCTGAAATATCTTGCTTTTGTACTTTTTGTACAGGCTCTTTCTCGGTGCTTGCTGACCCAAGCAAGTTTCGTATTTACATTCATTCACAGAATCACAGAATCACAGAATTGTAGGGGTTGGAAGGGACCTCCAGAGATCATCGAGTCCAACCCCCCTGCCAAAGCAGGTTGCCTACCGTAGGTCGCACAGGTAGGCATCCAGGCAGGTCAACAAATTAAGGCAATGATGGCCAGATTTGCAGGCTGCAATGTTGGCCTTGTGCTGCATAACCAGTGCAATCTGACAATGTGATATGCTCCTGAAAAGAGGGCCAAAAATAAGAAAAAAAAAGTCTGTTCTGTACAGCAGAAAATTCTGGATGGGCAAAAGTAGGCCTTATTGGCTCAGCTGAGCTAGCTTAAAAGGAAATTACTATGCCTACACAAATGAATTGGATCAGATAGCATAACACAGGTAATTAAGCATTATCATTAGTGCTGACACCTAACTCTCATTTAACATTCTTGTATGCTAAGCAGTCTTTATTAACAGTGGCTTTGAGACTTCATGGTAAAGACTGTCTCTACTGTGTTTGTTCGGTATCCAGTTCAGGATGCTCCAATCTTTAACATCTTGCTACTTCTCAAAGGTGGTCAGCAAAATTAGGAATAAGTCAAAATTGAGAAAGCATTGATGGTAAGCAAACTCTAGGAATACTGATGAGGAAAAGAGAATTTTGGAAAATTAAAAACATCAAGACACAGTCCTGCCTTCTAATGACTGCTGTCATGACAGTTTCCCACGGATGGTGCTTTATTCTGGCAGCAGGGTTTTGAAAAGACCACAGGCAACAAAGTTATGTGTTCTAGAAATATGCTCTAATTCATCTCTACATCCTTCCAGCAGAGCAAGGTAGGCATGATGCCTGGCTTGTTCCAATTAGTCTCCTCATACAGATATATTCCATTTTCTTCTCAGATAGGAGTTTTTAGCAAAATACCAACAAATCTTGCCTAAGTGAATTTAGTTATAATCTGATATAAGACTATTTCATGAAATACCTTAAAAATACGTGCATTTTTAGTGAAAGACAATATTCAAACTTCCACAGCAATAGTGGAAAGTCTGAGAACTTAGACCTATTACCTTATTATGCTTGGAATGAGAGAGCTTGGTGGTAACAGGAAGAATTTTAAGCAAGCATATGGATCTTGAGTAGGTCCTGGCTGCTGGGAGCTGTTTCCTTGTATTAGCAATCTGTGTGGCAATCAATGGTATAAATGGAAGCAGCAGCTCTAAAGCAGACAAGTGTAAGGTCTGGGAAGTAGGCCTTTCGCTTTTTACTCTATCACTGGACTATAAAAGTTGGGAAACAGACTAAACTGACTGATGTTATAAGGCAGTGGTTATGAGAAAAACATACAAGGTTCTAAGCAATCTGGGTATCAGCAAGGATCTTCTACCCACCAGTAGAAAGCTTTATAAGAACCAGTTTCCTCATCACTACCTTTCTCTCTAGCAAAAGCATTTGAGAACAGGCAGTTAGCTATGATTACAGCAAGTGAAACAGTTCTATAATGCTGACAAAAACCATGCTGAAAAGCATGGAAACATGCAAACAATTACCTGTCCTTTTCTGTTTTTTCCTGCAAAACAACTTCTCAGGAAGAGCTGAGAACAGCCAAGTATTAATGATGTAAATTAATCATCTGAATTAAGGTTTTACATAGACAACTATCTCTGGCTGACAGGAAGCCAATTTGCACCAGCTAGTGCAAATTTGATAACTAACAGCTTGCACCCTTTAGATCCATGACAGCTTGAGCTGCCAGTAGGCTGCAACCATCTCTGAATCTAGAATCATCTAGATCAAAAAAGACATTCAAGGTCACCAAGTCCAACCATCAACCTCACATTCAGAGTCCCAACACTAAGACCCTTTATGACACATCCACTCATCTCTTAAACACTTCCAGCTGTACACAATATTCCTGATGCGGGTTCACCAGTGCAGGGTGCTTTCTTGACCACTTGGGCACATCGCTGGCTGTCAACCAGCACCTACCTGCAGCTCCTTTTTCTGCCAGGTAAGGTTTCAGCCACTCCTTCCCAAGCCTTTTGTATTGCGTTTGATTGCTATGACCCAAATGCTATGACTCAGCACAGAGCTGTGTTCAACAGCATGTGACTAGACTTGGTCCATCAATCCAGCCTATCCAGACAGGCAAAGCCCTTCTACCCTCAAGCCCATCAGCCTATCACAGCAAATAATTTATAACACCGAGGAGATCTTTTACAATGTTTCCTACTGAAAAACATGAATACAGTGATCATATTCAGCAGACATGATTTTTTTCCAGTGACTAGCTCAAAGGGCAGTACTTGTTCTGCCATGAAAAATTCATGTTTCAAACTTGATTCACAGTGGAGACTCGCAGCAACAGCACATAACTTTGTTGTTTTATTTTAAAAATCTAATCTACCTTTTTAGAAAAATAACCTCTTCGGCTCTCTCTCTCTCTTTTTCTCTCTGTGTAGTTAAAATCACTGTTGTAGAACTAGCTTTCACTCACAGAATATAACATCTGCTGTATGGTTCCCAATGGACCTAATGTGTTCTTTAAGAAAACTGTTAATGACTTGATCATAATACATACTTAGTGTCCATACATGAATTCAATAGAGGATAGAAATTTGGCTACATACACAATTCAGGAAAATTTGTAATTGCTTCATATCTAAGTATCACTTTTTCACAAAAAACAGAACTGTTTTTCATATGCAAAAAAAAAAAAATTTACTTTAAAATATTTGGTCACCATAAAAAAAAAAACCTCTTCTTGAGGAATCTTAACCCTGTTTTGTTCTTCACCTCAATATAGCCTTTCAAGTTGAAAAACTCAGTGGTTAATGCTTGTTATAACTGAGAATCATAGAATTGTTTGATCTGGAAGAGACAAATAAAGTTCTCCTAGTCCAAGCATCCTGCAATGAACAGGGACACTTACAGTTTGATCACATTGCTCAGAGACCCATCCAGTTTGACTTTGAATTCCAGCTCCTCACCTTATTTTAAAAACCTTCTTCCTTATAACCAATATAAATCTCCCCTCTTTTTGTTGAAACCATTTCCCCTTTTGTCACAACAGATCCTTCTAAAGAGTCTGTCCCCTTTCTTCTTACAGCCTCCTTCAGATACTGAAAGACTGCTCTCAGGTCTCCTCACATCCTTCTTATCTCCAGGCTGAACAGCCCCAGCTCCTTCAGAGTGTCCTCATAGGGGAAGTGTTTCATCCTTTGGGTCATTTTTGTGGCCTTCCTCTGAACATGCTACAGCAGCTCTATGTCTCTCTTATACTGATAACTCCTCATCTGGATGCACTACTCCAAGTGAGGTCTCACCAGCACAGAGTAGAGAGGCAGGATCACTGGCACTGTTATACATGGACAAATCACTCATTTTCTAGATTAACTGCCATAGAGACTTAAAGGAGCATAGGTTCTATCCGGGTAATTATTTCAGGTTTAGGTCTGCTCCTAGTGCTTCTCCTATTCCTAATGGTTCACATGCATTTTGCAGTATGTACGCTCTTTCACTGTTCTAAGCCTCCTCAATTACCTGGGATAACTGAAGCTACCTGTAAATGGTTTGTGAGGATTGTATGTTTGTCTGGTTGAACTAGAACTAATGTATCCTGCCACACATTTTGTGTGTGTTTTGTGTTTTAATTTACATTTGGAAATCCATAATTCATCTCTTTTCCCAACTGTTTAACACCTATTTACACAAAGTTTATGCCTGATGTAGAGATTTAGTGTGGGAGTACAAGAAGGATTGTACAGTGCAGCAGCTATGGAGCAAGACAAACAGCATGAGAACCAAGGATACCTGTAGAGGAAGAAGAAACAGTTCATAGGTCTGATTGGACAGGCACCCACATGAACAGTTGAGGAGTGTTTGTAGAGTGCTCTGTTGACATGCAAAGGTGTTTGGGAAAGTTGTAGGTGTGGATGGGAAAGCTAGAGAAAGAAAACTTGTGAAGGTATATAAGTGATGTGAGAACTTGTAATAAACGATTTGGATCATTCACATCTGAGTCCACAGATCAGATGCTGCAACTTAGAGAACCAACAGTTTAATAAACACAAAATTCAAACCAGCCACCTGCAACATTATCATAGAACAAATGCAGTGGTCATTTTAACTTGGAATTCCGCTTTTTTATATATTCCAAAAATTGCTCCTTTATGGAATTGTTTGCTTGTGTTCTGCACACTTCATAGGTATCTTCAATGCTATTTAATAAACATGACTTAAGTGGGTTTTACTATGTAGATTATTTTTTCTCTTTGACTATGAAGATCTGGGTGGTAAGAGCTTGAATCAGAAGGTGATGTATGGCCAGCAAAGAGATTGCTTTCTACAGTAAGCTAGATGTGGCCTTGGGAATTAAAAAATCTTGGCATAAATCCTGAGTGCAGGTATGTGTTAACTTCAGGAAATTTATGTATCAACATGTGCTCAACAACGCGTTTCTTTAGAGACAAAAGGATCAAATACCTTATAACAGTTTTCCAGATTCTAGCTCCCTTGCTCCAGTCAAGGTTCTCAAATTTCATACGTGCCCAACCACTTTCTTAATGGACAATTTAACCAAGGAAGTAGCATTAAGGTAACTTAAATGTAGCGCACGAATCATTTCAGCTCTTCTTTCCAAACAATTAAGCAGAATGAAGTTGACTGTTATTTCTAACATCTATTCATGTTCCTGGTCAACTTTATTTAGAAATGTTGTACTTCTACCAGCGCTTACTATCAGAGAACAGATACTTCCAAGGTAGGGAGTTAGAGGACATTTTAATTTTTAATGTTTTGAAAAGTACTGTGTAGTTTAGGTACAGTTCTTGGATTTATGAAAACAATCTGTTCCATGATTCCTTCCTTTTCCTGCTTTTCTCTCCTTTCCCTTTCCTTCCCATCCTCCAGTTTTGGCTAAGATGTCAGTTTTACAACAGCTCCTGCTGGCTCCTGAAGGGTATGACCACACCATACTTAGCATACTTCATAAAACGTACAGAAAGAGACTGTCTCAGAAAGCATAGGGAGTGTACACAGAAGACAGCAGTCAGCAGTGAGATATTTTGGTTAAAGCTTTTTCATTGTAACCCTATATTCCTAGACACTTGAGCTGACCTCCCAGAAGCATGAAGGTGAGACCTCTTTAACTGTTTTATAAGAGTTGGTGTGTTTTTGTTTAAAGAGCAGGAGAGGAAGAGGAAGAGATTCTTTGTTATGAATTTATATTGTTATGTTAATTCCACTGCCTTTGTTGCTATTCTGTTGGTTGTTTTTTCTTTTTTCAATATGGGCTGATGATTGGTGAACACATGATGGATACAGTCTGCTGAAGCAGTGTGGGCATTAATCGCTGTTACTTATAGCAGTAGAAGTATTTGTGAGTTTAGTCTTCGTGAAAAGTGTCTATTGCGCCAATATACTCTACATGAACCAATTCAGTCTAGATAGCTCTACTAAAACGGTCTATTATTAACATGATTTCTGAGTTCAGCTTTCTCATCTCTCTCTCTGATAACCAGAGTATTCCTTCTGAAGAGAGAGCCACAGAAGAATCTAACATGCTGTTCACTTTTAGGGATCTCATTTGTTCAGACTTGAGTGTAAAAAAGTACACTTATGCTACATAGCATGGTACACGTATTTTCTTTTCTACATTATGTGTAGACAAATTGTGTAGATGACAGTTCTACAGTTAAAAAAAAAAAAAAAAAAAAAAAAAAAAAGTTATATAATACCCCGGAGCAGTCATCTGCTCTGACATGCATAATTTATTTAAAAATCATTTGTGGAGTAACAGGATTGATGGTTTGGAGCAGAAAAATTATAGGCAAGCTAAGCACCTTGCAAAAATAAATCATGCAATCATGTATTGAGATGTAATATTTCAAAATTCAAAGTACAATTAAATTGTTTGCACACGTAACAACAGTGAAATAACTTTGCAAGCTTTACACCACAAGCCCATATATATGCACAGTAAATATGAGAACACAAAGTGCTTTCGAGACACTTACTTTGAATGTTTGTTTCAATTTCACCAAAAGCTTCCATATCAGCCCAGCAGTTTTTTGAACAACTATATTCAGGACCAAAGAACTAGGAGTGGGAACTTAAAATATAGATCACATATCCTTAATCGTTAAAGCAAATGCAAAAGCAGTAAGTGAAGACATAACAGACTGTAACAACTCTCAAGAACATATAATGAAGAATAAGAGTGAATGTCACGACAGATTTATGTATGTTTGAGTTTTCGCGGAAACTGCTGAAGACAAATTTGAGAGTATTTGTGTACCATACTTTTGGCACAACAGCAGGAACCAAAATAATTTATCCAGGAATAAGACACAGAAACAGATTCAGGGTGTAAACAACAAGCAATAAGAATTTACACTTAAAGAAAGAGAACTTTCTGGCCAAAAGGAAGAGATGTTTTCAGCCTTGCAGAGCACTCAAAAACGTTGTTTTTTCATGAGTTTTCAGTATTTCACAGTATTTTTGTCAAGTTTCTAATTTAATTCTTGTGAAAAGTGTTTCTCAGAAGATAATGCATCATATTTCTGAGGAAAATTAACATATTTTTATTTTTCATGAAATGCATTCTCTGTATTCATGTGCTATATACGGTACACAAAAAAGCCCATTCCATCAATTTCAGACCTCAAGAATGAATTAATACAAAGTAAAAAGTGTATTACAAAGACATTTTTTTTCTTCTTTTCTCTTGGACTTAGTTTCAGGAGGAATTATCATGTAGAATGATTTTTCCCCAGAAAAAAAAAAAAAAAAAAAACTTCCTATTCTTAAATGCAACCACTAGATTTATCTTTTCCTTAACCTCAGAAATAGCAGCTGTTACTGACCCTAAAAAAAAAGTTCAATTTTCCATATTACAAAATGGTATAATTTTTCAGATCTGTATATTTTTCAGTCTTGACAGGAGCTGGGCTGAAGCTGCTGGTGGTGAGGCCTCCTTTGCAAAGACTGTTTGTCTTCAAACAGTAAGCTGTGATTTTCGCAGTGCATGTCAGTAGGTGGTCACTATGACAGAGCAGAGATACAACGTCATTCTCCACTCCCTTGATACCCTCTATATCTTTTTGTCCTAGCAAAGAACTCCGAAACTGGATCACAATCTTCAATTCCAGGGTTCAGGACAAAAGTGGTATAAACAGATCGCTTCAGAAGATGTAAATCAGGCTCATTTAAAATTAGAGATCAGTCTTGGTCGCTCCTACTGCTAATCATACTTGTGAGGATTATAGTGCTCTTAACCTACAATTCTCTTACAGAGAAGTGAAGATGTTAATACCTAGCAGTATGAGATGCTGAAAGGCAAAGTGTAGGTATGTCCACGGTGTTCTACCAGCACTGAACCACAAGAGGATTTAACAACAGCTTAAGAAAGTTGCATTGAAGGTTAGGTATTAAAATCAGACATCCTACTTGTCATAATCATCTATCAGCTGCTACTAAAATCCTGCCCACCTTCTATGTGTCATATGGAGGCGATAAAGTCTTAATTGTGAGCGGATGGTATAAAAAAAATAGGAAAAAAAGACAAGACACCTTCTGTCATTCCAAATTTCTTGTCTTATCTTGCTTTTGTTTCAGTGTCTTTGTACAAGTTGGAGTTTTGCAAACAGCTTTTATAAGGCAAAAAACATAAATAAAATTAATGGAAACACAAAAATCTGTGACAACAAAGAACATAGCATAAAGAATGCACTGCAGAGAATGTGAAGAAAAATACTGCACTTTGCAGGTTTATTTCTTTTATGCTTTGATTTGCCTCATGTCAATTTCAAATAATTCCTAGTTTCCTTGGTATATATTATGAAATTTTCCTTTTTTGTTTGCTTAGTATGCTTTGATATTTATCACCTCAAGAAGTTCTTCCCAGCTTCTACTGAGCTACAGTATTGAATAGCAGAAACTCACATTTTGGGGTTCAAAGTGTTTTCATTCATAATATTTTCATTCAGCTTTTCTGTTCAACTTCTTGAGTTGATGAGACTTGACTTTTTTTTTCAGCCACTTGAAATAAGCCCTGTTAAAGCAGTATTTATGTTACTGTAATAAGAACTGTCTTCAGACCATGATCACTTGTCACAGACACTACAAATATTTGGTTCCCCTGGTGTGCTCCTCTTTAGATATGATGATGAAGCCTTAAAATAACTTCTCCCCTGTTCAGTACAATTCTTTTGAATCACGTTTTTGCCTCATTTTTTTTTTTTTTAATGCATTTTCCTACTGACAGCACTGAAAATTTCATGTTCTGTTATGCAGAGTGCAGCCCTCTGTGAAAATACCAGTTTTCATGTCATCTGAAGACAGATGCTCAGAGAGCCACTGAGCCAGGTCGGTGTCTCCTTTATCAGTTGGCCAGCCTGCTCATCTCACCTTCCCATTGCATACAGGCCCCTTGCTTCCAAGTCATTATTAGTTTAGGGGCTTTTCTCCAGATCTTGTTCCTGAGCTTGATTTTTTTTTTTTTTTTTCCTCTGTGCTGTTTTCTGTGCAGTGTCACTGCTATTTCATGTGACTAGTAGTTGACAATTTTCGCTTCGAAACTCCCTCTCTTGCTTTCATATTTGTTTTCCTAATTGTTTCATGGGTAAGGAATACCCATGAGTATAACGAACTTATTTATATTTTAGAAGGGGAAAGTACAGGCATGGCACAGAAAGGACTCCTTTAGGGATCAAATGAGGTGAACATACGACAGACCACCAAATATGTTCATACCAGAAAAACAGAGAAATGTCTCTCTGCTTCAGATCTGTGGCAATCTCACTCTTGGCTGAGCCTCCATGGGAAAACACAGAAACGAGGTCTTAAGAAGTCTTCAAATTATCTCAATGCTCCTAAGAGAGAACTCTTTCTTCCTCATTTGCTCTAACTGATGAGTTTATAGCAAAGGTTTACTGTTCTTTTTGTTACCGATTTTGTACTTTATATTGTTACATTTCACCTCATTTCTCTCATTCTAGTCAAGATCATTATCCATAATATCTTTCAGCTTAGTGTCATCTTTAAATTTCATGGGTGCGTATCAAATTCTTGTCTTTATCTCATTAATGAGTACATTGCACTTATTATGTCCAAAAACTCATCACAATCCCTGAGGAGTGCTTCTACTCATTAATCTCCTACATGAAAAGTGCCTTTCAGCTTAGGCTTTTGCTGCCTTCTGGTCAGCCATTACAATTCTTCTTATTCTGAATTACCATCACCCCCACCTTCAGTAATACTCTCCATAGGGATTTGCACCAGGGGCCTGATGGGATTATTCTCAGGCTGCTGAAAGAGCTGACTGATACAATTACAAAATCTCTCTCAGTTATTTTTGAGATTGTCTTGGGAATATGGAGATGTCCCAGTTGACTGAAAGTTGGTAAATGTACTGATTTTCAAAGAGTATAAAAGAAGACACTGGTCTCCCTTCACTGCTGGGTAAAAAGAATGGAGAAGATTATTCTGGTAGTTACTGAAAAATTTGAAACACAGTACAGTCACTGGCCATAGCTAACACCACTTCAGAGAAAGTTCTGCCTCTTTTATGACAAAGCTACTAATCTGGTTGACCATTGGACATGATCATTAGAGGGTGAAACTTAGTATCCACCCAGCATCTGCATAAATTTCAGTAGATGGCAGTAATTTGACCAATCAGGAAAGCTTTTCACAAAATCATATAGGAAAACAAAATAGCTAAGTTTGGAAGGCACCTCTGTGATGCCTGGCAATAAATTCAGAGTCTGCAGCAATTAATTCAGGGTATTCAGCAAACTGAGATTCTGTATATGGCTGTTTTTCCCAGATAAGCAGGACATGTGGAGCCTAACGGCAAAATCTCAACATTCCATAAGCTGTGGGGAGATATACTGTACTCTGCTAGAGCTGATAATATAAGCACCATAACAAAGTAGATGAGATAATTAGAAACTTAGTCAGCAGCTGATTTTACATAAATGATTTCTTGACCAAATATGGTCAAGACCTGAGCTACTTAGCACACAACTTTTTGGCTGGATAGTATCTCCCAGTGGAACTCCATGACCACCAATGACTGCTTGCAAGAACCCCCTATTAACACAGTGCATGTCTTGTATTAGATTTTAATATGTATAGCAATCCTCAGAATAGATGGGTACTTCATGGGAATTGTACAAATATTCATATTTGTTGAATGTATATGATCTATGTGCTTCAGGTTATATGCATGCATGCTAGGAGTGATCCCTCACACACCCATTGCTGTAATAAAGCAATGTCAACTTTCTAACCTGACATTCAGGTTGGCAAGTTTCATTCCTGGATTATGCTGGCAAGACCATCTCCAAGACTGGAGACTCCATTAGATGACAGAAGGAATATCTCATACTATGTTACCAAATCATAGTATCATAGAATCATTTGAGTTGGAGGAGACGATTAAAGGTCATCTAGTCTAACTCCCCTGCAATGAACAGGGACACCTACAGCTCCATCAGGTGCTCAGAGCTCCATCAGGTGCTCAGAGCTCCGTCCAGCCTGGCCTTGATTACATCCAGGGATGGGGCTTCCACCAGCTCTCTGGGTAATCTGTGCCAGTTCCTCACCACCTTGACTGTAAAAACTTTCTTCCTTATATACTATATAAATCATTTCTCTTTTAGTTTGAAATCACTTCCCCTTAGTCATGGTTTTATGATTATTTTTTTTTTTTTGTATCAGTACTCCACATCACAACATCATACACTGGGAGTTGAAGAGTTCATACACCAGTAGATTGTCGATAGTTTTGGGTATACATTTCTCAGAAGGAAAGAAGAACTTCATCTCCCTCAAGACTTTCACTGTTCTGTTTCTGGTTTCTGTTTAGAGGGAAAGATAAAACTCCCCACGAGTCAAGAGATTGCCCGTTCTTTTACTGCTTACCTCTGAAGTGTGTTCTTCCTAGCCATCTTGCCTTCAGCATTTGCGTAAGGCCTTTGGTTTTTTAGACTCTCTCATTTTATTTGATTTACTAGCTTCAGTTCCAACTATATTGTATTATATTGTGCTACCTTGCATTTCGGTATCATATTTAGTAAATTAGTTTTCTCTCTCAGCTCGTTGCCACCATTTTGCGCTTAGGCCCATCTCCCTACCTTTCTTTTTCCCTTTTCCCCCACTCCTGGTGTGTATCTGTGCTACATTTAGTCACAGAACCAGGCTGAACTGGCCCAAAACCGCTGATACCTTTATCCTCTCCCAACAGACTCTGCCAAAGAGCCCATCCCCTTCCTTCCCCCGTTTTAGCACTGAAATGCTGCTCTCGGGTCTCCCTGGAGCCTTCTCCGGGCTGAACGGAGCCCCAGCTTTCTAATAGGCCTGGGGTAGCAGGACGGTGGGGGCTAGATGCACGTTCTCTGGCTAAGCCACACCAAGGCACTGGAAACGCCTAGTAGTTATCCATGACCTCCAACTCGCGATATTCTGTGGCCCTACGTCTGTGGCGTACAAGAATACGTGCGAACGCCCAAGCGCTGTGCACTGACTTAGCTCTACGCCGCAATTCGCTCTTACAAGCGGCGGATAGCACGCCGAGCGCTCCTGGCGCCGCGCTTCCCACGCCCGCCCGACGCCCCAACCCCACACGCCGCTGCTGCCGCTCCGCTTCCGGCTTTCCCGCAGCGCCCCCCGGTGCTGACGTCACGGCGCGCAGATGCCGGAAGCGGAGCGGGAGGGAGGAGAAGGGCGGGCGGCGCGCGCGGCGACGGTATCGCGCGCCTCCCGCTGACGGCGCCGCTCCTGCCCCGCCCCGCCCCGCCAGCAACGGGCGCCAGGTACGTGCTGCGGCCCGGCCCCGGGGCGGGAGGGGGCGCGAGCGGTCTCGGCCCTGCCGCCGGCCTCGCGGGGCCGCCACGCTGACGGGAGGAGCGGGCCCGTGCCGCGCGGCCGCCTCACGCCTAAGCTGCCGGGCCTGGGCTGCCGGCTCGCCGCGCGGTGGAAGGCGGGAGCGGCCGCGGCGGTCGGGCTGCCCGTACTTCCACGGCGCGGTGTGCGGCCGTGGGGCGCCGCTGGCAGCGGGCGGGAGCAGCGCCCGTGCCGAGCGGCCCGGGCTCGCTGCTCAGCAGGCCCGCGGCTGCTGGGCTGGTCCCCGAGAGCGGACTGGGCAGCCCGGAACGAGCCCCTGCCACACCGCACGGGACGTCTTTTTGTCCGGAATGAACGATAAACATCACCGCAAGCTTCTGGTAGTCTTGGTGCTCTCCCTCTTTACAACAGCTTTCTCTCTTGTACCTTTTGCAATTTTTCCTTGCAGTTGCCAACAGGAGAAAGTCCCTGGGTGAACTCTGCTCTTCTGACCCACTGCAAAGCCAGGCCCAAGTGCTCACTTCCCCTCAGGGCTTTGTTCTCCTGGCACTGTGAAGCTAAGAACTTCTTTCTGTTTGGAGGTTTCATAGAGTTGGCTGGGCACCTTGGGAACCTTCACCAAGTCTCTGTCATTTCTGAGTTGTACAGACTTAAATTCCCCCCTGTACTTGGCACTGGCAAGGCCGCACCTCTAGGTCTGTCCTCAGTTTTGGGCCCCTCACAGAAAGAAAGGCATTGACACGCTGGAGGATGTTCAGAGAAAGGCAGAGAAGCTGTGAGGGGTCTGCAGCACAAGTCTTATGGAGAGCAGCTAGGGAGCTGGGATTGTTCAGTCTGGAGCAGAGGAGGTTCAGGGGAGACCTCATTGCTCTTTTCAGTGACCAGACAGGAGGCTGTGATGAGGTGGGGGTTGGCCTGTTCTACTGGGTAGCAGTGATAGGATGAGACAGAATGGCCGCAACTTGCGCCAGGAGAGATTTGGGTTGGGTAGTTGGGAGGTTTTCTTTGCTTAAGTAATGATGCAGTGGTACAGGTTGCCCAGGGAGGCGGTGGAGTCTCCATGCTTGGAGGTGTTGAAGAAATGTGTGGTTATGGCACTGAGGGATGTGGTCAGTGGACATGGTGAAGTTGGGTTGGGGATGAACTACACAATCTTCTTCAATCTTTATGACTATGAAACTTAAAGAGGTAGCTTTTATTTTAAATGACCACTGTTGTGAAATTGTGGTTTGGCATTTAGGTAACTCAGAGTTTGTTGTTACGAAAGATGTTGCGTATCACAACAGATGCATATAGTGCCTGTTGAAGAAATGTTGGATTTCCTCCTTACCTTTCAGATTTTTAACTCTTAACCACAGTGCTGCATGAGCCCAGCTGTTCAATCGCATGTAAGCCAAATTGACGTGTCCTCAAAAAGCTAAGCATACACTTTACTGCATTTCTGTGCAATGTTTTTTGGATAAGATGGTAAGTTTAACAAGCCTTGGGCACAACACATGTGGTTGGTGAAAGGTGTGTTAGAAAATCAACAGCAGCTGGAAGACAGCTCAGTGTCACTGGTCTCAACTGTACACAGAAAAATGGTGACAGAGAGAAGGGCTGTGTCAGTATTTGCCCTCACAATAACAGAAAGGTAGACACCTTGTGCTCACTTGTGCTACCCACAGCAAAGCTGTCTGATTGTGTTGGTTAGAGAAAGCCAGAAAAATATTACAATTGAGTGTTTTATATAAATCACGTAAAAAAAGGTTAATACGCTGTAATGTACAGATAGCGAAAATCTTAGCTTTACAACACTGGTGTTCTGTTGGGCAGCCTGGTGCAATGCTGCAGTTACCTGGTGGCTGTGGCATGTCCTCTTGTGCCCTCATCTTGCTCTCTGATGTGCCCCTGCCCAAACACAGTGGATTAACATGGGTGTGATATAGTGCTTGAATTGACCTGACACTTTTTGTCTGAAGTAGGTTAGCTGGTGCTGGTAGGCGTAGGAATGAGGTGAAAACTTCCAGCAGTCCAGCGATACGGAGCAGCTGGAGGCAGATGGGCATCATCATATCAGAAGCATAGTACATGCTGTGAGTGGTGGCTGCCTTACCAAAATACCTTTAATTATTGCAGCTTTCTCACCAGAGTCTGGATTTTGCCTTTTTTCTTCAAATTGCTTTTTCAATGGTTATGGCCAATTACGACTGTATGTTAATTTGTTAGTTGACTCTTTACTGAGCTGTCTTTTGTCTCGTAGTTAGCTAATGTTTGGGAAAGCTTCTCCTTGTAATCACTCAGTAGGGAGTTATGTTTTGGTCTTTCATCCTTTAAGTTTCACAAACTAAGTTGTTTTTTTTCTTTACCCTTGAAGACAGAGCTCTGAGGTTTTGGAGGTTTTGTCCATTCTGGCCTCTATAGAAAAAGTTCTGAATGAGAATCTATTGCTGGTACTTTGAATTTGACCCGCTGTTCCTTTGGGGAGCAATGTACTGTGATGACTGTGGAGTTTTTTGTGTTTACAATAGATTCCTGGAATTCTTTGAAGTAAAGTATGCATGATGCATATCTCTTAAAATTTTTTTTCCTCACTTACTGAAACAAATTATTTAACCGTGGACATGAAGACATCTGCTTACGAAACTTGATGCTGCCCTATGATTTTTATTCCATCTTTCAAGAGGTGTTTGTCTTTGTAACTGTGATTGTACATATGCCTACAAGTCTTTGGATATGTTTCATGGATCTGTACTCAGTGAGATTCTTGAAGTAGAATTTAATCTGTAAAAATGGTTATTTTGCATGGATTTTTTTCAGTGTTTCAAAGCATTGTGGTTAGAATGTGCATCATATGTATTTATGTAATTTTTATTTTATTTTTTTGACTGGAGTGAGGACTCTTGGTCAGGAAGCAAATCCAGCAAGCACAGAACTTCACAAATAAAATGCTGCTTTCCAGTTGCATCAGCTTGCTCACAGCACTGTTGGGTGCCTTCATCTCAAAGGATGTAGGAGGGGCTGGGAGAAGGAAGAAGTAAAGGACCATTTGCCCAGAGGGCTTCAGCAGATGGTGAACCTGCAGCCCAGTTACCTTCTATGTGAGCTGACTGTGGGAATCAGCCCCCTTACCAGTTTCTTAAGCTCTCTGCTAGTGTGAGTCAATTATTGATGATGCTGCTAGTTAGAATTGTGACCTGCTTTGTGGGTTTGCACTGTTGTGATGTCACAGCTTTTGCTCCTGTTGCACCCTCCTGAAGGGGATTTCAGCCATATTAAGGTCCTGCTTGTTGAAACCTCCCCAGTACTTCAATGAATATTCTCTTTAGTTGGTATCCAGCAGAGAAAAGATGCACTACATAGAGCTGATTAAGCTAATTTTAGGCTTTGTAGTCACTTTGGTTTCTAAGTCTTTCAGCTTTCTGTTGCCCAGCAGATACAGAAAGGCAGCAGTCTGTGTTAACTCTACTATGTAGACATTTTAATGTTGTAAGTTGTGATTTTTAATACTGACATAAAGTAAGCGTTCTTTCAAAAACTGTATTATTACACAAATCAATGTATGTTTACTGCTGGAATAAATTTAGGAAACTTTTCTTTTAGCAAATAAGGTTGCAAATACCGGATTCTCCTCTTCCTTATCTTGCTTGAAGTTTTTTTTGTCTTAGGAAGAAGGCATAGTAGACCTCGTTGTTTTATTTTTGATACATGCTGGAAGCTAGCAGTTCTGTTGTACTTTACAGTTGTCATCTGACCTCTGTGCTGGAAGGAAAACTATCCTGTTTGTTTTGTTGTTTTTTTTTTTAAGTAAAGACTATTTGTCTGAGAAGATGAACAGGATGATTCTGATTGACTGTGTTGTCAGTGTACCAATTACACTCCAGGCTGGCTTGAATGTTGTGTTGAAGATCAAATGCAACAGATAATGTGGTTGGTTGTAGTCTCTTTTAAACTTATGTGAGCCTGGATTCACAAAGACTTGAAATTCACATTTGAGTGAATATCATATTTATGTATTGCACCATGAGCATAAATTCCATCCAAATCTCAGTTGTCTTGTTTATCTGAGCCGTATTCACTCTTTGCTTTTTTTCTTTCTTGTCCTGAGTATAAGCAAACAAATTTGGCAGCATCTAGGATTTTGTTGTTGTTTCCAACAATAAGCCTGTAATTCATCCTGTAGAGCATACTTGCTGGTCTTGATTAAGAGTATCAGATTTAAGTAGAAACTGTCACCATAGTTAAAAACAAAACTGGAGATATTTTTAAAAAGAGATGTACCTTCAGCCTCGTGTTGGCTCAAGTCTGACTAACTTGCACACAGTGTACTTTCTGTTCCTCTGTGTTTGTGGAACTCGCCTGGATCAAACTTTGGAATATTCCAGTGTTGCCTTTATCCAATACATTTTAAGCTGATATTCATCTACCAATTTATGAGACCATATAAATGTAGTTGTCCACATCCAACCAGTGAGAGAGCAAGTAGAGACATCAAAATCAATAAAGCTGTTTGTATTGCAGACTCATATTTGATACATTATAGTCAGTGAGACAAAAAATAATGGAGGCATCTTGTTAATTCAAATGCTTACATTTTGAAGCAAGAGGATTTGAAATTTAAAGGAAGGAAAAACTGATTATCATAGTGATATGCATCTTTTTTTTTTTTTTTTTCCCTTTGGCTGTCTGCATTTCCTACTTGCCCATGTTCAAACTGTCTTTCAAAGTTCTAGTAGAGCAGTTAAATTTTCCTGTCATTTTCTGTCCTCCTTTCCTCAGTTTTACCAGATAATGAACTGAACCTGGAAGTTGATAATTGAAAGGAGAAGGAAAAAAAAGAAAAAGGATGAAAAGAAATAAAGGAAGTTTTCACTCTGAACAGCTCCCTGTTCTGGTTTTACTCAGATCTGATTCCTGAGTTGGTTCATGGTGCATTGCTACAAACAGTTCTGTCAGCACAGTTGAGATGGTGGCATGCGTAGGGGGTGGGACTGCTTAAGTCGTTTTGCAAAAATGTGTTTGGTAATATGGACCTTTGATTCTAAGTCCTGGGGGCAGGAGCTGTCTTTGTTCTACATTTGTTCTCTATGACACAGTGGGGTACTTGTTATGTCCGGATGAAGTCGAACACGGCTTTCTCTTGGGTTGGATTTAATATTTCTCAGCATAAGAACTTGTCCTCAATTTTTTTTTTTTTTTTTTTTTTTTTTAGAAATTTTAGACGTGTTCTGATAATGGCAGCATGAGAGCTCCAGGTTATGTCACTTGGTCTTAAGTCCACTGTGATAATGAAACTTTATTTCCAACAAGATGCAGCAGATGCATAACCATCCTGCCATGTGAGATTTCAAATCTGCAGCTAGATCTTCACTTGTGCTTTATATGTTAAGATGTAATTTCTAGTTGTCAGCAACTTGGAAATAGACACAGACATTTTTGGTTTACAATGCCATATGAGCCCCGTTTTTGCTCTGACTAAATAGGCTGCGTACCCTGCATTACATTCATGTGAATCGTGCCACTTCACAATTCACAATCGTTTTTCTTTCTACTGAATATTTGAGTAGTAAGAAAAATTAGGATAAGTTCTTAAGGAGCAACTGTAGAGGACCAAACCAAAATAACAAGAAGTTGAAGCCACTGCCTATGTGGGTAGTTGGTCCAGGGAAGGGAGCCTGGGAGGAATGGAGTAATGCTAAGATGGGAAGTCCAGTTCCTTAATGATACCAATCCATGCCTGCGTTTTGTTGCTCTGAGAGAGCAAATGTCAGTATCTGGTTGGTACTGTCTTTATAGGTACATTATTGGGCATTGGTACATTATAGGGGAACTGAATTTTTCAAAGCTGGCATTCCTCTGAGAAGCTCAGATTTTGCTGGCTTAGCAATTACCATAGGAAACATTTAAAATAACATTTTGTTTAAAAAAATTCTAGATGACTGTTATGTTCAGAGAGTACTACTAATAGGAGTATAAGAAAGGTTGATAGATATGGCCAGGATTAAAGTATCTGTTTTTTTGTAAGAAGGTTGTGGTGTGGATAACTTAATATCTTTGTTTTCGTTGGTTGTTCTAAACTTCACTTTTCATTGCAATGCAGAGTAGCAGATAAACTGCAGTGTTTTACTTTATGGGAAAGAGTGGTCAGTAAGTTTCCTCTGATTATAGTTAAGCATAGGGATGTTGCCCAAAGATGTTATGGAACTGCCATCCTTGAAAACATTCAGAACTTGGATGGAGAAGTGCCCAGGCATCCTATTCTAATACATCTTTCCTTCAGTAAGCAAGCTGACCTCCAGGGGTCCCTTTCCAGGTATGTGGTTGTGTGGTATAGAGCCTTTGTTCTTTGAATAGCAAATTTAGCAAGGTCTATTTTTGTGTAAGGGGAGGGACATCCAGTTCAGTTTCAGTATGTAAAAACTAACAGTGATTCTACCAGTACAACAACTGCTGTGCCCTTTTAGTTGTTTGGACTTGTGCAACTGCAGCATGGAACAAGTAACAGTTTTTCTTGGGATGAGAGTGACCAGTGGAAGTGGACAGCAGGGAGCTGGGTTTCTGGAAAACCTCTGGGGGCTTTTGTAGTCCCCTGTTCCTTCTGCAGCATGAATGATTCTAGGTGATGGGAGGGATCAGGAGGAGAATTGGAACAGGTTGTTAAGTTGGCCATATCTCTGTTCAAGCTCTTGATGTGAAAGGGCAAATGAGGATAACTTAGGAAGGAAGGGAATGGATTGATAGCTGGAGCTGTCAGGGTGAACTAAGGCCAAGTGGAACTGGGAACTTATATGAAAAACAGAAGAGAATGGTTGAAAGGCAGTAAAATATGGGGGAGGATGAACTGAGTATGGTAGAAACGTTATTCTTGAAGCTTGGCAGAGGAAGGTCGAATGAGAAACTAAACAGCTGTGTACCAAGTGAGCATCTTCATTCTGTGTGCTCAAAAAGGCAGAAGAGGCGTTGCAAGAAAAAAAGTGTCTTTTCTAATTACTTGGATGATAATGACAGAAAGAGTACATTTATTACTTTGCATACAGTAGCAGGCCAAGTGAAGAGTAACTTCAGAATTTCAAATGGCTTAGAGAAATTAGAAAAATAGCATGGAAGAAATAATACAGTAGGAAGAAACAAATGCAAAGGAGCATGCTTAGGCTAGATAGTTCCCTCTATAAGTGCTAAATTGCAATAATTACAGATAAAATATTTTTTTTATTTGAGATGATTCATAGTCTGAACATGAGTCAGTAACATGCTGTTGCAAAAAGAATAATCATTCTGGGGTATTTGGTTAAAAGTTACGTATTTGAAAATGTCATGATGATTTCATTCTTCTGCACATTGCTTGTACTTGATCAGTATGAGGTATCTCATTTAAGGAGTTTAAGCCTGTGAGAAAGTCTTTTAGGGGAAAATACATTATTTCTTTATACTCCAGGGGAATAATAAAGGCATGATTACAGTCTGCAAGTATGGAAAGGGTTGCTAAAGGGCATATACAAAGGTCATCGATTTCCAAACTGTTGATAATCAGGAGCTAAAGGGTTGTGACAAAAGACGTTCAAATTAGGAAAACTACCCTCCTGAAACATCATGACAGACAGGACTGTTATGGAGAGTTACAGAGTTTCCCCAGCCCCCCTTCCTAACTCCTCCTTTTCTGTAGGCTAAATAACACCTGTTCCCTCTGCCAGTCACAAGGCTTGTTCTCCAGACATGTCCCTGCTTTGATTTTCTTCATGTTTTTTTTTTTTTGTGTGTGTGTGTGTGTAAAATTGGAGTGCATGGGAGCTGAACTAAATGCACATGAACAATCTGAGTTTTGATATTTCCAGGTACTTACAGAATTTACTGTTTCCAGAGTGTCAGTGGTAATGATGACGTACATATTTATCTTGTGTTGCCATCTATGGAAAGACAGTGTAGACAGTTTTTAAGGTTCCATGCATCTACATAATGATTTTATCCAGCTTGAAGGCCTCTTAATGAACCTAAAAGAATGATTACCGATAGAATGAGTAACATCTGGTATTGTCAGATTTCACATTTGCCATGGCTGTGGTCTTAGTGGTTTTGACAGTTTCATGATGGCATTTCATTTCAGCTATTTCACACAAATTGAAGAATTACAATTAAAAGCCTTACAGCGCAAAAAAGTAAAACCTCTTAACCTACAAACTCTAATTCTCACATGTGATGCTTGTAATGATTTTCATATCTCATGTTTAAAGCTGTTCATTGCTGTTGTGAGTGGCAACTAATATGTGTTTAAATGTATATTTGTAAATGTACGATCATGCGCTTTGTCTAGCATCACTTCTTTACCCTTTGTAATGTCACTGAGAGCTGGACTGTTCTGAAAGTTATGGTCATTTCCAAGATCAGAGACAGTTGCTGTCTGGGCACCCTGTTCCAGTGTTACCACTTTAAGAGTAAGAAGTTTTTCTTAGGTTCAGATGGAATTTGTTGACATTCAATTTATGCCTATTTTCTGTTGTCCTCTCACTGAACACCACTAGGAAGTTTCCACCTTAGTAGTCTTTACTCTCCCTTCAGGCATTTAATAGGCACTGATAATACTTCTCCTCACCTTTTTTGTACCAAGCCTCCTCCAGGATGGACAGTTGCAACTCTCAGCCTCTTCAAAGACTTCAAATGCTCTTTGCAGGGTTGCAAAGGGTTGCTCTTTGAAACCCTTCACTGGACTCCCTAAGGGTATACTCATGTCTGTTCTACTGGGGAACTCAGAGCTGCTGGCGCTGTTTTTCTAAGGTAGCCCAAGATGTTGTTAGCTATGCTATATGGTTTAGAGACTTGTGGTAGCAATGGTAGTGGGAGGATGGTTGGACTAGATGATCTTGCAGGTCATTTCCAACCTTGCAATTCTATGATTTTATGATTCTGTGCCAGGATCATTTTCACTAATTGACTTATTGAGGTCTCATTTGAAATTTTGAGCGACCTTATATATACAGCCTAAAAAGAGTTTCCTGCTCTCTTCTAAATTGTGGAATTTCCTCTTTCCAAGTTGAAGCAGCTTGCCGCAAAATAAATTATGTTTCATGACGCTTTAGACTGTTGTCCAAAAGATCTGTCCAGTGAAACCGAAACGTTTGCCTGAAATGTCTCCTGCAAGATTGAGAAATATTTCAAAATTGAGCCATTTTTAGGTATAGGCTTATTTTGGTAATTGCTTTCCATTTAATTTGAAGTTCTGTCACAGATGGAAATGACTACACTGTTTGCATCACTCCTAAGAGGGAAGCAGGAATGTATTTACTGATACAGCGATTTAACAAAGTGGACAGTGACTTAAGAGGATTCAGAATGGTTGGATACACTTGGTATTAGCAACACAGGGTTAAACATGCAGGAGGCCGTTCTGTTGAATTACGAGCTTCTCTTTTGCTTTCTAGAGATCTTGAACTACAGAGGTCAGGAGCCTAAGTGCAGCTGAATCCACACCTTGTCCCAGGCTTGGTCAGTGGTTTTATGTCTGCAAGATTACATGTACACAATCAAAGATACAATCTTAGAAAAACTGGCCAAGTTTAATAGTCACTTGTCGAGTGTCTGCATCAGCAAGGCATCTCCACAGGTGTAAGGGATTCTCTACAGGAGTAACCTCAAGAGACGTCCCTACTCAAGGGGGATCCTGTAATGGAGAGCTCTGGGGGCTTTTGGGCTGCTCCGCTTTCGTGAGTAAGGTGCTAGACTCGTAGTATCTAGCACATGCCCATTTGTCCACAAGAATAAGATCTTGTATGTGATATTGAGGCTGAAGGAGGATGTTGGGAGCAGAGTGGGAGCACACTGTCATAACTTGATTACTAATTGTCACGATAGCTAGATAGATGTCTAGCTGGGACATATTTTACATCTGCTGCATTAGTTTTGAGGTAAAGACAGATTACCAGGTAAAGGAAAAGCCACACATGGAACTCCAGGAGAACAAGGAATCTGTTTGCTACTTCCACACTGGAAGGCAGATGTTCAGCCATTTCTAAACAAGCAGGGCTCATTTGCCTAACAGTTTCTTGATCAGACAAAAATCATGGCTCTATGTCCCCCATTTCTTCCTTCTTTTCTCCACCTTTTATTGCTGAGCACAGTGCCATGTAGTATGAAACATCCCTTTGGTCAACTGTCCTCATTCTGTGTCCCTCCAGCTCCTGTTGCACTACTAGCTCCTTGTTATCTTGGTATTGTGAGAAACAGAGAAGCACTTGGCTCTGTGCAGAGCTGCTCAGCAACTTCGGTGCGCTCTCTCTGCTGTCTTTGTCACAAAACCAAAGCATAGCATCATACAAGCCTCTGCAGAAAAATAAATGAACTCTGTCTATGCATGTTATAATGTGGATTGTTGCAAACTTTTTCCCTTGCTGTAAGTTTTCTTTACAGATTCATTTTTCCTTGTCCTGCTTCATTTTTAAACTAATTCTCTTATGTAAGAATGCTTTTAAAGATAGTATTATTTCAATATCTTGGAGACTTTCTTAAAATTCATCTGTTATGTGAGAAAGTTGGTAGTATATTTTACAGAAGTCCCTTGTTACAGTGGATGAAACTGATGATGGTTCATATTTTTCCATGCAGTACACTATATAATGTATCTGTGCTTTTCTTGCATTCATTTCCGTGTCGTTTTAGGAAGCAGTGTGGTCAGCTGCTGTAGGGTGGACAGAAAAATAAGTGCCTTAATATGGACAGGCCTTAGTTATGCATGTAGTTTTTTCACATGATTTGTGAGGTTTATGTATTATCCACGTGGTCTTAGGGAGGTATAAAAACAGAATAGGGCAACGGATTATTTACTTAAATCCTGTAATTACTATAATTGCATTGATAAACTCTGTTGTAGCAGTTACATTTTTAGGCTATTGCAGTATTCAAATGAATAAGATAAGTTTAACTGCAGTATTCCTTCTGAATAATCATCTAGTCTCAGTCTGAATTTGCTAACAATTTGAGTGTCCTCTATTTTCTGTGGCACTTCATTTTCGTTGTTAGTTATTGTAATTTTTGGGGCTGATTACTTATTAAAGTTGACCCAAAGAATGATAAAAGATGTATTAAAGGAAGTTCTTTGTCTATTGTTACTCATTTTAAATAATACTTGGAACGATTAAGAAATACTGGAAGATGAGGGAAGTGCTGGTGTGTCAGTGCTTGATAGAAGATAGGTCAATGAAGACAATAACAAATTAGACTGTCACAACTTGATTAAATGAGTGGAATATTAATGGAAAATTATATTGATAATTAAATGACAGAATAAACTTCATTCAGATTATGGGTTTGCTTTATTACAGTTACTGCTGCAGTATAATTTAATATTATGTAAGCTAACTACTTAAAATAAGTCCTGTTCAAACTTAAAGACTGTTCAGTGTAAGCTAAGTAGCTGCTTCATGAGGAACTTAGGAACTTTTCTTCCTTAGAAAGTTCAAATTAGAAGCAGTCTTCAGGAGTGGTGATCTTCAATAAATATTTATAAGAACTATCTAGCAAGTCAATAACTATCTTTGGGAAATAATGTTCAATCATAGTAAAATTTGATTTCAACTTGAAAGTGGTAAAATGATAAATAGTAAAGAATTTATTTGCTGTTATCCAGTTACGTGATAAATTATGTCCACAGTCAAAAAAAAAAAAAAAAAAAAAAAAAAAAAGCAAGTCAGATTTTCAGAACTGAAGCACAGAAATCCAGGGAAGCTGGATTCCACTGTTGGTCCTGTGGAGTTAGACAAGCAGAGAAAGACTTAATATAGAGAAACATAATTCCTAGTGACTGTCGGAGCCTAAAGCTTTACTAATTCAGACTGGAAACAAAGTACAAAAAACAGTAACCTTTGAAACTATCATAGAAAGTGGTGGGTTAATTTAAGAGCTAATAAAATTTAGATTGCATGCCTTTTTGTGCGATACTCTGTATTTAAATACAAGTGATTGGTCTTAGAATTGGTTAGCTGAGGGAAATACAAAGTCTCCCATTAACAGGAAATAATTCTAATCAGTTATATCATTCTATCTGGCCTGAAACTCAAAACCTCCCATGCAAAAACTAGAAATCTTTGGAGATGCTTTTTATTATATTAGGTGGCATCTGCAGTCTCCGCTTGTCTGCTGCTTCCATCAACACACACCTGAGTTTGGTAGTGCTTGGCTAATCTTTGCCAGCAGAGTCTGCGGCTACAGTAAGACAGTCCTCCTAGTAAAAGTTTATTCAAGCTGTTAGAAAATGTAATGTTTTCCACAAAATAAGCCAAGAACTTCATTGTTTTTGATTGGAATGATTGGTAAAGTTTTTTAGCTCTTGTTTGGAATGGCTACTGTTAGGACAGCGTGTTTAAACTTGAGGCTAACACAAATCATTTCTTACAGCTGCTCAACTTCACTGTGAATGTGCACAGGTGTAATTTCCAAGCAGCACCACAGGTTCGTAATGCCTGACTAGGATATACTCTACTAAAAGGAGCTAGAGAACCTTTTGGACAGCTGTCTGTACATGGCTAGAACTGTACCTCTGTGGCAATGAGGGCAAATTGACTAATCTCCTGTACCAGTAGGAGCATACCTCAGGTATACCTTGTTGCCAGCAGGAACAGGGCAGTGATTGTCCCCCTGTACTCAGCTCTGGTGACGCCGCACCTCGAGTGCTGTGTCCAGTTTTGGGCCCCTCACTGCAAGAAAGACATTGAGGCCCTGGAGCGGGTTCAAAGAAGGGCAGCAAAGCTGGTGAGGGGTCTGGAGCACAGGGCTTATGAGGAGCGGCTGAAGGAGCTGGGAATGTTCAGCCTGGAGAAGAGGAGGCTCAGGGGAGACCTCATTGCACTTCATAACTACCTGAAGGGAGCTTGTAGTGAGCTGGGGGTCGGCCTCTTCTCTTGTGTAACTGGTGATAGGACCAGGGGGAATAGTTTCAAGCTGCGCCAGGGGAGATTTAGGCTGGACATTAGGAAATACTACTTCTCTGTAAGAGTGGTCAGGCAGTGGAATGGGCTGCCCAGGGAGGTGGTGGAGTCACCGACCCTGGGGGTGTTCAAGGAGTGATTGGATTTTGTGTTGAGGGATATGGGTTAGTGAGAACTATTGGTGATAGTGGATGGTTGGACTGGATGGTCTTGTAGGTCTTTTCCAATCTTGATGATTCTGTGCTTCATCTTGTTTGTCTCCTCAGTTCAAGACAGATGTGAAATTGTAGATATAGCAGGTAGCCTCCAGGATGATTAGAGAACTTGGCATTTGAAGAATGGTTCAAGGATGTTCAGCAGAGAGAAGAGTTGGAATGATGTCCTTAGTCATCCAATTTCTAGAAGGTATTTATGGTGAAGAAGTTATCTTTTTAAGTTTCTTTTTCATAAGGATGTATGGTGAGACAGGAAACTTCATCTGGATGTAAGGACAAGAAAATCTATTGGAAATATTTAAGATTAGAATAAGTTCTGCAGAGGAACAGTGGAGTCTCCCTTACTGGAAATAGCGAAGGCTTATCTTGGCATTATGCTGGATTACCTGATGAATAGGCCATGCTTGTGACAGAAGGTTGTTGCAGATGATTTCTAGAGATCTTTTCCAAACCACTCTGCTCCATGATGCCATGATTGACTCTGGGCAGATACAGAAAGCTTGGAGGCAAGGCAATAGCAGGGCTATCTAAAGAAGTCTGATTGTACTTACTAAAGTAGGCAATTAGTAGAATATTTTTCCACATTTTTCTGAAGTTTATACAAGATGCATGTCTACTTGCCTTGCTTTATCTTGGTCCTTTTTGTTATTTTGTAGTAGAAAGCGAAAGAAAGCTGCTGATCAGAATTTTAAGATGAAGTTGTTCTTAAATTATGGACTAAATGAATGATATGTTTATATTATTCATATCATTTATTTATAATGTAATGTGGTGCTGGTAAGTGATAATCCCACAGAACCAAATTTGTAGACTTCATGTGTTTCACAGGGCTATTTGCTTTGCATGATAGGTGGTTGAAATGAAGCAGTACTCCTCTGTTCAGTTGGCCAGAAAATATATGCTGCTTCTAAGGTTGAGGAGCAGACAAAGAAATATGAGGTACAATATTACTAAAGCTGAGAAAAATGCCAAAAAGGGGAGAAATCTCTTGTGGTGTAAGAAATGGTGGGCAGAGCCGTAGGGTAGATCCACTGAGGCAGACAGTGCTGCAAAGTAGAGGTATATACGCTGTGAGAATCTGGGGTGTCTGATACCAAGGCAGCGGGTTTTGATGATAAAATGACGTCTTCAGTAGCCTCACATGCTTATTTCTTTTGTGTATGATTTAATTTGGAATAGCTTCCTTTGGTCTTAGATACTGCTGTATTTTTGTTAGAAGCAGAATAGTCTGGGTGATGTTAATTCTCTGCATGTGCACCTTTTGGGAGGAGATAAAGAGGTGTGTCCCAGAAAGCTGGAGGCACCCCTTACTCTTTCCTAGGCTCTTTTTGCGCTCCCTCTCAGCTGAGAGTCTTCACGAGGATTAAAAATACTTTGCTGTGTGCTAGGATCTGGGCTAACAGCCTGTGTTCAATGGATCTTCAGCTACTTTGTCATTTGTCTTTTCAAGAGTCTTCAATTAATGGCACGTAGCTCTTTTGAAAGTCAAACTATTAAGAGCAGAGTTAGGGACGGGGAGAAAAAGTTAAAGTACTAGATACATACATATCTAGGCAGCTTTTGATGGTAGCCAAAGCAGAAATGATTTCCCGGGAATTTTCTAGTCTCTCCCTCTTTGTCTGTAGTGGTCCTGCAAATTACTTTGGTGTCTCTCCTAAGAGAAGGCTCTTTTAATAGTCTTAGAGTTTTTCTGTTTTTAGAGGCCTTTTTCCCTTCCCAGCTGACCCATGGGATTGCTTGAGAGAAGCTGACATTAAAAAAAAAGATTAAAAATTCTGGCTTTGTCCTCTAACTACTTAGTATGTACAGAGATGAGGCTGTTGAGAGTCAGTATTCTCCACCCCATCTTTCAAGCCAGAATTCTGTTAAAACCAGCAGTCTAAGGCAATCATCTTAAAAATTCATCCAAGACAGTTTTCTTTTTTATAAACTGTCACAGGGCAATTATGAAGTAATATTGTGCCAATATTACTTATCCTTGCAATGTACACTGTGAGAAAATATGATTCTGTAATTAAAAGACCATTTCGCACACAACTGTTTGCCAAATTTGTGTTTCTTCAACATTTCTATTTGTCCCCATTGCTTGATATGTAGTCCTGTGTACTGTGGAACAACACAATGCAAATCTTATACTGCATATAACATTACTATGTATTACACGGATTTTTTTTGAGGCTTTAATTGCAGAGCAGTAGTTCTTCATCAACACAGATTCCTTGAATTTTCCCTATCATCTATTGTGTGTAGAGGATTCTCGGTGGCATTTTTGTGGTAGATGATAGTAGAAGAGGGATCATGAAATTGTTACCCTTCTCAGTGGCAAAGACTCACCTGGTATGCTGAGCTTGAAAAAAGTAGGGAAGATTCTTCAAAGTTTTAAAACTGGAATCTTGCAATCCCTGGTTCTGAGCATTGAAGCGGATTGAACGCCCAGAAAATGAAAGAAGTACAGGAAGAAATTATCTGAGAACATTTTGTTTGAATGCAATTGAGTCGTGTAAGAGCACATTCTTTCCTTCAGCAGAATTATCCTAGGCACCATTCTTGTGTCTCTGCTGCAGGATTGCTTTTTCTGTCTCCAAAATTACTTGCATGATTCAGTAGACACTACCCATCTGCCTCTTCCAAAGAAATGGGGTTTTCTACACACTTAAAATATATGGAAGATCAGTGCTTTAGAGAGTACCATGTTAAGCATTTGATGTTGCTGCTGCAGAAAATTCTTAGATGCTCATTTTGAACCTTTTGCTGGTTAACGATAAGACCATCATGTAAGTCTCTCAGAGGCTATGTTGAGGCTGTGCTTCCTGTTTTTGTATCCTTTTAACATGTTTATTTGATCTACAGGCATATGGTTATGGAAGTCGTTTTCAACATTTCAAGAATGTTAAACTAGAATAATTAGAATTTCAGCCCATGAAGCCATGTTGCTTGACATGATAGGTGCATTAATGCATATAGCTCATAGTAAAACGCCTACTAAGCTTAAGGGGTAAATAACATTAGAAGGTAGATCGTGTGGAAATAAATCAAACTCTAGTGGCAGCTGCAGTCTTGTACTTTATCAGCAAATCCCACCACCATTTGTTAGAATGTGAAGATATACCAAGATTCAGGGATTGGGATTCTTGCCAATTTATTTGTACTCCAGTGGTAAAAGATCCTGCTCTTCTAACATTTATTTCTCTCCTCCTGTGCGTCTTCCCTCTGGTTTTCTGCAACTGTACAGAGTGTGCTCTAGGCAAATAGGTAAATTTTCTGGAAATTCTGATAAGTCTTAATAAGTCTGTAATAAATGTGTGCAAAAAGCAAGTTTTATTTGTGCAGATCTGGGCAGGCTCTAAGGGGAGAAGGAAGAGGCGCACACTGCATGCTAAACTGATCCTCTGGCAAAGTTTCTGATCTCTGCAACATGGAGATGCCATAGCTGCTCATTAACAGCAAAACTGAGTAAAAGATACTGCTTCTGAACCTTCTTCATATGCAAGATGTTGACATTTTAGCTGAACCTACTCAAAACCATTTAGTCTAAAGCAGATTGGAAATAATTGTCCTTCAGAGCTAAAGTGTGGGAAACGTGTAAGAAAATAAGATCTTTATAAGTAGAAGAAAGTGAAGTATAACATTAATTGAAGCAATGTTATTGATGTTGAATGTCATGTCCTATAAGCAGGGATAAAATAGAATTAGACAAACAAAAAACCAACTACAGATTACAAAGTGTATTTTGTGCTTTTTCTGAGCCTGTACAGAGAAAGAAATAAGAACCCAGCTGTCATCCAAATATCTATTTCAAGTAAAACTGGGTTCAGCAGGAACACTGCACTAGTCTAATCCCTACTCGTCCTTTCCTTAAAATGTCGGTTTACAAAAAGCAAGGCTAATTCAGCTGTCTTCTAATAAACCACTGTAACCAGGCATTCTGGTAACTCATATTCAGATAAACTATATGGATTTTTGCTTCCTGATAGTGCCAGTGTTTTCTTCTGTGGTGCACTTGTAATGGGTTAGCATTGCAATTATTTATGTCCTTTACATGGAATATTTGTACCACAAAACATTGACTTTATTTCAACTATCGCTAATGTAGAGGGCAAAATCTTATACAAAGTTTTAGGTTTTTTGTTTGTTGTTTGTTTGTTTTGTGGGTTTTGTTTTGGTTTGGTTTTTGCTGCATTTCTAGCTGGGAAAAAAAAAAAAAAGTGTCTAAAAATCTATTTATCTGCATTTGTTTCAGAGTCAGAATACAGTAGAACATATACTTTGATACTGCTCGTTTTCAAATCAAGCACTGTCAAGATCCAGGTTTCTGGTACTACTTCACTAAAAAGATTATGAAATACGTGTACATATTACCATAATGTGCAAAAGTCTGTTTTGTTTTTGAAACTCAGTGATCATTTGTGAATCCACCAGTTGTATTAATAGGAGTCTAGTGAAAATGCTTCCTGTCTCATGCGAAGCCAAAATATTTATGATGCCAAATGATATTCAGTATTGCTAGACATTGAGGTTGAAGAATATGTGTAATATATTTTCTGATAGATCACTGAAGTTTGATTGCAAAGGCAAGACACTTGGAAAATAATGTAAGTTCTCATGGAAACAATAACTGTTGTCTTTAGGTCATGTGCTTGTCTTAGCTACTGGAACAAACAAATAGAAGATGTTTTATAAAGGGATCATCTAATTAGCTGCACTGAGTAAGTATTCAGGGAGCTCTGTAATGTTTCCACTGTTTGTTTCTGGACCATCAGACTCCAACTCATTCAACATCTATTTGTGAAAGAAAGGAAATCCAGCCCTCTCATCCAATTTCTTCTGTTTGTCATTTAAACTAATATCAGTGAGTGTTTCAATTGAATTTTTGCAAACAATACATAAAATTCTGTGTGCTTGTTTCATCCTCATTTTAATATCAAGTCCTCCCTCCAGTGGCTGCTGTAACAGTTTTTTTTTACTTTGACAAAAAGAACTAGAAATTCTATTCCAAAGTTAAATTGAGGTTTACTTATTTATAATTGGTGCTTCTAAATTTAATAGTGAGCCTGTAAGTTATCTGGTCTTTCCTTAGTGACCAGATTTCCATAGGTTACCAGGTATATATTGGAAGAACAAAAATGGCTGAAATTCTTTGTCACTGCATTGATTTTTCAGAGTAATTAGTGGGGATTATTTTATGAAGGTGAATCTGTGTGGATAAATTCTGTATTACTTAAGCTGGTGAATAACATGTTTTTAAACACTTGTTTGTGACTTGTGGCTGCATTAACTGAACTATATTCAATTATGAATTTTCAGATGTCCTGTAAGGAGGACTACCGAAGGATAACTTTCACCTGACTTATCACAAATCAGTGTCACTGTCACTTTCTGGCAATTTCAGTAAATGTAATTGGAGTGATTTTGTTTGTTTTCTGATGTGATTAACTGGAATGTATATGTTTTTATGCTGCAAATATACAGACTGATGATGGGCAAGATATTCTATCTGATCATCTTGTCAGTGAACTACTTGGAAGCATCTGAGAAACATAGTTCAAAAAATCCATGCATGCTAATCAATGTCAAGCCATTTTAATATTTATATTGAATATGTTATATGTCAGAAAATAGAAAAAAAAAAAAAAAGCTGTGGCTTTCCTGTCCTTTTTATTCATTACTTGTGTTGTCACTGCTAGCATGATAAAGTGTTAGCTACAAGATGGCCATTTTAACTTAATCGGGTAGAGTTGTACCATTTTATTTTATTGTTTTTAAAGTGCATAGTCGAAGTAGAAGTTTCCTGGTAGAATTATGTTTATAAGAGACTTGGACAGTGCATTCTCATTTCACAGCAGCTTTGTTGGAACCACCAAGCAAGGCATCAAAGTCTAACCTCGGCCAGACTTTTAGAATAGATTGTTAAACTGTCTTGAACAGCAACTTAAAAAAAAAAAAAAATCTCCTTAGTTAATAACTATCAGCTTCTTATGTTATTTTATTCCTTAATCTACAAGAAAATGTTTTGGGTAATATTTCTCTAGTTTAATGTAATAATTTCTGTGAAGAAAAGACACTTTCATCCTCTGCTACTCTGTCCTTACCAAGTTTTTGTTGTTGTTTTTTTGTTTTTGTTTTTCTCTGCTATTCTTACAATGAACTACTTAAAAAACATTTTGGAATTCTTTATGGTTGCAACTCTCAGGGAGTCATTAGAACAGTGGGTAAATCGTATTGCTTTTTGTTTAAAAGTTGCAGGTTGCTGCAGGGATGCAGTTCATGCAGGTTCGCCCATGATGAAGTACAGATTGTGGAAAAGAGTTAAACAAATTGTTCATGACTGACAGATGAAACAACTAAAAGGATGAAGGAAAAAAGAACTCAATGCATAGAAGTCTTTTTATTGAAAAGGGAGAAGCAATGGTTGTGATTTGGTGGTTTGCTCCCTTGGTGTCAGATTCAAGATGAAAGGGATTGCAGATTTGAATGTCTGGGTTGCCTTCTGTGCATTAGGAAAAAATTTAGACGCCCATTTTGTGTGGATACTGACACCTAGTCTGTACCTGGACATTTACTGGATAAATTTCAGTGGAGATAATGGTTTTGAGCTATATACTCCTTATTATAATTTTAGTAAAAACTGAAAGCTATAAGATACAGCACGAATAATTAAATCTAAGTAATTGAAGTAGAAAAATCTGCAGAGATTTTGGAAGTTCTGTTAATTATGTTTGGTTTTGTTTGTATTTTCTACTGTGGCCTTTCAAGTGTTGTGCTTCTCCAAAAAGCTAATCATTTACTGATCTTGTTTTAAATTTGCAATGAATTACTGTTGAATAAATCAACGTCCCTTCAGTATTAGGGCGAAGTTGTTATTTATTCTTGTGAATTTGAATCTTTGACCCCACGTGATAGAGGAGTTTGTGTTACACTACATTGTGAAACTTCTAAATCTGTGATAGTGTGATGACACTCTACTTTGTCCAGTATACATTTTGAAGAAGAGGAAAAAGTCTATTTAAATTTTACTCCATATGCTGGTTCTTATACTCAGGGAAGCTTTGTTTTTGAAACGAGTCCTGTTTTATGTGCAGTTCTGTTTATATATGTGTTAAGAAATAAGATCCCTTAAAGTCAAATTTGTTAATGTTTAACTTGTTGGTTTTCAGATTGTCATTTGAAGATAGATGCACTTATATTTTAGTATTTTAAATCTGCTGACAGCTTGGGTAGTGATGGCTCAACTCCAGCAAGGAGTCCCTGATGAAAAAGAAAAGACTACTGCATTAAAGGGTATGAATACTTTTGCCTTCTTTTCACGTATACAGAGTTTTCAGAAACAGTTATTAATATTAAGGAATGGAAAGTACTTTGATCTTGCTGTGGGTTAGAATCTCGAAATTGCAGTACTGGACGAGACGATTAGACTGTGTGTGTAACGTCCATTTTCAATAGTTTTATAAGATTATTTAAAAATAATGGTCTGTGGTAAGCAGTAGCAGAGTAAGAAATCCATTAATTTTATAATTTTCATAATTATCCTTTGGTACTTTTGTGATCTTATTTTCTGGAAGGTATAATTTAATTTTTGTGCCACTTATGTTTTAGAATTAACTATCCATATTACAGCTTTTAAAAATCCCTTTAACTGTGGTATGTTAGCAGGGAAACCATTTTCAGGACATTTATATCTGTACTGATTTTAAAGAATTTTCTTTGTATTTTATGTTTAGGAACAAAAATCACACAATCTAAGTGATTTATGTAGTAGATTTCATAAGGGGAAGAATAAATGCAATAGATGACATTTTTAGAGAATAGACTTGCACAAATATGTTATTAGAAATATATCTTCTGTTATACAGTGATAGAAGATAGCGTTTCTTAATTTAGAATTGTGTATTTGAGAAAGGCTTGGTGACAACCTGTGTGTTACTTATTCAAATCTGTACTAATTTTGTTGAACGTATGCTCAGGAAATTTTACTTAATGTTTGGAAAAGTAAAACCTCAATTTTAAACTTGACGTTAATTTGATTGTCTATTAAGGATTATTACACAAGAATCAGAGTCAGGGAGTGGCTTAGATTGGAGGAGACGTTAAGGATAATCTAGTTCCAACTCCCTGCTGTGGGCAGGAGTGACAGCTGCTTTATCTGGCTGCCCAGGATCCCATCCAGCTAGGTGTGGAACATCTCCAAGGATAGGGCATCTACAGTTTCTCTGGGCAGCCAATGCCACACCACCTTTTGAGTAAAAAAAAATGCCTCCTAACATCTAAATCCCATCTCTTTTAGTTTAAAGCTATTCCCCTTAAGTGCCTTAAGAAATGACTAATAATTAAAAATTTAAACTTAGTAGGATGTGTGATTTTCTTCATGTGACCTGGTGAACTCCTACTAAGCTATAGAAAGAAGGACTCCTGCAAATCACTCAAATCTGAGCTCTGTTGAACCAGACTGTAATTGAATTTGAGAGTGAAAGAACGATTGATCAGATCTTGAAAGAATCTAAGAATTTGCTAGCACACTTTTAGCTAGTTGTGAGAGGAAAAATGACACAGGAAAGTGAGTGGTTCAGTGTTTGGACCACTGGCCAATTGAAGTCTTCCTGTGAGGCTCAGATTGTAGATGTAAATCAAGAGCTGCTTTAAATACAGAAGATATGCTTCATGTATGTCATTTACAAGGGCTGCTCTGAAAGTAATGCCTCCTAGTTTATTATGTTGACCATGATGTCAGAGGTGAATGTTGGTGGTATGATAGTAGTGATTGAACCTTCCTATTGATATTGCTTTACATGTTGTTGCCATGTGACAGATGGCAGCAGACAGGCAGTGTAGTAAAACGGTGTCTGGCTTTGAAGGGCTTATGGAGCAAAGGAGTGTCACTGAATTGCTCCATGCTGAAAAAATGGCACTCACTGGCATTCATTAACATTTGCTGAATGCTGATGGAGTCCAAGTTGTGGATGTGAGCACAATGAGGTGCTGGATTGTGTGTTTCAGCAGCAGAACAATGACATGAAAGATGAGCAGAGTTTCTGTTGGCCACACACAACTGCCACACTGTGAAATGAAGCTTGATAGCTCATCTGCACAAGTCAGTGGACTATAAGCAAGGAACTTTGTACAGAGCTGAGTATTGGCTGCAGTTCATTGTAAGCAATGGAATATTGCAAAGTTTGCACAATGTGCATCCTAGGAATGCTCACACAAGAGCAGAAAGGACAAAGTTTGTCAGTACCTATTGAACCCAGATCATAGGATCATAGAATGGCCTGGGTTGAAAAGGACCTCCAGAATCATCTAGTTTCAATCCCCCTGCTGCAGAGTCTCCAGCCACTAGACCAGGCTGACCAGAGCCATATCCAGCCTGGGGATGAAGGAATCCACATGAGACTGAAAGTGACAGGTTCCTGGAACACATCATTACCAGTGTCAAGATGCAACACTAAAATAAAGGCTTGAACTTCCAGAATCATACCTGAGAAGAAGACAACCATTCTCTTCCAATATGACCATGTAAGGCCCTGTACCAGTTTGAAGACTGTAGAGCACATCATCAATTTTGGCTGGACTGACCCACCACACCTACTGTATAGGACAAATAGGCACCTTCTGACTTCCAACTGTTTGGGGCATTGAAAGATGGACTGCATGGGCAACATTTTCCTGTCAGTGACGCCACTGTATCAGCTGTGAAACAGTGAGTCAACTTCACTGGAATAGATTTTTGAGTGGGGCTTGCAGGCTCTTGTCCATTACTGGCAAAAATGCATAGTTGCTGGTGATGACTATGTTGAAAAATGTGTTTTGTAGCTGAGAATTTGGTCTTATCAAATAGTGTTATTGTGCTCTTTGTATCTATTGTAGCGTCTGTGGAAATAAATAGGAGGCATTACTTTTCAGAGCAACCTATATTACACTGGTTTTGGTACTCAAGAGGTGAGTTCTTTACATATGGTAACTGACACTTTGTAAACATGTTTCCAATCAAGAAGACATGAAAATTCTGGTGCATTTAAATTGTACAGGTGTGTCTGGAGTCTCTTCCCTAAGAACAGATAAAGTGCTACTGACTATTTTGGTTATCTTCACACTGTGAAAATACAGGAAGAAAGGGAGTGCTTTTTGTGCCCTGTAGCAAAAAAAAAAAAAAAAACTATTCGACTAAGTTACTGTTTTTTTTCTTCTTTATCATTTTGTTATTTGGTTGAGAACCAGAGTGACTTGCTAAGAACTTTCAAAGGACAATCCAGAAGAACCAGCTGAAGATTAATTATGTAAATGGAATGTCGAGGACTTCCTGTCCCATGGTAGATTTGATGAAACAGATTTGCTGAAAAAGTGAGCTGTGGTTTTTAAAAGCCGCATTTAGAAATCTCCTAGACAACCTCCAATTACTGTATAGCTATTTAGATACCACAGTGATGCTTAGGCACCACAATATGAGTTTGAGAGATTTTAGAGTTACAAGGATTCTCCAGCTTTACCCAGTGAAATAACTTAGGGAGGGAGGAGTTGGAAACAGTTGTATGGAGGCTGGAATGAATGTCAGATCAGCTGAAGACAGTTCCTTGGTTTGTTCACTTAGAATTCAGTTTTCATAGAATCATAGAAAGGCTTGAGTTGAAAGGGACATTGAAGCCCCCCCAGTTCCAGCACCTGTGCTGTGGGCAGGGCTGCCCCCCACCAGCTCAGCTGCCCAGGGCCCCATCCAACCTGGCCTTCAGTGCCTCCAGAGATGGGGCACCACAGCTTCTCTGGGCAGCTGTGCCAGAGCCTCACCACCTTCTGAGTGAAAATTCTTCTAATGTTTAATTTAAATCTCCCCACTTTCATTTGATAGCTATTCTTCCCTGTCCTGTCATAATCAGATCTCACTAAAAGTTATTCCTCCTCCTGCTTATAAGCTCACCTTCAGTACTGAAGGCCACAGTGAGTTCTCCCTGGAGCTTTCTCCAGACTGAACAAACCCAACTTCCTTAACCTATCATTATAGGAGAGGTGGTCCAGCCCTCTGATCATCCTTGTGGCCCTCCTTTGGACCCACTCTTAATACCTTTACATTATTCTTGTGCTAGAGGCCCTAGGCCTGGACTCAGTACTGCAGATAGAATCTCATAAGAGCAGAGCAGAGGGGGACACATCCCTTGCCCTGTGTGTCAATGCTAGGCTTAGATAATGGGGGTGACTTACAAGATCGTTACTGGCTGCAAGACTAATAAAAAAATAGTCATACAGAGCCTACTTAATTATTTGGAGTTATTAAGAGATATAAGGGTGGTTAATGTCAAACAAAGCAAGTTTAAAGAAATGAGCCTTTCAAAACAGTTGTATTTTCTTTGAGATACGAATTTAGATGGTAAAGGTAATAAATGTACTTAGAATTTTTAAGGCATTTCACTGATAATATTTGAAATTATATTCATAATAGTACAAAATCAGTGTAGCACGTCTGAACTGAATATTTACATGGTTTTCAAAATCATGTATGGAAAAGTAGGGAAATACTTTTCAGTGAAACCTTGCTCAATTATTTTGTGCTGATATTTTATTAATCATCGTATTTTAATGATCAGAAAGTATGTTAAAAGGATAATATTTGTGTACATGATGAGCAGTGAGATGATAGTACACCACTATTTTTATGCATTCATATCTTAGAAGTAAGCAAAAGATGTTCCTGTATTGCTGCTGGTTAATTCTAAATCCTTAAATATAGAGTTGAAGTATGCAGGTTGGCTTTATTTTAGTGTTCTTTTATTAATGAATACAGACTGTATCAGGATACATCATCTTAGAAAACAAAGAATCTGAAAGGAATGTACATATTGTGGCTTGCTATTAAATTGATGATTATTTTCTTTGCCTTGGGAATTATTAAAGGATCGTGGTCAAGAGAAGGATTCAGACTGCACAGTCTGTTGGGGAATGAAAAGGAGGGGTAACAAGTGTTATAATTGCAGCTTGTAGATGGCTGTGAGACAGCGTGCATTTGATAATATGAGCTCTTCAAGCAGGGGTATCAATGCCATGATACTGAAACTGGATGAATTAATGGTAAAAATGTGATGCATACTAGAAACCAGAGACAGATTTCTAACATTAAGTGTAACAAATCATTGAAACAAATTGTTGTGTCTTTGATGGTGTCTGTTTCTGGACATTTTTTGCTCAACATTAGAGATAGACAGGTAAATAAATAAATAAATTTGCTGTAGAGGAGGCAGAGGTATTGAAGCTGGAGGAAAATTTCCAATAATTAAGTTATATGTTTAGTATTGTGTAGGTTGTCCTTCTGTCTTTAAGAACTGGTAATCTTAATAAACTGATTTTTTTCAGCGATTATAACTAAATAAAGAAGACATAGCATGTATAATGTAATTTTTCTTTTCCTTTTTTAGATTTATTGTCTAGAATAGACTTGGATGAACTGATGAAAAAAGATGAGCCACCACTTGAATTTCCTGATACTCTGGAAGGATTTGAGTACACTTTTAATGAAAGTAAGTCATATATGCTATCCTTAAAATTATGTTGAGAGGTTATCAGCAGTTTAATTATACATTATAAATCATTACTAGAACTCTACAGTTTTCTTTTAAGAGTAAAATTTTAAGCTGTAGGATAACAGCCTTGTAAATCTACCTAAGTAATATATATATTTTTTTTATTTCATGAAACTACCATCAAATCTCTCAATTTCTACAATACTGTACAATACATATATTTATAGTGACTGGCAAATGAGCAGTGTGGTAGGCTGGCTCTTCTGTAGGTCATAGTTTTTAATAGATTATTACATTACAGATAATTTCTGTGACTGAAAGTCAGATTAGCTGGCTGAATCTATATGTTAAATGAGCAGTAATATTTATGATTTCCAGTGCATACATTTTAAAATCCAGCTGAGAGATAAGCCACTGAGCTAAAGTAATACCAGACTTCAGGAAGAGGGCTCTTTCAAGATTGTTTGAAACCTGTAGGACAAATGGGGACATTTACAATTCTACTTCTTTGCAGTGTCTGTTCTGTGAACAGAGGAACTTTAGTTTCTAAATCTGCCTGTCTTACATCTTCCACTTTTAAAGGAAAAAAGAGCTTTCCTTTAAATGATAGTCATTTATGCAACACTTAGCTTTTTAATACCCTGATGGCTTTCACAGGAAGGTACTTAGAGACTAAAAGTGTCATGAAAGTGATGCTCTGTCTTTGATGGGAGGGGTTCAGCTCTGTCACTTTTCAGCTCCTTATTTTTAGATCTGCACAGTGTCTACTGTCTTCCTTACTGACTTCAGAGTTAATGGTTCATATATGGTTGATAAAAAGAGCTGAAATTTGAATTTTGGTGAATGATGTTCTAAAATAATGTTACTGAATATTCCATCACTAACTTTACAGGATGAGTGATTTCCAGAGAATGTAGCAGACACTGTTATGTACACTGCTGGTCAGTATGGTGAAAAAGATCTCTCTTTTGCTTTTATACAAGTGATAAACATGTTTGGTCTTATACTTTTTAATTATAAACATGTTTTGGTTTTTTTTTTGTGATGGGAAAAATAGAGATGATGTTTATGAGATTGAGAGGATCTTGAGAGGACAAGAGTACCAGAAAGACAAATAAATAAATAAATAAATATTCCAGCTTACTTATGGAGAGCACTATTTCATTTAGAATTGAACAGTATAATTGAAAAGTAACGAGCTGAAAATGAACAGCTGAGTGATGAGTCACAATGAAAATATAAAAATATTTTATATGTATATATAAAATGAAATATTTTATATAATATATAAAAATAAAAATATGAATACCCAAGACAGGGATGTGACATTGGGTAGAAATATTTCCTTGGAGACTAGTGCATGGAAAATGAACTGGAGATCAGGTAAGACAGATTTGAAAAAAATGCCACATAAACAGACTTATAGGCAGAAATCTTAAGAGGTATTAGCCCTTAAATACATCATTTAAAACACCAGGAATCAACATTCAAAAGTTTTGAAAATGTATGAACTGATTTAGCAGTTTAAAAATATTTAGTTGTTAAATCTTATTTTTGTTGCATAGACATTTCAGCTTTCTAGCATATACTTGCTTTTTTTTTAAAAAAAAAAAAAAACATTTCTCTGATTCTCTGCAATTTTATGATGCTCTGAGATAACTTGAGGTTTTTTCTAATCAGCTGAAATACTGCTTGTAAGATAACATTTCTGCAGCTTGTTTCCTGATTGGCTGCCATTTTATTCCTGTTATTTCAACCCAGTCGAAGTCTTTATTTGTGGTCAGATGTGCTACTGAATTTTTTCTATAAAGAAGGACAATTGCAGAAAGTTACACTGGAATGTGCAATTTCGAAGTGATTTTGCTGTGGGTGAGGATTCTGCTTTGTTCTAGTGTTATGATTTCAGTGTATTCTAACAAAGATTTCCTACTTGTCGGTACTGTGTCAGGAATACAGATCCTCACCTTAAATGTGGACAAGGGCGTTTTTTTTTGTTGTTTTTTGAGTTTTTTTCAGATTAACAGAAATGTTTTATGGCCACATACTTTAGCACAGGAGGTTCCACACTAGTATGCAAAGGAACTTCTTCGCAGTGAGGGTGATGGAGCACTGGAACAGGCTGCCCAGGGAGATTGTGGATTCTCTGTCTCTGGAGATACTGAACATCCACCTGCGCACCTACCTGTGCAGCCTGCTGTAGGGGCCTGCTTTGCAGGGGGGTTGGTCCCCATGATCATTAGGGTCCCTTTAAACTCCGACAATGTTGTGGTTCAGTGATATGTTAATTTTGAAAATAAGTGTTTCTTTCCAGTCATTAGTCCAATTTGTTCTCACACTTCTTTCGAAAATATGACTGGTTTTGAGGTAGGCTGTTTGTAGCTACAATTTGATCACCTAGCTGATGTAGCTGACCAGTATTTGATCTGTAAATGTTTATATTTCACTCCTCATCCATAGCAGGTTGAGTCTTAATATTTCTTACAAAACACTGTGACACTTGATACCTGCATGTAATTTCACTGTCATCACTTGTATTTAGCTAAATAAACAATACTATATATCTTTGGATTGGATTCTACGAATACATAGGCAGGAGGAGACTGGACAAGGAAGGTGTTCCCCCTCTGATGAAAGGTAATGGGGAGCTGGCTTCCTCAGACATACCAAAAAAACCCAGAAGGAATTCATAATATCCAGATTTTTAAATATGAGACTTCTGAAATTGTCAGCAGTGTAGTGTATTTTATTTTTAGTGAAGAAGTACTCTAAAATGTAGTGATATTGTTTCTTTTTCAGAAGGGCAGTTAAGACATGCAAAAACTGGGGAACCATTTGTATTTAACTATCGTGAAGATTTGCATAGATGGAACCAGAAGCGCTATGAAGCTCTTGGAGAGGTATGTAAACTGCATATGTGTGTAAAATGCAGTGTATCTGCATGTATGCATATAAGTATTAGTGTACTTTGTTTTTATTGTTTTTCTCTATAGAATGATGCTTTTAATTATAATATTTTAAGAAATATCTAGTGAGGATGCAGTCATTTAACAAAAGCTATTTCAGAATTAGTTGCCTGCTAATGCAACGGTAGTATTCGCTTTTACTGTGTGGCTTAAGATGCAAGTTAGAGTACAGTTTGACTTCAGTATGTGTTCAATCTAGAACATCAGTGTGATTAAGCAAATCAGAAAATATTATGTTATGCTGTTATTTATCTTTCTTCTCCTTCAGGTGAACCAGTGGGTGCAAAACTGGTGCACTGTCATTTCTAGCTAAGGATGAATTGGTTGGTCTTCTCTCATTTCTAGGAGATACTGAAAGCCTCTAGATGAAGTAGAGTGTTGAAGCTTGATTAATTAACAAAATATGTGGCTATTTACTAGATATTTTGATGCCACTAGCATTTCCTTGGGCTTTCTGTAGAGGTGGTGTGGGTGTACTAGACATAAAAACAACAGAGCATATACAGTTACTCTTCAGTGTGAAAATGATTCCAGTTTCTACCAATTCATTTGGTAATGTTTTAGGAGTTTTAATACCAGTTTGAGAAGAACAGATGAAATTGTCAGTTCTCAGACAGTGCAAAACAGTGTGTTGAACAGTCATAACCTCTAAGCCCAATGGAAAGAACAGTTTCAGCTGTCCTCTAAAGCTAGTATTGCTACTTACATTGAAGCCTAAGGGAAGGGGGTGTGCAGTTCTGCGCCCGAAACCACCAAAATTGAGTATTTTTCTAAGAAGGGCTGTATAATGTTGCCATGGAAACATGGCATGTCATTCATAATCTTCCTGTGCCTCATGACTTATCTGCTTTCATTAGTGTAACAGTTTTAGTAAGGATTAAACTCATGTATTGCTGAATGTATTAGATTTTTTGTCTTCCGCACTTCCTTAGTTACTGAAGAGTTAAGGTTTTACTTGGCATGCATCTGAGCACCATACATCTGTTCACTCGCTTTCCCTCCAAGTGGAATGATGGAGAGAAGTGGAAACAGTTAACAATTGTGGCCTTCCATGTGATGTTATGTGGTATGGAATAACACCTTGCTTAATTCAGGCCACAGTGGCCAGTTTCATCTTCTTATGTAGGGCTCCATGCAGCAGCCTTCCACCTCTGACACTTTCCTGCAATATGACAGGAACCTGAATTGAACAAGGCATGTTGCTTACTATTCTCTGGAATTTCCTCTATATCCCCAATTCAAAAAACCATAGGAGTCAACCTTGACTCTCTACTGCTGCTTTCTGTCGTAGGCGTCAACTGGGGCCATTCTTGCCAGATGTAAACAATGTTTTTTACATCTTGTCCTGGCCCGACTGGCCCAAAACCTACTTCATGAACTGTCTCTGAAAAGGCTGTGCTAGGACTTGCAAGGAAAAGAGGAAAGTATACAGGAAGTGGTAGCAGGGCTGTGTAGTCTGGGAGGAATACAGGGCTGTTGTCTGTGTGTATAGAGATAGGATTAGGAAAGCCAAGGCACAGATGGAGCTGAACTTGGCAAGGGATGTGAAAGATAACATGAAGGGGTTCTACAGATATATAGGCAGGAGATTGGCCAAGGAGAATGTTCCCCCTCTGATGAAAGGTAATGGGGAGCTGGCTTCCTCAGATGTAAAAAAACCTGAGGTACTCAGTGAGTGCTTTATCTCAGTCTTCTTGGGTGGTCAGGCTTCCCATATCTGCCAGGACCCTGAGCCTCTAGGTCAGGGTGTGGGGAGCGGATTCTGTCCCACTGTAACAGCAGAACATGTCCAAGACCTCCTCATGAAATTGAATGTATGTAAGTAAGTCCTAGAGTTCTGAGAGAGATGGCTGATGTCATTGCTCTCCATCATAATTGAAAAATCATGGCTGTCCCATAAAGTCCTGGATGACTGGAAGAAGGGAAACCATACTCCCATTTTTAAGAAAGGGAGAAAGGAAGACCTGGGGAACTACAGGCCGGTGAGCCTCACCTCTGTGCCTGAGAAGACTGTGGGGCATATCCTCCTAGAGGCTATGTTAAGGCACATACAAGACAAAGAGATGATCTGAGATGGCCAGCACAGTTTCACCAAGGGCAGATCATGCCTGACCAGTCTGATGGCCTTCTATGATGGAGTGACAGCATCATGGATGGGGGAGGGGTAACAGATGTCATCTTCCAGGATTTCTGCAAGGCCTTTGACGTGGTCCCTCACCACATCCTTCTCTGAAAATTGGAGAGGTGTGGATTTGAAGGATGGCCCGTTTGGTGGATTAAGCACTGATTGGGTCGTCACAGCCAAAGGGTTGTGATTAATGGTTCTGTATCAGAGTGGAGGCCCTCAGAGCTCAGTCTTGGGACCAGTGCTCTTCAACATCATCAGTGACACAGACAATGTCATCAAGTGCACCCTCAGCAAGTTTGCAGATGCCACCAAACTCAGTGGTGCAGTAGATAAGTGGAGAGAAGGGAAGCCATCCAGGGGGACAGAGATGGCAGAGAAGGACTTGGAGGTCCTAGAAGACAAGAAGCTGAGCATGAGCCAGCAGTGTGCGCTTGCAGCCTGGAAAGCCAGCTGTGTTCTGGACTGTGTTAAAAGAGGAGTGGCCAGCAAGGAGAGGGAGGTGATTGTCCCCCTCTGCTCGGCTCTTGTGAGGCCCCATCTGCAGTACTGCAACCAGGACTGCAGCCCCCAGTACAAGAAAGACATGGAGCTCTTGGAACAGGTCCACAGGAAGGCCACTAAGATGATCAGTGGGCTGGAGTGCCTTTTCTATGAAGAAGGGTTGAGGTTCCTCTGCTATGTTGCTCCACAGTATATTGATGTCATCAATATACTGCTGAATGTCATCAATACACTGTCTGAATCAGCCCACTGCAATTGGTGGGACTGTGTTTCCATCCCTAAGATATTCAATTCCAGGTGTACTCAATAACCCTCCAAGTAAAAGCAAACTGTGGTCTGCACTGCCTGATACCAGTTGTGAATTACCATTTGACTGCCTTTGACTCCAGTTTGTATCGAAGCTCTAGCATGTCTGGCACAGCAGCGCTCTGTAGTGGTGTGACTTCATTTAAGCCACGGTAGTACACTGTTATCCTCTGCTCTCCAGTGGTCTTTTGTGCTGGCTTAATGGGATTGTTAAAGGATAAATGAGTCTTGCCAATTAATCCTTGGCTTTCCAATTGATGAATCAGCTTATGGAGGGGAATTAGACTGGTTGGTGTGATATTTCTGCCTGTGCACTACTGTGGTAGCAGTGAGTATGCAGCACACCAGTGTCCACTAGAATCTCATACTCCTGTGGTTCTGATGTTCAAATCCACACTTAACCTGATAATCCCTCTACCTGGCTGGAGGCAAGACCCCTCTAGTCCTGTTTATTTTATTCATCACAAACTTGTCACAAATGCAAACTAAAAGGCTCACTTCCAACCTCAGAGATAGGATCAGACCATCTTCACTGTCCTGGAGACTGCCCACTGGAAGTTGGAGCAGCCATTTCCCTGGAAAGAATCCCCTTTCTCAATTGTTCTTCCTTGCAAGTCTCATATCTGTGAGGTGATTTTTCCATCCCACTTTCTCAGACCTTCTTCATAGCCATGCAGGTAAACTGCAGGGTGCCTCGCAGCGTGTACCCAGTATGTCCCCTCCTTAGGGCAGAGGAGTACTTCCTTCTAGTAGTCGAGATACTGGGCTATAACAGGTAGGGAGTAAGACGTATTGTCTTTGAATTGCTGGAACTTCCCAGTGTCTTCACAGCTGAGACACAGGTCCACAGGGAGAAAGAGAAATCTTCTTTATATTGATGAAGTAGGCTAGCTACTTCAATCACTGTTAGTTTTTCATTATCTTTTAAGTCCATTGCTGTGAGTGCTCTGGCATACAGTGATACTACATTTTATACAAATTTTTGCAATATAGATCATGGGCACCTGTTGTCATTTTGCAATAAATGATCTTCATCCATGTCAATGTTATACATCACCTCCAGCACAAGTAATCCCCTCAGGTACTGGATGTCTTTCTCTACGTGGTCTACTTACTTGGGAAACGTACCAGATCTTCCTTGAAAGGATATCTTTCCTTCATGGCAGAAAACAGTAACTTTCATAGGATGAAGGCTTATGTCCCTTTTCCAACTGCTTTGCCAATACCCTCTTCTCTAAAAGGGGATCCCAGCTGCCTGGATTCACTGCCCACTAAGTGCAGGCTATTGGACTTGTTATCCCGGCATTGGAGCAACCAGTTGACAGTATGCTCATCTGGGTTATACCTGAAGAATTTTTGTGTATCTTGCGCTCACTGAGAGTTGGGAATCAGGTGTTTTTGAGTTCTGACTCCTCTTCCTCCTCCTCCCATCCTCGAGATGGCCCTGATTCATCCTCACCATCTTCTATCCTACTTCTAGCAGGAGTTTCTGACCTTACTAAGGAAGCTGACTTATACAGCTTTTGTGTGTGTGTTTGTGTGTGTGTGTGTGTGTGTGTGTGTGTGTGTGGATGACTGATACTGCCAAAGATTCTTTCTTTGGTTGAATTGCAGGACCTGTTGCAGGTGTTGAAGCAACCACAGAGTCTTCTGCAGGAGTTAGTGTAACTATAAGGTCTGTTGTACTGTCATCAGATCCAAAGACCTCTTTCCCTTTAAGGTGCTTGATAGTGTAGAACAAGGCTTGGTAGGCATAACCCTCGTCCCAACATGCTGCAGTGATTTGTGCCTCTCTAGAATTGCCCTGGAGACAACATACCTTTTCCAGATATTTCACTGGGTTTGAACAGTGTTTCTTTGTACAGGAAAAAGGTAACCTCAGTCCAGCCCCAAGAAAACGTAAACAGTTCAAAATAATCATATATAGTAAGTCGTGTGGCTCTATGAAGTGTTTTTGAAAGATCTCTCTTTGCTATTGCTGGATGCTTGTTCGTCATACAAGCCAGAAGTGTTCAAATGCTTCATCATCTGTTTTTTGGCACAATGAGCATTTATATAGCTATCTAAGAATTCAGGGGATACTGACAGACAAAACCCATGGTTGGGCAGAAGTCTGTCATTGGTTTACATGCACAAAATCTTCTCTTATGCCATGGATTGGTGCGTCAGTTATGCAGATGTTGAATAGAACTGAAGTATATTACCCTATGATTCACCATTTTGTAGTCTAAGCAAGATATGTTCAGCAAACTGTGGTGGCTTAAGAAGGAGCAGCTCATATTCTTCATAAGGTGGTGTAGTAAAATGTGACCTTAGGGCTTTCCTTTGAAACATCATCCATCCTTTGGCTTTAGGAATTCTCTCACATGTACTTGTGGCTGAATATTTATGTGGCCGAACATAAAAAGAGAAGAGAAAGTAGCTAGACTTCAGACAAAACATTCTGTGTATTCAATTCTTATATTTATTGAAAATAAATTATAAAGTATACATTCAATTCATTAAAAAATATTTGTTTTTCATATTATTCCTATTTTTATATAAACAATGTGGCCGTTGTTCCCATACTTAGTTTGGTCATTGTTTGCTGGCTTTCTCATTTTTAAGACTATTTACTTACTCTGCTCAAGGCTTTTTTTTTTTTATTGTAGATATACAATGTGGACTCCTTTTACTGCATATTACTCATTTAAAGAGTGGATATAGCCTCATGGCCTCGTGTTGCAGCATCATTCTCATTTTCTTGGAACATTAATAAATTTCCATTGGGTAATCCATGATTTTTTGCTGTTAAAATCATGAATACACTGCCTGTGATGTTCTGCCATTACTCTGGTTGTATGGAAATTGATTCTTCACAAATTAAAATGGTTCGTCAACATCTCCACTTCTTAGATCTCTTTATTCTTCATTCATTGATCTATTATTTTAGGAACACAATTTGTTCTGCAGCCTCTTGATATGTGCTTCTAAAAGAGAGTTTAGCGAGCTGTTCGTAATTTTCTGATTCTGGTTCAGTCATTGCTATTGCCGCATTGAATTTTGTGGAGAGGCCTCTCCATTTGCTTTTTAAAAATTAAAACGGCAACAGAAGTGCACAGAACGTTGTGCTGCAGCTGCTTCTAACTGCCGATTAATCCAAATGGCAAGTTTGAAGTAGGATTGAAAACAGTTTTGTGACAACAGTTTAATTGTTGCACACATACTGTTCCAGTTCAAGGTTGAGTTGTCAGGTTGTTTTTGTTTTGTTTTGCTTTTTTCAATTTGAGAAGGAGTTATTGATATTTGAATTCTGGATTATTATCTGAATTAGACTTGTGCAAGAAGACATACATTGTACATTGACCAGGTAATTGTATTCATTGTTCTGCACTTTTTATTAATAATATGGCTTCAAAAGTCACCAGCAGTCAGTTCCTGCTTGATCATGACATCAGAATTAGCTGAAATAATAAATACTACTAGAATTTATTGCTGGGATGTCACCTTCCATTTTGCCAGTCGCACAGATTATGTTGATAACAAGATTTCACTTGATAAAGATTATGCGAATGTTCTTCCACAATCATACAGATATCAGGTTATCCCTAGCATTAAGAGACAGTTCCTACTTATCACCCTGTGTCACTGTTAGGTCTAGTACTGGGTAATTATAGTTTGGTGGTTGCTTAAAGACTGTTTAACATTTGAGATATTTTTGTGAGTGTCATAACTAATGAAGAGATATTTGCTTGTACTTGCGGCTTATATGTCAAAGATTTTGATGTGGATGATATCATATCTCTGGATACGTGGATATCATATCTCTGCTGTGGTGTTATTCAGGGACTATATGCAGTCTCTCATCATTGTTGTCTGTCTGACAATATCTGTGTATAGCAGATGAATGTGTTCATTTTATTACCTTTACCACATCATAGTACAAGAAAATACCTTATATTTATGTAAAGCTGATATAGAAAGCAAACAAATAGAACACCTAAGACAGAAATTGCTTATGAATTTTGTGTATGATAAGCTACAGATAATTTTACATTTCTCAGGGAAACATCCCATCAAATAAGCTTTTTTAAAGTTTGTGCATAATGCTTGGTCCTGCTCATGATAAACTATGTTAATCATCAAGGTTAGTATTTGTGTGGGGGGAAAATAAGTATTTGGAATTATGACAATGATAATCCCTAATTTAGATAGCTAAGAAGTGAAATGGGATTTTGTTTTATCCAGATCTCTGTTAAGTTAAAGAACAGCTTGGTCTCATCATAATTTAAAAAACAAGCTTTCACCTGCTGCTAATTTCCTCCTTGGTTGCAAAGAGCATTATTTGTTTGGATGAGTGAGAGAAAGAAGCTATTTACATAGCACAAATGAAAGCATAGAGTGGCAGAAGAGGACATGTACGTTAATGAAGAAGGAAGCATTAAGTAGTCTGCATTTGAAAGGGTAGCTTCTTACATGAATAACCCAAAATCTGATGATAGGGTGCACGTGCACCTGATAGTACTTAAGGTCCAATCTTGCAGCCGAAGCTCATGTGAATAAACTCAATAGGTCTGTTCTTGTGAATAAGGGCTGCAGGATCAAGTTCCAAATAAAATTTGCAGATGATTAGTAGAAATACTTACATCTAGTTTCAGTTTATTTCCAATGAGAGTTTAGCACTAAACATTCTAGATTTTATCTGACTAGTGAAACTTTAGTATATTAAATCCTGCACATCGTGGCTTCAGCAAAATTATGTTTGCTATTTTAACTTATTATTGCATAATTACTATTAGTTTAGTCAGCGGTAGAAGAAATTTGTCTTACTGAGCAGTAAAATAAACTGATGGTGTTGTCATACGTAAGCTGGTTCGGGTACACTTGCTTTCATGGAGTTCTTGCTTGAATAGAGCTTTTCAAGAGGTTATCTTTGAAGAAATTACTTGCCAAATACTTAACAGGTGTCTGTTGAGCATGTATGAACTGAATTTTGTCGGTGTCTTGTCTTAACAATCAAGTAAGGGTGGATTTTCATTGGGTTAGGAGAAATCCTCACTGAGACCCTACTATAAACTCTTCCTAACTTTAAATTGTTTTTCAAAAGCAGGGTAAAAACATCAAATTGGAATAAAGTATTTTTCCTTTCTTTATTTATGATAATGGTAAAATCATTTTTGGTGGTCCTTTGGAAACAGTTTGTTAGTGCAGCTTGTTTGCACAGGACATCCAGTCCTGTCTATGAGTGAATATTGAATTTGTCTTCAGCAAAATTTTTGGTAGAATACATGTCACAAAAATATTGACAGTTGCACAATTTGGGCAAAAACACCTGAACAAAAGGGATTGGGCAAAGTCATTGAAGTGATTTATAGTGGGATCTCATTTCTTGCTAGGCACAATAGAGTCTACATAGAGTGGACACTTCTTGAATGGACCAAGTGGAAGAGGAGCTTAGATGACATCTTTCATGTTTTGGACATCAAGGTCAACTATAAATGTATTTATTTAAGAATTCATGTCCTACTGGTTTCAGTTTTTTCACTGCTAATTTGGTAACTTTAAATTTGTGACAGCCAGGTGTGAAACAGAAATATGACTCAGAAGAACACACAGAACTGAATAACATTAAAAAACCGCTAAGACACAGTATTGAGCTCTTCTCTAACGGTGGTTCCTGAGCTGTAAGCGCTTGTACATTTCAAAGGTATTTAGTCTTCTTCACTAATTTTCAAATCAGTACTTTTCATAACAGGAAGAAAGTGCTAATATGGACAAGAACAATAACAAATAAAAAAATCCAAATCTCGTGTATATGTGGCCCTTATAAATCCAGAAAGATTACAGCTTTTAACATCTGCTTATCTTCAGCATTGCTTTTTGGTGAGTGAAATAGATGGACAGACACTTCAATAAGGACTGAAGATGGCTTGATGATACCTAAGAAAATTTAAATATGAATCTTTGAATCTTCATTGCGTGCAGTATATTCATTTGCATATGCTAAATCTGCTTTCAATATCTGCTGTTTGTGAAGACTTCTTACTGGAATCATTATGTCAGATGTGCTTCAGTGAACTCTTCTACTTTGTAGGCAGCAATTGGCGGCAGTAGGTTGGTTCATCACAGTAACATGACAGTACTCGAAAGGTTCAGAGATAGTTTCATAATTATTGTTAGTGTGCTTCTTGAAAGAAATGATGAGCATCTCGTAAACCCAGATGGGAATTTGTTACATTGTTGATAAATGTGTTGATAAATGTGTTTTACATTTTTAAATTGATAAACAGTGAAAAGCAGAAAAGATACAATAAGGCAGATGGTTGTTTATAAAGCACTTGCAACTTGCTGCAATTCGAAGAATGGTACTAATTGTTAAAAAGAAGACAAAAATTGGAGTAGGGGGAGTGTTTCAATGAGTTAATCATGAGCTTTTTAAAAATAAAACCTTCAGCAGCTTTAGTTCAATTAGAACCATTCTTGCTATCCTGGGCTTCTATGCAAAAGTTCAGACTCTCAGTTCATCGTAAACTTTTTTTACCAGCCATTTTTGAGTAGCTGAAATTGAAAAATACAAAAAGTCTACCTTCTGTCTAGATGCATCCGTTCTATTTCTAGTTTTCTTGTAAGGAGGAAAATACTTAGGGAAAACAGAATTGAGTTATAGAACTGATTAATAATTTCTGCTTCAAAACAAGTGAACTCCAGAGCATGCAGAGAGTTTGAAGCAAGGAAGCTGTGTTCGATATAGTTATCTCAATTTTTGTTAAAGGAGTGATGAAAAAAATGTTTCTTGGCACTTAAGAGACTGGAAAAAAATAGATTGATGTAGTCCTTAGGCAGAATGTAGATCAGTATACTTGCAAAAATCATTTGTTTCATCTTTGTTTTTATGCATGTTAAGTTTGTTTCTGCCTGTAATATTGAAAATTTCTGAAGTATTTTTATACTCTTTAACCAGTACTGTTTTGAAATATGTAGATTTCAACATTCATCAAATATCTTTTAAAATGTGAAGATCACTCCAGAAGTAATAACTCCTATTTATTTCTATGGAAAATGTAACAGATACAGAGAGCACAATAACACTGTTCGATAGAGGAAATTCTCAGTTACAAAATTCTGTTTTTCATAACTGTCACCACCATTAGTGGTTATTCGTTTTCACCAGCGACGAACAAGACTTGCATGCTGTGCCCATAGCAGTCCGCACTGGTGGAAATGATCTGTTATTGCCACTGCTGAGACATGTCACCCACCACATCCTTGTGCTTGCATGCACTGTTTGGTCTCCATCAGAGACCAAGCTTTGATGAATGCCAATGGGTACCATTTTTTCAGCAAGGAGGAATTCAGTGAGATACTGACACTCACCTCTGGCATCATGGGCCAACATAATAAAATAGAAGGCTTTACTTTTGGAGCAGCCCCTATTTGTTTACTAATTAAATAACTCTAAAATGGTTAGTTTTCTTTCACAAGATTTTCATCTTCTCCGAGATAAAGAATTTAACACTTCCTGTGTCTTCAACAGCAAACCTTTCAGTTTTCCGGGAATGTTTAGATAAGAATTTAACAGAATAGTGGTATTTTTTTATAAAGCTGTCTCAGCTGTGTCAGCGCTTAATAGGAATAATTTGAAAGGATAAAAGTTCAATTATAAAGCAATAGAGTGTTGCTTTTCTGTATATGCAAACAACCAAGAATTGCTTTAAGATGCTCCAGCTGCTCAATTCATTAACTTAGTCACAACCAAACTTTGATATCTATTATCTTATGTTGATCTCTGCAGCAGAAATACCCAGTTTGGGTGTCTGTCCAGGTTTCGGCTGGGACAGGATTTTGTGTTTGTTTTTTTTTTTCCTTTTCCCTTCATAGTATTTAGCATGATGCTTTGTCTTGACTTGGGGTGAAAAACAGTTGATATCACAGCGATGTTCTACTTGGAGCTGGGAGGGGATGCAACCAGGGCAGCTTTAGGCAGATTGCCTGAAGGGATATTCCATAACACATGACATCATGTGAAAAAATGCAGAGAGGGGACTGGGGGCTGCCAGGGACTAGCTGGGCATCAACTGGAAGGTGAGCAATGGCTTTGTGCATCACCTGTTTTATAAATTATCATTGCTATTATTCTCCTCTTCCTCTTCTGTCAGAGTAAATAGTTTTTATGTCAACCCACAAGTTCCACTTTTATTTTTTTTGACCCTTCTCCATTCCTCTTGGAGGGAAGAGTGAGCAAACAACCTTGTGATTCTGAGATGCTTCCAGCTTAGACCACAGTGTCTTAAGCACTTACATGCAATTAAGGCTATTAGGGAAGATGAGTTCAGTAAATCAGTTACTTAGGATTTTGAGATATTTTTCAAAATTATTTTTCATAATTTATTCCAGAATTGTTATACACAGGACTGTGAAAGTCTCATATTCATCCACAAAATTGACACATACTGTCAATTTCTGCCTGCCTTCAGGGGTTCCAGATTTGCCTCCTGAGGTTTTTTGGGGGTATCAACTTCTAAGCCTTTCAAGTACATCCATCAGCTTGTTCAGTTTGTCAATTAAAAAGGCCAGTGTGTGGTTTACCAGTTTTTTGAGGTTCCTTATGTTTCTGTTGCGAGTGTAATCGTTATAGAATTATGGAATCATAGAATGGCCTGGGTTGTAAATGGCCAGAATGATCATCTTAGTTTCAATCCCCCTGCTTGAATGCCTCTAGGGCTGGGGCATCCACAACCTCCTTGGGCAACCTGTTCCAGTGCATCACCACCCTCTGTGTGAAAAACTTCCTCCTGATATCTAACCTAAACCTTCCCTGTCGCAGTTTAAAACCATTCACCCTTGTCCTATCAGTTGTCCTATTACTATCTACCCTTATAAAGCTGTTCCCCCCTCCTATTTATGTGCTCCCTTCAAGTACTGGAAGGCCGCAATGAGGTCTCCCTACAACCTTTTCTTCTCCAAGTTACGCAAGCCCAGTTCCCTCAACCTTTCCCCATAGCAGAGGTGCTACAGCCCTCTGACCATTATAGTGGCCCGCCTCAGGACCCGTTCCAAGAGCTCCACATCCTTCCTGTACTGAGGGCTCCAGGCCTGGATGCAGTACTGCAGATGGGGCCTCACAAGAGCTGAGTAGAGGGGGAAAATCACTTCCCTCTCCCTGCTGATCTCCCCTTTTTTAATGCAGCCCAGAACACAGTTGGCCTTCTCAGATATGTGATAAATTAATTCAAATAAATGAGAGGGGTTTTGTTCATTCTTTTTTTTTTTTTTTTTTTTTAATTTTACTATGGCAGAAACGTCCTGTGCTTCCATATCTTAATTTGATGTTTCCATTGTATGCTCAATAATCAGGAGAACTGCTGTGGCCTGCTGGAGTAGCAGTTCTGTGTTGAAGAAGACGTGACAGGAGAAAGAGATCTACTGCCGAATTTGGACAGAAATTGATTTTTAGTACTTCTTTTTAGAAGTCTTTGTTCCTTGCATCTTTTCTGTGCTTTTGGGTTGGGTGATATCCCAAGTACATTGTTGGTAATAAGATAGGAAAGATCTCGGAGTAGGAAAGCAAAGACTTTATCTCTTTTCATTGATATGATTGTGGAGAGTTGCTTGTGCTTTTCCTTCTTTCCAACAGTGTAAATTATGTAGATATTAAGTAACTTTATACTCTTTCACTGTAGATATGACATCCTGTAAGAGGGGATGGAAAAATTATGTTTAAAAAAGCAAACTTAAGGCAAAGAATAATAGTTTATACCTTAGAGTGGTTAAAATTCTGAAATAAATTTTTGTACATTGTAGGTTCAGGAATACAGCATTTATCCCCAATTTCAGTATAGATTTCTCTATTCTAAATGATTTTGGACTTTGGAGATAAAGCTCTAAGGACGCATAACCACCCCAGTCATGATACTTGTGATGTTTTTCACTGACAAGTCTAAATAAATGTATGAAATACATTTGAAATAAATTTTTAAGGTGTATGACCTGGACTTGTTACATATGACTTATTTTCCTGCATTAGACATCTGCTTTCATCAAGTGCTCGTAAAAATTTGCTGCTGAAGTATGGGGAAAATACTAAATGCAATGAAAGAAGGCTGTTCTTTGTAAACTACAGTTCTAGATAAGACACCATTTTAAATATTTTGTGTACCTTTGATTCTATCAAGTTAGAAAAATATATTTAAAAAAAATTAAATGACGGACAGAGGTTAAATGTTATATTTTCATATAACATAGGTACAGTAGGCATAGGAGAGGATTTTAAACAAAAGTAGGCTGTGCAGCTGATCCCAACCCTCTGACCTCTTCAGTCAGCCAGTTCTCAGTCCACCTCGCTTTCCACTCATCTATCCCACACTTTCTAAGCTTACCTGCAAGGGTGTGATGGTACTATAATCTTGTGTTTATAGTATCTTTTGCCTTATTAGGATACGTGAGGATATTGTCAAATACATTAGAAAGCAGAAATCACTTGGTTGCAGCACTAAATAACCTATTGTTAATTTTTTTTGCATATAAATAGCCTGTAACCCCAGAGATAATAGGGGCAATGTGAACAGAAACTAGGTAAATGATAAGGTGAGTACAAGTAAGAAGTGAATGTTGACATATATTTTTAATACCTTTCTCATGAACAGTTTTTGAACAGGCTATACGCAGCAACAGAATGGGTTATAACTTACAGTTAATTATTGGGTTCTATCTTAATGTAATTTGATATCCCACATTCATGAACTCATGCATTCTTTGTACTTTGCTGTAACTCATAATCTTAGAAATACTGTGTTGTCACAATAAGGCATATCACCCAACACCACAAATAGGAGGAGAAGCTACAATATTCATTTCCTGTCAGCTCAGCCAACAACAGTATTTGGCTAACTATCAAAAGGAGCAGCAGCAATTATTTCCAGTATCACTGGAAGCATTTTGCTGTTAAAAAAAATAATAAAGAAATTTAAAAAAACAAAGCTTCTATTTCCTTAACCCAAGAAAAGGCTTGGTCTCTGCATCAGTTAAGGAACAAAAATGGAATGTTCATGGCAATCTGTAGGTTATCTGCCTTTGCCAGCTCCTAGTGCCTCTGCAGTAGCTGCTTGCCCTCTGCAGGCTCCACTTTTCCTTACCAATCAAGCTGGCATTGCTAGCACAGCAGGATCTGCTGATGTTTGCAATGAGGTACTGCTCAGGAGCTTTACTAGGTTAGGTTCACCTTGTGAATACTAGCAAAATGGCTTAAATTTTACTGTTCCAGTTTGTAAATTAGAGACATGTAAAAGGAAAAGCATAGAGAACAAAACTGTAGGCGTGTTGTAGTATCTGTCCCCTTGCTTCTTCCCAGGTGTGGCTTGCTGCTCTCCTACACTAAGCATTGGCTGTGTGTGGATTAGACACCATCAGCCTGTGCATCCATTTGTTGCAGAAGGACTGTATTGGACCAGATCACTGACAGTAGCAGTGGCAACAAAGACACTCAGAAACTATGTGCTGTGTGAAGTTCCTAGTATGTTTCTGCATTTAATGGAGGGCAGTTAATTGTTGATGCAGATTCTTTGCTAAGTTCTCATGGCACAGAGGTAATTGTAACAATAAAAAGGTTGCTTTTAGGCAACAATCTGATTCCTAAGCTTTATTCCCTCTCACCTTTTCATTTTACTCTCTTGTCTGTTACTTGTTTACTCTTTTTTATCTGATTGATAAAACATGATGAATTTAAAATGGCTTTCTTGCATCTTTCAATTTTGTAATACTTCTTTACTGAACATAGATCTCTTCAGGCTGCTACTGTGGTATGATTATAATAAAATACACACAAGCATGCTGTTTACTGTTGTTGACACCCATCTTATTCATCTATACCTATATGAGGAAATTGTCTACTTATTTCTCTGTAATAGTACAAAAAATTACAAAAGCTAGATGCTAGGAAGAAGTTTTATGTCATTGTTCAACGGGAATTGTCATTGCTTCAGCATTAGATTTATGCTGGTGAGGTTCTGGTAGCAGGAGGGCCTGTGTGAGCAGAGCCCAGCACTGCCCCAGAGCAGAGCAGCTCCAGCTGCTCCAAAAGGGACCCACTGCTGCCAGAGGTGAGCCACGAGTGACGCTGAACGTGCTCTGGAAGAGCAGATATAAGAGAGACTGAAACTGCTGCACAACAACAGCTGGGAGAGAGGGATGAGAAATGGGAGTCAAGTGATCCAGCAAGCACCCAGGTGAGCTCAAGAGGCTCTCCAGGGATGGAGTAGAAACTCCCTGTAGCCCAGGGAAGGCCCATGGAAGAGCAGGCTGTCCCTGCAGCACATGGGCACCACGCAGAGCAGATCTCCCCGGGCAGCTGTGACAGAGGAGCTTGTGGAACAGCGGATAGGGCCTAGTGGAGACACAGCCTGTGGGTACACCCACAGAGCAGCCGCAGGCTGGAGCTGCAGCCCAAGGCAAGAGATCGTGGTGGGGTTGGAGGGCTGGAGGAGCTGCCACCCATTGGGACCCATGTGGAGCAGTGCCTGAAGCATGGGCCCTATGGTACAGAGCTCTGCTGGGTCAGCGTTCAGAGGCCTGCAGCCTGTGGGAAACCCAGGCAAGATCAGCTGGGGAAGAACAGCATCTGGTGGGAGGGACCCACGTGCAGAAGGGGCAGAGAGTGAGTTTTAGTAACTGACTACAGCCCTTGTTCCTCCTTCCTCCGCAGAGCTCAGAGGGAGGAGGTAGAAGAGAGTAAGGGTAGAGGGCAGGTGTTTTTAGTTTGCTTTTAGTTCTCACTGCTGTAGACCATTAGCAATAGGTAGTAAATTGTCACATTCAGACAATCTTTTATATATCATTTTCTTACTCAATTTGTTTACAACTTCACAAAAATAATATCCTGATTAGGCAGACATGCAAGATGTTCAGCTAGTTTAATGCAGAATTGCCAAGAGACAACATGATTGACCTCTGCAGCACCCCAAGGAGGGGAAACAGAGGAAAGTGCTGCGCTGTTATCCCTAGAAACTGATGGCAGGACATACAGGAATGGCACAGTGCTGTGCCAGGGCAGTTCAGACTGCATAGGAAAAATTTCTTCACTGTAAGGGTGATCAGACAGTGAAACAGTCTTCCTTGAGAGGTGATGGATGCCCTGTGCCTGTCAGTGTTCAAGAAGTCTTTGGCTAATACCCTGAATAACATGTTCTAACTTTTGAATTACCTTGAAGTGGTCAGGCAATTGGACAAGATGATCTTTGAAGATTCCTTCCAACTGAGCTGCTAAGATATATCTTATTCTGTTCTCTACACTTTTATGTGTATTTGGATTGTTTCTTGCTGACTGGGCTGAGAAATACAGGATTCTTTCTCAAATGAATACACAGATGAAATTAATTAAAATAGTAAACTGTATGCAGAACACCAATATTAGCTTGTTTCAGTATTTGTACCCACATAGTTCAATAAGAAGTAGTATACTAATGTGCTTTCTTTGGAAAATCCAGAGTGGTGGTGAAAGGAGCTAAATCCATATGGCAGCTGGTCATGAGAAGGGTCACTACTGATGTTAGTCCTGTTTAAAGTATTTATTGATGATCTGGACAAGAGGCTTAGGTGCACCCTCAGTAAGTTTGCAAACGACATCAAGTTGAGAGGAAACACATATCTGCTTGAGAGTAGGAAGGCTCCACAGTGGGATCTGAATGGGCTGGATTAATGGGCTGAAACTAGTTTTATGAGGCTGAACATGGCGAAGTGTCAAATCTTGCACTTTGTTCACAGCAACCCCATGAACGCTACGGGTTAGGGGCAGAGTAGCAGGAAAGCTATGCGGTGAACAACAATGTAGGGGTGTTAATTGACAGCTAGCTAACATGAACCAGCAGTGTGACGAAGAAGGTCAGTGACATCTCACTTTCATTAAAAATAGCGTAGCCAGCAGTAACAAGGAAGCACTGGTGGGGGTGCACCGTGAATGCTCTGTTCATTTTTTGGCCTCTCACTACAAGAAAGACACGAAGGGTCTGGAACACAAGTCTTATAAGGAACAGCTGAGGGAACTGGGGTTTAGTTGTTTAGTCTGGAGAAGAGGAAGTTCAAATGGAAACCTGATCATTCTCTGCAACTCCCTGAAAGTAAGTTGTAGTGGGGTGGAGATCGTTATCCTCTCCCAAGTAGGTAGGAACAGGACAAGAGAAAACAGTAGAATTATAGAATGGCTAGAGTTGGAAGGAACCTCAGGGATCATCAAGTTCTAATCCTCCTGCCACAGGCATGGTGGTCAGCTGCTAGATCAAGTACTAGATCAGATTGCCGAGGGCCACATCCAACTTGGCCTTCAACACCTCCTGGGATGGAGCATCCACCAGCCCTCTGGGCAAGCTGTTCCAGCACCTCACCGCTCTCTCAATAAAAAACTTCCCTTGACATCCAAGCTAAACCTCCCCTCCTTTAGTTTAAAAGCATTTCCCCTTCTCCTATCACTGTCTACCCTTGTAAAAAGCCCAATTCCTCCAGTCTGTCTTCAGAGGAGAGGAGAGGTGTTCCAGCCCTTTGATCATCTTTATGGCCCTCCTCTGGACTCTCTCCAAAGGCTCCACATCTTTTTTTTGTTGGGGATACCATACTTGGAAGCACTGTGATGGGGCCTCACAATGGCAGAGCAGAGAGGGACAATCACCTGCTTCACCTGCTGACCACTCTACTTCTGGTGGAACCCAGGATATCATTGGCCTTCTGGGGCTGCAAGCAAACACTGCTTATTCATGTTAACTTCTTCATCAACCAGGACTCCTAAGTCCTTCTCAGTGAGGCTACTCTCGAGGAGTTCTTGTCCAAGTTTGTATATATACCTGGGGTTACCTCAATCCAAGTGCAAAACCTTTTGCTTCATTTAGCATCATTAGGTTCACAAGGACCCATCTTTCAAGTTTATTAAGGTCCTTCTGAATGGCATGTCTTCCTTCTTAATCAGCTGCACCACTCAGCTTCATGTCGTTAGGGTGCACTCAATCCCATCATCTATGTCACTGATAAAAATGTTGTCATGGTTCGGCCTGGTTTCCATGATAAGGAAACCACCAAATAGTCCACCTTTCAAATCCATATGTCTCCAATATAGAGATAAGGATGTGGTGGGGGACCATGTCAAAGGCCTTGCAGAAGTCTAGGTAGATGACATCAGTCGCCTTCCTTTGTCCACCAGTGTTGTTACTCCATCACATAAGGCCATCAGATTGGTCAGGTATGACTGTCCCATGGTGAAGCCATTCTGGCTGTCTCGGATCATCTGCTTATCCCTCATGTTCCTTAGCATGTCTTCTAGGAGGATATGTTCCCTGATCTTCCCGGGCATAGAGATGAGGCTCATTGGCCTATCATTCCCCAGGTCCTCCTTCTACCCTTTCTTGTATATGAGAGTGATGTTTCCCTTTTTTCGGTCCATGGGGCCTTCATGTGATAGGCATGACATTTCAGATATGATGGAGAGCACCCAGCAACCACATCAGCTACCTCCCATAGGACCCTGGGATGCATGTTGTCCAGCCCTATGTGCTGTTACAAATTCAATTTCATGACATTTGCTCAGCCCTCACAGCAGGAGAGTGATGGCCTTTAGCTGCACCAGGGAGATTCAGGTTGGCCATTTGGAAGAATTTCTTCTCAGAAAGAGTGGTGAGCTGTTGGAACAGGCTGCCAGTCATGACTAAGGTGGTGATGTCTCCGTCCCTGCAAGTGTTCAAAAAATATCTAGATGTAGCACTGTTGGACATAGTTTAGTGGACATGGTGAAGATGGGTTGGGGTTGGACTAAATGATCTTAGAGATTTTTCCAGCCTTAATGATTCTATGGTTCTATAAAACATGGATGTTACATAATTGACTACCTGAGATCATCAATCATAATTTCATAGGAAAATGCTTTTTGGACATAATCATGAAAATGATTTAAAAATGAAAATTAAAAATAAAAATGAAAATGAACAACTACCACTATCCTTCAGTACTGCCCTCTTTTTATATGAAGTAGTATGGCCTCTGATGTTTCTTTTACAAACATTCTTTGCCACCAATATTTCTTCTTTTTAGAACTGTTTTAAAAATGAAGTTGAAGCATTCAAACTAACCTTTCCAAGTTTGAATTAATAAAGATATTTTGATAATATATTTCATTGTTCCACTAAATGATTTGAGGTGTTTTAAATGAGAGTGTAAGTGCACAGTTTTTCCTTGTCACATATGAAACCATCTTTCTTATATCTTGGTCAAAATTCTGTACTAGCATTTGCATTACCTAGAGTTTTTTGTAGTTTGCTCCCTCTGAGTTTCCCTGCCAGCAGAACACAGCACCAGGTTCGACATTCTCAATCATGTGGAATGGAAAACGAAAACAGTTTATTGAGAAATACAGAGGAAACAGAATAAAAAAAGGTTCATCAATGTCCAAGGTGTTTTCTTAGCCTTCAGCTTGATATCCCCAGAAGAGACAGTGCCTTCAGGGCAAGCTTTTCTCTCCTTAAGGGGAAGTTTCTTTCAGAGTACCAGGGTATCCTGACCATGTACTAAAAAAGCACAAAGAAGGGTAGCCATTTCTCTCTCAGAAGTTAGCTTCTGGCTTTTGTCAGTTACTTAAAGCAACTGAGAATCAGGGCTTTCCTTTATAAGGATGCATTGAGTTAATGACCTCTTCGCAATCTATTTAGTAGTAAAAAGGTGCAATAATTTAATACTGAAACTATGCCTTCTTTTTTTTTTTCTTTTTTTTTTTTTTCTTTTTTGCGTTTGATTCTAAGGGTGTCTACCGTAATTTGTATCAAGAAAAGAAAAAAGCGCTGCTAATGGTCAGATTCTTGGCTCTTTTCACCAAAATTTATGTAGATCCAATTTATTTTGACCCACTGCTGTTCTGGAGCATGGTGGCAAAACGGTTAAGGCGTCTTGCTATGGGAAGAAGGTTTTAATTTGAGCTCTGCTCTGGATTTACATAAAATTAAGCCTTCAGTCCATCTGTGAATATTTATCTGGTCATTTCTGCTGAGGAATCAAAGGTGATAAAATGAGATGCTTGACACATCACTGACTTTTTTGTCTGTGATTACAAAAGCTGGTATGCTTTAGCCATGTTAATCTGATACATCAGTTGGATTTGGCATAGTTTTTTAAAATTTCAAAAGTGCATAGCACCAAGCCTCCACCTAATCTGCAGTGTCTTTCATTAGCAGTTTTAGTAATCAGAATTACTAATGGTCTTTCTTCCAGGTGCCTTTTTGTAACTCACTGTTAATATGAAAATTGGACATTGTAATCCTAAATTTTAGTTCTTTAATTGGAATAATAAAACATATTTATGAGCCTTGTTTGCATTTATTCTAGTAACACTCTTGTGTTTTATTGAGTTTCCTTTATTTTTTTGCAACCTCCTTGCCTTTTTGGTTTTCACCTCAGTTTGGGGATAGAGGTGTTGCTTTCTGCTGATGCTTAATTGCTTCTAGTACAAGGTGCTTGACTGAAACCTCTGCTTCATAGTGATGTGTATAGATATATAAATATATATAGTTTTAGAAAACTGAACATTTTCTTAGGATGGATTATATAATTAGGTAGTTCATGAAGCTGGATAATTGTTAAGTTGATCTAAAACATGAGATGCTTTTTGTAAAAGAAAAAAAAAAAAGGAAAGGAGAAAAAAAGAAAAACCAACAGGTGTCAGCAAAGACCATGTAACAAAACATTGGGTCAAATCACAACCGTATATGCTACATTTATGCTACATTTATGACAAATCCCTGTTATTTTTCATTTAATTCTCTCAAAAGATCTTGAGATCCTATTTGTGATCAGTCAAATTAGATTACAGAATATCACACCCATGCATTAAGACTGAATTGAATTGCTTTCAGTAGAAAACTCAAGAAATCCCTTAGAGGTAATGTCAATTCCATCTTAATGAATTGTTCTCCCACACTATAATCCAAGTGAGGTCTTTTGTGGATTTGTAAAATGCCATTGATTTTTTTTTAATTTATTTTATTTTTCTTTAGCTTGCAGTGAACAGAGCCTTTAAAGTCCATTCAGCTTTGAGGATTTTTTGTTCTGACGTAGTGATGGTGGATTTTGTTGTTGTTTTTTGTTTACCTCAGTTCCTAGGTACGTCTGTGTCCAAGGACAGCACGTCAGAATGTTCCTTTGCATCTCTCATTGTTACTTATTGGCAGGTTTGTCACTTGAGGGTCAAAATAAAGCTCATTCAGCCAAGGCTATGGCAGCCACAGTAGCAAGCCTCAGGTCAGTGCCACCACTTGAGATTTGCCGCAGGGCAGTCAGTTGGAATTCATTTTGCTTTTTTTTTTTTTTTCAACTAAGCCTTGCTGCTGTTATACTGTAAAAAGGAAGAAGTTGTGAGTTGACTACTGTATGTTATAAGCATTGTTTTTCTTCTCCTGCTCATTTTCTCTTTTTGCCATTAAGGTGCTTATTATTATTCAGGAGATAAATCTGATAATGCTCTGAAGGAACATTGCATGTATCAGCAGTGGATCATTTGGTCATTATATTGCTTCTACTGTTTTTTACTTGTTTATTTCTTTGATTAGTTAAAAAACATTCAGCCTGTGAATACAGCCTTGAAATTCCTAGAAATTCCTAGGGACATCTCAGAGATTGTATTTAAATCATTTGAAAATAATATTCCTTCTATCCATGAGAAGGATCCATTTTTTAAAAAAAGTTAGATTCAGCGAGGCTGTAAGTCAAGAAGGCTGCTGGGGAGCTTCTCTTGCTCTACTGGGCAGTGTCAAGTCAAACGTACTTGTGAGGGCTGCTCCAAAAGTAATGCCTCGTATTATATTATGTTGGCCCATGATGTTAGAGACAGATGCTGGTATTACGGCAGTAGAGATGGAACCTCCCAACCAGTATTCCATTACATGTTGTTGCCATGATAGCTGCAGAGGGGCAATCTGACAGAATGGCATCTGATATGGAAGTGCAGATGAAGCAAAAGGGTGTCGCTGAATTCTCTAAGTGGAAAAAATTGCAACCACTAATACTGCTGCTTGGTTTATGGAGACCAACCAGTGGGTGTGAGCACAGTGAACTGGTAGGTGGTGTGTTTCAGCAGTGGCAACAGCAACAGAGGGCATCTCCAGTGGTACAGATTGTTACGAGCACAGCAGGAAGGCACTTGTTCATCGCTGGTGGAAATGCGTAGCTAATAGTGATGACTATATTCAAATACTGTATTTTGTAGCTGAGAATTTTCTCTATTATGTGTTATTTTAGTAGTAGATATGGCCAACCTTGAGGTTAAAGCATTGCTGGTTCATAAGGTTAATGGAAGAATAGTAAATACAATGGGAAGGTGTTCAGATTTGCTTGTGGTAGGCCTTATGAAAATAGAGGGAATTGGGCAAGAAGGAAAATGCCACACCATGTGTGCTTTTTGTCTATAATCTACTTAGTTTTAGCGTTATGATCTATATCGTTCTGAAAATTCTAGCAGGTATTTTAAAGCTTTAAAGTAAAATTATCAGCTGGATTAGAATGCAGCTGTAACAAAACAAATCATTGCGTTCTAATCTATTATGTGTACACCTGACTATCAGTGTTATGGAAAGGTTAATCAGTGGATCACATATTCTGCTTTTACTCCTGTGTGTCAAGTTTATTCTTGTATTTTTTTTTTTTTTTTATATGGTTTAGAATACTTATTTCAATTTCTTACTGAATTGAAATTCAAGATTTATTACCTTAAATTTTTTGGAGATACCTTCTTGCCTTGAGAGCATGATTTCAGTTGCCATCTTTTCCAGACTTCTGCTATTTAAAGATCTTCAGTGCTTTCTGACTGTCCAGGTAATCAAGCTTAGTTGCTCCATAATTAAAATTATTTTGGTTGTGGAGCCATATGGGGGAGTTGAGTTAAATCTATCTGTGTTGGGTTATTTTTTATCTTCATATGTTATTTCTAACGTTTCATAACTATCAGTATTCAAATTTGTATCATTGAAGTTTTTTTTTTTATATTGTTGGTTTAATTGTTTTTCAGATGTAATAAATATTACTGTTCATAACATAAATCTGTTTAAGACTTTTGAACTTCATAGATGTCTTACTTTGGGTCCCTAGTTATTTGGAAAAGTACTTCTGGAGGCATTGTCACTGTATAGATAAGATGTACGTCAGAAGGTTTATTGTTTTGTACTCTTCAGAAGGGTAACTGAGCATTCAGGTTTGATTCCTGTCCTGAACCATAGGTTTTACTGCTTTAAATGCAGTTCATAGTCCATAGTAGGCTGAAAATCCTTAGGCTTACAGAAAGAGAGACACTGAAAGAAAAAGTTAATGTATAAGCCATTTAGCTCCTTCCCAGGAGGACCACTTTGTGCTGGGAAGAAGGATTCCCCTAGTTCACCAATTCAGCCTTTCTGTGGAGTGGAAGTGTGAGGCTAACCACCTTTTTGTTGCTGGGAAGGATTTCTCCCATGTTGTCAGAGCAGGGGGCATGAGGTATGGATGTGCTTTGCTCTTGCTTTTTTCCCCAGTTCTCAAAGCAGGCAGTGAGAAGACCTTAACAGCTTAACAGTGTTTCATTCAGATATTTATCTAATTTAGAATTTTTCTGTTAGATTGCATTCAGAATTGAATGAAGAGGAAAGACAACTTAAAATCAGGTTCCCAGTGTTTCCTGCAAGAAATGGAGAATAGGCATTTTTTTCTTCCTGTCTACTGTCTCATCCAGGCCATTGATTTCACACATTTTTTGCAAGCCTTAATCTTGGTTTTTTTCTCGTCTCATCTCAGACCCTTGGTGCTTCCTGCTCACCAGCAGCCTTGTTACCTTGAATTATAATGTAGCATACTGCTTGTTGGCAGGCCTATTGAGTTGGAAGAGCATAAATATCAAGAAATCCTTTTTGTTATCTTCCGTCCGTCATTTCAACTGTCAGGTTGACAGCAAGTATACCAGCTATTGCTAAAGTAAATCCCTGAACTTACTGAACTCCTGCTGCCAAAAAAAAAAAAAAAAAAAAAAAAAACCTCCTCTGATCTTAAATACACTATGGCAGTTTACAGTTTTTTCTTCAAATTGTTCTCAGCCTTGGAGGCCATCCAGATGTTGAGTTGTCTGAGTTTTACCATTTCCGTTAGTGACTTCAACCTTTTTTCTTCATGCCTTCTTTTATTGAAGTCATTCATTAGATTACATCTTTGCTTTACAGGAGCACTCTACTGATTTAACCATTCAATTTTTAAGTCTGATATCACTGTTTATTGTATTAGAGTAGTGCATAAAGAGGAGTTAGGATCAGAGCCCCATTGAGTCTGGTTCTGGAAAAAATCAGTAAAGGTTTGCATCTGCCCTGAAGACATCACAGTCTGAATGGATAAGAGAGAATAGAAGATATAGATATGTAACGCAGCTTCAAAAAAAGAGAATTTACAAGTAATGTCTAAAATACATTTTCTTCATTGCAATCTTTTTTCACTTCCAGGGGTTCTTCTGGTATTTCTGATGGCTTGTAGATGTTTGGATTTAGAGTGAAAAATAAAATTTCTATCTTTGAGGCCATATTATCATTATATTCATTTTAATGTCTGTACAGCATCAGTATCTGAGACTGCAGGAACTTAACTGTTTTACTTGCTGGCATTACACTGAAGTTGATTTCGGTGAACCATAAAAAGTTTGGCCCTGAAGGTAAAATTACACTGTATGCATGTTCCTAACATACTGCTTTGGGGATAAACATGTCTTAAATCAACTCATGGCTCACAGCTAAATTCCTTCCCTGAATGCAGTTTCCGTGTAGATAGTGATGTTCAGTAAGACTGATTTTCTTTAAAACCATAAAGTTTTTTAACATAATTCTATCAATAAACATATCTGAGCAGGGAAGGAAAGAATTCACAGAATCCTAATAAAGATTTAGTTTTTTGTGTAGTGGAGGATTAGGGAAGGCAGGGGACAGGTACAACTTTTTTAATTAGCTTTCATCAGCACCTCTAATTTGTTCAAATATGTTTCAAATGTTTGCATATTATGTTTGCTCACATGTACATAATGAAAACTGTTGGACTTCATTGAAACTTTATTTGTTAATTCTACATTTGGAAAATTAAAATTGAAGTTTATGATACCCTGGCTCCTACTTGCTCAGTTCTCAGGGTGTTGTTAAGATACCATCACTTGAGAGCTTTCGTTACAGCAGCATTTCTGTTGTGGCTTAATATGCTATGGGTTCAGATGGCAGTAATTGTGGCCTTGAGCAGTTGGACTAAAGAATACCAGGTGGGTTTGTATCCAAATATTCTTAGGTTAATAATTCCAGTCTTAGATCTTGTCCGGTCTGAAATTTACATAGTTCCTCAAGCTTTAAAATGAAGGCAAGCACCATTTGAAGCTCTTAATGAGCAGATTTTTTTCCTCTTTAATTTGTGCCCCCTTTTCCTTTTTAAGCTTCAGCAGCCAGTGAAATCCAGGCAGTTACTTCCCAACCATTTTTAGAACCCTATATGGACAAAGCACTTCAGTTTGTTCCTCAACTTAATTTGCAAATTAATGATAGTTTAAAAGTTTTTCCATCTGCATCTCCATTTTCATACAATTACAAGGATGAGAAAAATGTCCCTAGATAGGAGATAAACTTTTGAAGTCTGAACAATTTGGTTAAGTTTGAGGCAGCATTTGTTTGGTTGTGACTGGGCTGTGTTGGTTTTTTTGTTGTTGTTGTTGATGCTCTTTGAAATAATTCCTTTTGTTTCAAGTCTAAAACTTCAATTTTATTTCTGTGTGGAGACAAGAGACTTAAACTCCCCCGTACTGGGAAATCAGTCAGGGTTTTTTTTTCTGTTTGGAATACCTTTGACCCATCCTTCCCCAGTTCAATGAATAGAAATGGCAAGGCAACTTGTGCTGAGGGTGACTAAAGATCTGCTCTCCATGTAGCTCATGAAGTGAACCTGCAGGGGACAGGGTTTCAGGAGTCCTGCTTAAGGAAAAAATGCTTTTAAAGTATTTCTTTGCAAAATAGATCCTTTCTTGTACCCCTGAGTATATATTAATTGGTTATAATCCTTAGTTTTCAGGCACATAATTATTCACACAGCAGCAGGTGATGGATTCACAGGTACAGTTACAATTTCTTTGTACTGGCAAGCGGTCTTTACTGAGAGCCAGAGAGGACCTTTTTGTATAAAGCTCTATGTTCTATAATTAGTTGTACAGTAAAGAATTCAGATATGTGGCAAAACATGTGCAAGTTCTCAGAAGTTTAACCAACTAGCCTTCAAGTTGTCTGCCTGGACATGTAATTATGTAGGTAATTTAACTTCTGTTTGCTTTCTCTTTTGGTCTGTTTTTTCTTGCAGATTATTACTAAACATGTTTATGGACTACTGGAAAAGGAATGCCACTTGAAAAAAATAACTCTCCCAGTAAGTAGAATTATTTTTCAAAGATATTTTTCACTTGAATCTGTGAAATGTAGAGATAGCTTTCAGATAGACAGGGGCTCTGTGCAAAGTACGGTCTCAGAGCACTGATTTCACATGCTGTATGTGTGCACATCTGGAGAAGTGGTTTTGCCTGACTGTTAATGTGCCTGATTTTCCCAGCTGAGCCTTCCTCACCTTGCCAGACACCAGATTATTCCAAATGTCCTAATATTGGTAGAGGAACAATAAGTTTTTTGAAATGTTGTTTGTGAATATTTTATAGATGGATTTCCAGAACTAAAGACAGATGTCTCCAGCAGGCAAAGACAAACAAAACTTTGAGACTCAAAGTGGAGTCACAGTAAAACTACTCCATGTCTTTTTGTTAAAAAGCACATTTTCATTAGTTTATAACATGTATGTGCTATAAAGTGCCATTGTTGTTTAGTAAAAATATATGATCGGCCTTTAAAAATGACAAAGCACTCCACAGACAGCGTGAAAGAGTGCATCTGTCTAGAAGTGTATACAGTAACATGGTGTTCAGTGAGGAACCATCAGCGTAATTGCTCTGTGTAGATTTTCCATCACTATTAGAATGGAAGATGAACAAGCTTGGACTAAGTTTCACCTTGCTGCCATCACCTCTGTCACGCATGTAATACTTTCTTCTCCTCTGCTCTGAGCTTTTAGTATCTGGGTTGGGAGAATTGTTCATTATTTACTCTTTTTCTGTGATTTACATTGTAAGCACTGGTGTGATGATGGAGTTTGTCACAAGTGCACTTAAACCGTTTTCAAATGTATTGCTTCCAGCTTCTCTTAAGTGTTGTAGTTTAATTGCATTTTGGAGTAAGGGACAAACTCTCAGTGCAATTTCATTTTGAGCAGTGTGGAAGATTTGTTACGAAGTATAAATAGCATGGTTGTTAATTGTTGGTGTTTGTCAGAAGCTCTTTTCACAGTCAAAAATGAGTTATGAAGAAGGCTACAAAAATTAAGGTGAAAAATCAAAGTTGCCTAAATGCTATGTTTGCATCACAAACAGGCATAGTTTAAATTGGTAAAGGAAGCTGATAGAAACAGTAATATGGCTTGTGGCAAGATTAAGATGCGTTACATGAGGAAGATAGAAAAGAATATTGTAGCTGCTGTTAAGTTTCATATCACAATAAGATCAAGGAAAAGTGAATTTGGGGAATTGTAGTTGTAATGGTTATTAATAACATAATTCATGAATTTGATAGGTGAGCTGCATGCATATTGAATCATCAGCTCCAGTGTGAAAAACAGAAATGATTTTTCCCAATACGGTTTGTCCAGAAACTTCGACACTAGATGGTTGGTTATTTTTTTGGAAACAGGATGTACATCTGAGGAACTGTCTCAAATTGGCATATCAGTGGCAGATATCTTAGGACAAATTGATTTACTGTACAGTAATCATCTTCCTGGATGAGACAGATTTTAAGCCAAGGGTTTTGTAAGAAATCAAATATGAAGCTGCGTACAACTAGAATGTAACTTACTGCTTAAATCAGCTTCTCTCAAAAGAGGCATGGAAAAGGGTGAATATGATGGCCTTTGAAAGGGCTCCAGGAGAGATTCCTAGAGCTGTGTATAAGGAAAAAATATTTGGGGATAAAAGTCAGCACTATTTTTTAAATAGCATTTTTTTTAAATAGCAGGTTTTAAAAGACATGCTAGAATTCATCAAAGGCCTCAGAGATCACATGAAAAAAAAATCTTGTCAATAGAAGAGTACATGGATTTTCAGCAAGCTGCCAACAAGATTACAAAATGCTTTTAAAGAAAACACTTTCTGACTTTCTGTGGTACGCTTGGTCACACCTTCCCACCTCTTCCAGGCAGGATGTGACACACATGAGGCGGGAATCCCCTAGGATTTAATAACTGGCTAAAGGGAAAAAAAAAAGATATTTGTACTTTACAGATGAAAGTAGTTGTAGCCAATGTGATGTTTTTAAGCTGTGCACTGACATACTAATAAATAAAAAGAAAAAAGGAATTAATAGAACATAAGTAAAGTAGCTGATTTTTCTAAAATGATAATGAATACTTAAATCTAAAGCTGATTTGGATGATTTTGAGTATTATTTAATGGTACTGGATGATTAGATGATGAAATGACATGAGATTCAATCCTGGTAAATGTGAAATTGTGGTGAAAAGAAGTCACTCTGTAAACACACTGGTGGCCACTAAATGAGCTATAACTACTCAGGAAAGATCTTGGAGTGATTGTGAATAGCTCTCTGAGAACATCAGTTAGTGCTCAATGGCAGTCAAAAACCCTCAAAGCAAATAGGATGTTAGGAATTATGAAGTGTTGAGAACAAAACAGAAAAACATAGTCATTCCACTCATTATGTGGTACCCCATCTTGAACACTGCATGGAACCTGGACACGGTATTAAAAAGGATACGTAGAATTTAAAAAAAAAAAAAAAATACAGAGGAGGGTTGCAAGGATGATCACAGGCATGAAATGCTTTTCAGACAAAGAAAGATTAGACAGCTTGGAAAATAGAAGGAATATGAGAAATCTATAAAATCATGAAAGGTGTAGAGGAGATGAATAGGGAATGTTTTTTTGCTTTTTTTAATAATAGAGAAGCTAAGGGGCATCAAGTTTAAATTATCAGGCAGGAGATCTCTACTGAAAGAGAGGAAGTACTTTTTTCATGTAGATCCCAATTATATTGTGGAACTCATTGATGCAGAATACTGTTAAGGAGAAAGGTACAAATGCATTAAAAAAAACCCGTTTGACAGTGTTGAGGTGTGACAGCTATAGTGAATTCTTGTGGTCGCTTGTCCAGTAATAAAGCATGTCCCAGGAAGCTCAAAACTTGCTGGCTGCCAAAAATGAGAGTTTCTGTAAACATTCTGTTCTCATACTGTTTCACTAATCAACCTGCAGGTTATAAAAAAAAAGGATACTGGAACCTCTATTCTGAATAGTGTGACCATTCTGGTCCTTTTATAAGAATTTCAGAGATAAATATGGAAGTATTATTCCTGAATATTGTCACAAAAGATCAGTAAGTTGGTGTAGTGTCTTTTATTTTTCTGTGAGTCATAGCAAAGCTGTGAACTGGAGTGCTTTTCCTCCCAAAGTACTGAAGTGTACTGAAATTCTATGCTTCATTGACAGCATTTCATGTTCTCCTATTTTCCTTAATTTCCACCTCCTGAATGAAGTCCAACTTTGCTGTCTTTATTTTACTTTCTCAGATGGCATCTTCAGTTTTGGAAACAGTTATTTGTAAATTTCCTTTCATATTAAAAAAAAAAAAAAAAAGGAATAGTTTGGGAATCTGGAAATATTGACTGTCTTTATTTCCCTAGCATCTATGCCAAATATAAATCCAAACCTTTTTTGATCCAGAGAAGCTTAGATGTATTTTGTGCACAGTGTTTTTGTAAAAACATTGTAGTTTTCTTCATGTTCAATATCTGCTCCTGGACTTGAAAATTTAAATGAAGAGACTCATATTCACGGAGAAACAGTTCAATTACTTCTTTTAAATTTCTCATTTTGTGCTCCATTGAAGTTTGAATTATTAATACAAAAAAGACTGAAGTTTTTTCCTTTTTTTTTCCTTGTTTTTTCCTTTTTTTTTTTTTTTTTTTTTTAATTCAGATGAGGCTTTCGCATTTCTCTGTTTTAAATAGCATAATCAGTGATTGATCTTTGCTGTTTTTCAGCTGTTGAGGACAAATAGAGGGTGCTTCTGAATTAAATGCATCTTTAACAGTTTCTGGGAATGTCTGAGATAGAAGTTTAAATAATTACTAACATGTTTTATTGAATAGTGCTGAAAGGACTCACTGCGGAGTCTTCTAACTTATCAATGCTTTGCTCTTTCACTACAGTAGATAAAACTTCATTCAGTGGTTCTCTTGATCTACTGGAAAGTCAAGAATTATTTTTCTCTGAGAAACAACAAACTCTTATCTCCACTGCTTGCTCGTATTTGCTGTCTTGTTACCCAAGTCCAGTTAATGCTGGATTGTAAAAATTCCACCAGGTTCAGGTGTGTTCATTTGTTTCTGGTAATCACCAAATGCTAGTCTGCTGCTCATAGTATTGATCAGAAGTTTTCATTTTGTACTGAATGACTATACTGTATGACTGAAAAATTATAAATCTGGACATGCAATTTCATGAAGACAGAAATGTGTATTAGCATGTTTTGTGTAGAACTACATAGCAGGGGACTTTCTTATCTTGAAATCAACTTAGCAGTTTCCTTCCTCCACCAGGTACTCATAATTCTCAGTCCGTAGAGTCTTTTGTTAGATTTATTTTCCCTGTTATTTCCTCCACCCTCAAAGTACATCTGTTTCACCTGTTTGTACACTTGTCCTTATGATTTTTAATGTGTTTCTTAACTAACATAAGAAAAACATTGGGCTTTTCTTTCCCTTTAGAATTTTGAACTTTAGCAGTCTTTAACAAAAGGATGCCCAATGGACAGCATTAAAGACCTCTAGATCTTAGTCTGCTAATGGCTGAGAACTGAAAATCAAGTTATATCATCAATGTCTAAGGATGAAAGTCAGAATAAGATTAGATTTCTAGAATATTTTGTTGTTACTCTTAAGTATTGGTAGCAGCTATGCAAAATAATAACTATTCTACTATTGAAATATTCTATACACTGACAAAAATACATCGTGTGATAGCTTATCTAAGATTGAATACTTGAAGGGAGCATATAAACAGTAGGGGGAATGGCTGTTTACGAGGCTGGATAGTGCCAGCCCTTGTCCTTGCCAGCCCTTGTCCTCATGGGGGACTTCAACTTCCCCGACATATGCTGGGAATACAACACAGCACAGAAGAAGCAGTCTAGGAAGTTTCTGGAGTGTATGGAGGGTAACTTTCTGATGCAGCTGGTGAGAGAGCCTACAGGAAGAGCTACCCTGCTCGACCTGCTGTTCACAAACAGAGAAGGTCTGGTGGGAGATGTGGAGGTCGGGGGCTGTCTTGGACAGACCATGAAATGGTAGAGTTCTCAATTCTTGGTGGAGCCAGGATGGGGAACAGCAAAACTGCTACCTTGGACTTCCAGAGGGCGGAATTTGAATTGTTCAGAAGACTAGTAGGGGGAATCCCCTAGGTTCCAGTCCTAGAGAGTAAAGGGGTCCAGGATGGCTGGTCACTCTTCAAGAAGGAAGTCTTAAACGTGTAGGAGCTGGCTGTCCCCTTGAGCTGCAAAATGAGCTGGCGGGGAAGAAGACCAGTGTGGATGAGTAGGGAGCTATTCTTGAGGCTCTGGGAGAAAAAGAGAAAAAGAGAATCTACCTCCTGTGGAATAAGGGACGAGCGACTCAGAAAGAGTACAGAAAAGTTGTTAAGATGTGTAGAGAGAAAATCAGAAAGGCAAAGCCCAGCTTGAACTCAACCTGGCTGCTGGGGTAAAAAGGAACAAAAAAAAAAAAAAAAAAAAAAAAAAAAAGAGAATAGTAAAAATTGAACATAATTTTAAGTTCTAAATTATCAACAAAATATGGATTTGTTTGACATTCCTAGCTAGAAATCTGTATAAGACTGTTACTGCATGGGAATAACAATGTTGAATCAAGCAAAATTAGACTAATTGAATCTGAGCATTTCATTGAACTCATTCAATTTGTCTTTAAACAAAAGATCAGAAATAAGTGTGTGAATAGCTGCAGAAGAGAAAGTGGCTGATAAAAATAAATTATTTTAAATGTACTCAGTTTGTCTAGCACTAAGTGGCATTCTGCATTGATTTGCCAATAAAATAAGGTTGTGCACAAGAGTTACCTTTATGGGCATTCTTTAGTGAAGGCTGGATTTAACAAATTGTTACTGTTGGAAATTAACTTGAGGTAAAGTTTCCAATGGTAATTCGGTTGAAGAAAGGAACAAACAGTTATTTTCTAATAGCTTAATAGATATTTTTTATTTTTTTATGTTAGCGTAATTGCAGTGAAGTGTGAAGTAGAAGTGTGTCTTTTAGAACATACGATTATTAGGTACTTATATTTCCTAATTGCTGAACAGAAATTTAGTTTTCTAAATACTGAAACATACAACCAGGGCATAGCTTGCTGAAACACAAATTTTCAAAGTTTTGTCCTAATTATATTATTGTATGTATTCAGTCTGTGTGCATCTGTACTGGTACTTCAGAAATAGCTGTGTGATATGACTGTATCCCCAATACAGTTCTACTCATAAACTCTTTTCAATTGAATTTTTTTTTTCATTACATTTTCTGTTTTTCTGCAAAGTGTGGGAGAAGATGAGTACATTTCCTGTTGTAAAGAATGAAAGCTGAGATGCATTAATGTCTTGTTATTCTGGAATAGAGCGTCAAGTCCTCAGCCCTATGGCAGATGCTGAATGTTCTTCCAGTTATAGATTCATTTTGTTCAAGCATACTCAATGGCTTCATGAAAAAAAAAAAAAAAAAAAAAAAGAATAGGCAAGGCTTACTTTTAAAAAGTCTGGAGATTCATGCAGAATTGATTTTTCCTGAGGGATGATGAATAGCATATCCAAGTAAGATAGAAAATCTGGAATATTCCAAGCAGCCATTTCCCCTTTCTCAGTGTCAGGCTCATACCCATCACTACTTCAGAGTTTAAGGCAACCCAAGGATATTCCTAGCAACTGTAGTTAGTTTGTGTGGTTTGTGGAGTACGGAGTACAAAAGGATATAGGGATCCTGATCTACCCTTCCTTTCCATCGTATTCAAGTAGGAGAAAAAGGAAGAATGACCACAAACATTGCTCTTCTGTTTTGAGCAAGGCTTACAAAGCCAAGTAAAGGCCTGTTTTATAGAACTTCTGTTTGTAAAAAAGCAAAACGCACACCTTTACTGTCTACATTAAGAACAAAAGTTGGTTTACTGAATATTGAAGGTGCTTGTTCCTACAGGAGAGTATGTGAGTCCTGCTGCTGAACTGCTTTAGATCTGAACTGGACTTCTGTATTTTATTAAATGAGCTATACTTATTAAACTTAGAATAGGCAGATTTGCGATACTGGCTTGTACGTGGTTTACTGGGTATGTATGCTGAGGTGACTGAGATGGAACTCTTGGATGTTTTTTTTACCATATCAGACTTCTGTTTTTGCTTCAAACATGTAAGAGGTGACAAATTATTTGATTTTTGTGTTTTGTTTTTTCAAAGATTGTTCTTTTATGGACTCTCTTTTTCCAGTAAATTACTGCAAACAATTTCTGTTTTGAAGCCATAGCATTCTTTTTGACCATGCCCATCCACCTTTTTGTTTCTATAATTCAGTTTAAACCATCTGTGTTTAACCATTCTAAAGCATATTTAAGGTTCAAAATTATGTAGCAGGGATATTAGCTTTTGCTTTGTTTTTATTTGTGCTGGGTACACAGTAGACCATAAAATAAATATATGAATAGCAAAAAAAAAAAAGGTGCATGTTTTGATACCAATTCTGGGGGCTAACTATAACTACAGATGTTCTTTTGAAATTTTTATTCGTGTGTAAAAGTCTGTATTGGCTGTAATTGCAGGTTGATGCCGCTGAGAATGAACCAAAAAGCTTTATCTTTATGAGTGAAGATGCATTAACAAATCCTGACAAACTGTTGGTCCTAATTCATGGTAATGGTGTTGTCAGAGCAGGTCAGTGGGCTAGGAGACTTATCATTAATGAAGATCTGGACAGTGGCACACAGATACCGTATATAAAGAAAGCTATTGAGGTAAGTGAAAGTGTGTATATGCACATTTCTGTGTGTATGTATAGGCGTGTGTACTAATGTAAGAAGAACTATGAATCTGAAATGTTGTAGTATTTTAATCTGTATTTTACATTTTCCTTTATGATCATCTTATTTGTGATGCAAATACTTGATATTTTAAGAACTTTTGTCAAATAGATCTAAGTCTTTCTCTTACAGTAAATTTTTTTTTTAGTTTTATATCATTTTGTGGCAGCATTGCCACGTAGGGTAATATGGTATCTAATGTGACAAGAGCCCTTAACAGGCGATGAGATGCAATACAAGGCACTACAGAAATTTGTTATGATTTGAAGTGTTTTCTTTTACATTTCATTAAATTTGTACATATTCTCACTCAACGTCTGTTGTAATCTCATGATAACATTAGCTTTCATGATAACAGCAGGCTTTTTTGCTAGACTTGTACTGAATTTATTAGAGGCACAGTCTTTTTCAGTTTTGCACTGAATACTGATTCACTGTGATTCACCTATCAATACTTGACAGTTAAAAGCATTTACATTTTATGGACACTATTCTGTTGTAGTTTTGTATGTATAGGAGAGACAATGCATAATTCGTGTAATATTTTTAACGTGGAACACTGAAGTATAGTGCATCTCTTGCTTCCTACTGCTTTAGTGAAACTTACTGTAGTAAACATTCAAAAAGCCTATCCAAAATTAGCTATTATATTTGTCAAGATGCTTTACCCTTAATATCAGCATTTTCGTTGTGATAGTTGCACATTTTGCTAAGTGAAGCTGAAACTTTTGCAATTTATGGAATCGTGGTATAGCATGGGTTGGAAGGGACTGTAGAAATCATCTAATTCCAAACCTCTGTAATGGGCAGGACTACCACCCACCAGCTCAGGCTGCCCAGGACCCCATTCAACCTGCCCTTGATCATGTCCAGGGATGAGATACCCCTGGCTTCTCTGGGCAGCTTTTTCCAGGGAGTTAGTCACCAACCTCTGAGCAAAGAATTTCTTCCTCATATTTAATATTAATTTCCCCTTTTAATTTAAAACCGTACCCCATTGTCCTGTCCTTATCTGCCCATGTAAAAAGTTGGTGTCCCTCTTTTTTACAGACTCAGTTGAAGTACCAGATGGCTGTAGTGAGATTTCTCCAGAACTTTCTCTTTTCCAGACTGAACGAGTCCAGATCCCTTAACCTTTCTTCCTATGAAAGGTGCTCCAGCCCTCTGATCATCTCTGTGGCCCTCTTGGGAATTCCCTCTGACAGGTCCATGTTTTTCTTGTGTTGGTGGCCCCAGTACTGCAGGCAGGACCTCACAAGGGCAGAGGACAGTCACCTTCCTCCCTCTCCCTGTGGCCATCCCTCTTTTGATGCAGCCCAAGATATAGTTGGCCTTCAGAAAACAGGTAGCTACATACCAGTTTGCCTTCCTTTAACATAAAACATTTTAAATCAAGACTCAAGGGCAAATGCAAAAGTACTTAGAAGCTTCTAAAGTCTAATAGAGATTTTTAGTAGGTCAGGTGTAGAAGATTAATTTCAAGAGTGTGAGTTCCAGAACTTTTCCTAAGAAAGCTGGAGTGCTGTAGTTGCATACATTTTAATAATGATGCTAACATGCATGCACTTTTTTTTTTCCCTAAAGATGATGCTGTTGTGGCTAACATCAGATGTTGAGCGTTTTGGGGATAATATCTCTAAATGGAAAATCTTGAAATCTATATTTCTGGGAAAGGAGAATTCTAGGTTCTTTTTCCTGTTTTTTATGAACTTAATGTCATGATTGTGTCTATGGAATAGAGGGAAAAGCTCTGTTCCCTCAAGCTTATAACCTTAAAAACAGGCTTTGTATTTCTGCATTTTGAGCACTTTTTTAAAAATCACAGAAAAGCAACAAAAGTGGTTTCATGACAAAGTATCTTCAACATTGTAACCACGTGATCACATCAGGACCTCGGTCTTGATGCTTTTATCTTTAGATTTTCTTCTTCAATATGTTGGGTTTTTTAATTTGTAGTGCACTTTAGTTGAATAATTCCAACTGTTGTAATAGCCACTCTGCTCTTTTGTCCATCATAACATTGTGGCAGATATACTAACTGTGTAGAGCACATACTATCTGCAATGATTTTTATTATGTAAAATCAGCTATAGAGCATATCAAATCGTATTATTTTAAACATGTTGGTATTATTGGTATCATGGTATCTCACCGTAGTGAGAACTGAAAGTCTGTCTGGTTACATAAGGCGATATCAATAGCAGTCAAACCCTGCTGAAGGGACTTGGAGTCATTATGTTATGACTTAAAAAAAAAAAAAGAAACAGGTCATTACTTCTTGTACAGATCATATAAATTACTTTTCCAAGTGCAGGAAGTTATGGTAGAATGAGTATAAAGGTTCCAATTTTAGTTAGTAAAAATTGTATCCTTTTCTGCGTTTTCTGGTATTCAATCATCTAGTTGATTTAGGCATTTCTATTACGTATGAAATGAAAATAACTGACCTAGATAGTAAATGGCCTGAATGAAAATTGTGATAGCTCCTCATACAGTGTCGCCAGTTTGAAGGAAGGAATTATATTCCTTGATATTCTAGTGTTTCTTCTTAGAAGAGGTCTTATTTTTGAGCAAAACCAGTAGCCCTTATCAAAGCATACGATTACAGAGCTGATGAGAGGAGAACTTGGATTTCATATATATATAATAAACTGTGAATATGAAGTGGCTAATCGTATCTAGGATTTGAAAATTCCCCTGAGTGTGAAACAAGTTCATATAGCTTAAAACATTTGCTGGCAACTAGGTTTTCATTTGCAAATGTTCATTTACTGTTTTGAGCACCAAAATATTTGAGAGACATAAAACTATTAGAAAGCATCCAGGAACGCTACGAAGATGATGAAGGGTCTGAAGGGCAAGTTTTATGAGGAGCAGCTGCAGCCCCTGAGTGTGCAATGAACAGAGCAGAGGAGCTGAGGGGAGCCCTCATGGCGGCTGCGGCTCCTCACAGGGAGCGGAGGGCAGCGCTGAGCTCTGCTGTGTGTGACAGCGACAGGGCCGAGGGAACGGCATGGAGCTGCGTCAGGGGAGGGCAGCTGGGGGTCAGGGAAGGGGTCTGCACCACAGGGCGGGGGGCACGGCCCTCAGCTGCTGGAGTTGAAGGAGCATCTGGACACTGCTTTCAGACATAGGGTTTGGGTTTGGGTGGTGCTGTGTGGAGCTGTGAGATGGACTCAATGATCCTTTTGTGTACTTCCTAACTTGGGATATTCTGTGATTGTACTAAACATAGTTTAACCCAGCAGGCAGCTAAGCAGCACACAGCTCTTGCTCATTCTCTCCTCAGTGGCATGGAGGAGAGAATCAGAAAAAGGTGAAACTCATTGGCTGAGATAAAGGCAATTTAATAGGACAGAAAAGGATGGAAAACAATAATATTAATAAAAACATGTATGTACTAAGAAGTGATTCACAGTGCAATTTCTCACCACCCACCAACGCCCAGCCAGTCCCTGAGTAGCGACCCTCTCCACTCCACCAACTCCCCTGCTTTTATAGTTTCATGTGATGTCATAGAGTATTCTCCCATTTGGGAAAAGACTTAGAGACCTGGGTCTGTGCAGCCTGCAGAAGAGTTAGGGAGGATCTTATCGGTGCTCATAAATATCTATTGGATGGGAGTCAAGAAGATGGGGCCAAGCTCTTTTCAGTGGTGCCCAGTGTTGGAACAAGGGTCAACAGACACAAATTGGAGCACAGAAAGTTCCAAAACAGGAGAAAAAACTTCCGTACCCTGTGGGTGATGGAGCTCTGGAACAAACTGCCTAGAAAGGTTGTGGAGTCTCCTCTGGAGATACTCAAAACTTGCCTGGATGCTTTTCAGTGTATCCTACTGTAGGGAACCTGCTTTCCCAGGGGGTTAGACTAGGTGATCTGCGGTAGTCCTTTCTAGCCCCTACAGTTCTGTGATTCTGTAACTTACAATATACATTTGCAACACCTCTGTTTTCCTTTTAAAACAAAAACGAAACAAAAGTCATAGGTCAAAAGCATTTCTTTTTCTTTGCTGCTTTCCTCTTCAGACAGTGATGGATCTACCACAAGCAAGTTTCTGTTTATTTCTTGGAAAAACTGCAAACAGGAGTGCAAAGGGTGGATATATCAGTATACAGTGGATTTACCTCTCATATCCAGAAAATTAAATGAAGGGAAAAGAGTAGAAGAGTAGTATTTCTTTCTGGCACAACCCTTTCAAAAACAAGAAAGAAGGACAATAAACAACCTATAATAAAGTGTGTGTGAAATCAGGGAGAAATGGAAAGGCTTAAAATTTATCAGACTTCTCTTGGCTTGGGGCTGATACATACTGGAAAGAAAAGATCCAAGGAGAAATATCCTAATGGGAATTCCAGTAGCTAGAAATCTTTCTCTTCATCTGAGTGGTTCCTGTAGGTAGCACTTCTTCTTCCATCTTTTATATCAAACTGTATTGTGTAGACTCAGTCCTGTGTGTAATAGGTGTTGGAAGTAGTTTACAAGGTTTTATATAAAAAGGAGGTAAGATTAATGTACAAAATTAGAAAATCAACTCTCACAGTGTAAAAAGAGATTTTCTCTCATAGTGCAAAAGAGTGAAAAAGAGAAGAAACAAGTGATAGGATAGAGAATGCGTGTAGGATGTACAGAATGTTAGAGACATGTAAATAAAAAAATAAAATTATAATACAATACTGAAGCTATTCAGTTTTTATAAGTAAACAGATGTAAATCAAGGGAGGAATTTCAACCTCGCATACATTTTGAGTAAATATCTGATTCACTGTCTCATAGAGTCAGTCTTTGTCACTTTTTATTTAGATGTATATACAGTAACTGAAGCAGCACCAAGAAGAGACAGTGAGAGACAGAGCTAAGTTATTTAATTCACTGATTAGGGATTTTGTTTGGGGTGTCAAAAACTAACATTTTATGCTTCTGATTTCATGGAGGTAACTCAGAGTCTGCCATAATCTGTCAGTCACTGGGCATTTCTGGAGGTTAGATCGTCTGGTTCATTGCCAAGTGAATAACGACATGGATGGTAATCAAAACATTCAGATGGGAGATGTACAAATGACACCAGTGATACACTGTAAAGTGATACCTGGGAACAAGCAAGAAGGGATGACAAAGGCAGCTACTGCTTTATGCAGTAGTGTTCCCTCCATAGTGACCAGAGAAGCAGATTCTGTGCTTTGAAGTCTGCTGGGTGTAAAGCAAGGAGAAGCTGCATTCAAACCACTTAAAGTGGCAGCTTGCTCCTGGGGGAACAAGCAGCTCAGCTCACCTTGGACACTGGGAAGAATTTTGGAGTCCTCTTATCTTTGGTACATTTCCTCTAGGGAACAAAGTGGAGACCAACTTACTGTACTTCTTACAGGAGTGCAAAAAAACCTGATGGATGCTTTCTGCCTTTGGAAATTCAGTGTGTTTGTTACTAGGAAAGCTGTGGGCCCAAAGATGCTAATGAAGTTCAGCTGCAGCAACTGTCAGCTATTTGATTTTTAGTATATTTTTTTAAACAAGCAAGAATTGTTGCCTGGCTTCAAATTCCATCCCTCTATGAGATTGCTTAGATATTCTTACTATTACTTAAAGGAAAATTAGTGCTTGATGTAAGAGTAATAGCAGAAATAGCAGAAATAGGAGAAAAACAGCCTTTTCAAAGAACCTGGATGATTTTTTCAAAATAAATGTGGCAGAATCCAGACATCAGAGAATCTGTGAACAAAGGAAAACAGGGCAAGATGAGATGAGCAACATCTATTCATTCAGATTAGTGTCATTAATTTATACAAAAGTTGGTGGTAATATTTAATGAGAATTGCTGAGAGTTATTACTTTCTTATTTTGCAGTAAGATGTCAAGTACATTGAAAGGAACAAAAAAATTATCAGGTGTAGCAAAGTAGTAGTAAGTTTACCATTACTTTTATTCACCATATTGGTTAGTAGCTGGTATGGTAACACATTCGAGTCTTACCATTTTGTAAAAATGAGGCAGAGC